>NC_056467.1:24282793-24626514 GCF_008729295.1 Plectropomus leopardus
ACTGTTGGAAACCCAAGAAATGTATTTTCATGAACTCTTTCCATTTCAGCCCTGTCTAACTGTGTTTTTACTTGCATATTAATTCTACAGTTACCAAATCACATCATTTTTGTTTAGTTTAAGTTTAATGATAATGAGTTTCCATCAAACCATACCTTTAAATTGCTCATTTCCTTGGTTACATCCTACAATAGTTGTTTTAAATTCTCCCCAGAAATGAAAATATTTGTATCATCTACAAACAATACTAGCTTCAGTACACTGGATACTTTGCATCCATCCATGATATACTGAAATATACAACTTAAGACCCAACACTGACTCCTGGGGGACACCACAAGCAATGTCGAAAAAAATGATGAGCAGAAATTACCTTTCTAACTTCACAAACTGTTGTCTCTTACTTAAAAAAAAACTTTTAACCAAATCTAATGCTATAAACCTGATACCATACCTTTCCGGTTTATTAATTAATATCTCATAATTAATTGTGTCAAAAGCTTTTTGGAGATCAATAAATATCTCAACTGCATATTTTTTGTGATCTATAGTAACGGTGATTTCCACAACTGACTCTATTATTGCCAGTGACGTCAGTCTGTTTCATATGAATCTGTATTGGCAGTCAGAGACTAATTTGTGCTTTTCAAAGAATGTGTCCAATCTGGTGCTGAAGAGTTTTTCTAGTATTTTGAGGAACAATGGAAGTAAGTGTAACTTAAGCTATTTTTATTTTTTTTGGAGATGAACCGATTTGGAACCATAAACTAGAGATGTATGTAATTTTCAAAATCCCCTCAATTACCTTTTTCACTAATGTCAGTAAAATCAATAGACATTTTTTGACAATATCCACTATTTCTTTCTCATCTGCTGCTTTAAGAAACACTGAGCTGAGATTTCTCTCTAACAAGCCAGATTTTGTTCAGATGTTACAGGATAAGGGAGGTCAGGTCCAACATTTAAAAAGAACTGATTGAAACGATTAGCCACATCATCCATTTTCATTATCCTTATCAATAAAATACTTAGGATAGCTTGGATTTCTAGAGTTGTTTCTTATAGTACTATTTAGTATACGCCATATTCCTTTGGTATTGTTTTTTATTACCATATTTTCTTATGACATGTTTCTGACTTGTCCTTATAATATGGTTATCTTATTTTTATAAATAAGTAGGGCGGCATGGTGGCGTCGTGGTTAGCGCTCCCTAGTTCGAAACCCAGTTGGAACGGGGTTCAGTCCAGGGTCAGGGGCCCTTCTGTGCGGAGTTTGCATGTTCTCCCCGTGTCTGCGTGAGTTCTCTCCGGGGTCTCCGGCTTCCTCCCACAGTCCAAAGACATGCAGCTTACATGCAGCCCTTAGGTGTGACTGTGAGCGCGTATGGTTGTCTGTCTGTATGTGTTGGCACTGCGATAGTCTGGCGACCTGTCCAGGGTGTACCCCGCCTTCCGCCCGATGTCAGCTTGGATTGGCTCCAGCCCCCCGCCACCCTTACAAGGACAGGCGGTTACAGAAAATGACTGATGACTTATTTTTAGATTTTTTGATTTTTTTTTTTCTGCCTCTTTAGTTACCTGTCTTACTTTGCTTTTTGCAGACATTTTGTAATCCCCTTGAGATCGATGGAAAATAAGTATATTTTAGTTTTCTGCTATATTCTTTTGTGGGGTAGTGTACTAATGATGGCACTCTGGTTTGTTTTTCTCCATTGGCATCTAGATCACACATTCCAGTATGACTAATAAACCTGCAAAACTCATTAAAGCTTATGGGAGCCTGAATCATAAATTATTTATACTATACTCTGCTCAATTTCGCTGTGACTGATGACAGTTAAATCTCTTTAAACGTTGTGAAATTACCAGCAGTCCAACTGCCTTGATGTTTTATTTTGAACCATAAATAATGACTGACATGAAAGGGGAGAGGTTTTTGACCTTAGGTGCAGCCACCTTCTGGGGACTATCAAGATGTTATGGATTCACTTTTGGGGAGCTATCCTGTTGTCCATCTCTATATGCAGTCATTTATATAAACATCCATGTTCCCCTCAGGATTACTTGTAATCGCTTTGATGACCCAGTGACTTTTTATGTGCCAACAACAGTTCAAAATCTCAATTGGCCCAGTATATTCTGATTTCTAACTAAATATTTTCCTCAGCTATACTTTGTGTTGAGTGCTAATTTGAAAATGTTAGTGAATAACATATGTTCATATAGCAGCTAGCTGAAAAGGGGCATGTCATCAGCTGCTGTGGCAGAGTCGGACATACTTCTATCAATAACTGAGTTCTTTGATTCTTCTGTGCTTGTATACTGGTACAAGGACAGTCATCCAAATCAATGACCTAATTGAGCTATAACCGTAATTTGACTAAATTGTGCATGTGAACGTACTGACTGTCTTTTTTGATACAACCACTTGAAGTCTCTCCCTCATCTGAAACAACCAGGGATTCCAGAATCTAAGAAAAGACAGTATCCAACCAGTAAAAAACATACTTTTTGTGCAATCAACAAAAATTGTATTGAACAAAATACAACATTGAAAATGATACAAGTCAAAAAAGATGAACATCTGAATGAATGATTTTTTGTGCAAGTGGTTACTAGAATTTCTCAGTGACATTTTCAAAGAAAAAGAGCCATCACAAAACAAAATTATAAACAGGGGTAATAATTCATCAAAAGCCACAAGACCTAAAGAAGGAATTTCCATACCAGGTGGGATAAGGTACCACAGGATATAATCTGCATGATGGGCCATTAAATTTGCCCAAAAGATTATGTGGATTAAGTATCACTTATACAATATAAATACAGTCATGGACCAATAAAAGTGATTTTAGTTAGAATTTATGGAAACAGTAACACAATTTTAATTATTAGTTAACATTTTATGCTAAAAAGAATACATTATTAATTTCTGTAGCAAATTTGGGCCCTAATTTGTCAAATGAAAAGAATTGCTCTTCACAAAGCCACAGAAAACATAGTACTTCAGTGCCAGAAAAAACTTTTCATCTCTGAGGCCATAAATTAGAGGACTAAGACATCTTGGAGTAAGGTAAAATATAATGTAATTAAATACCTGACATTAATAAATAACCTAAAATCAATCTGAAGTACAGCAGCATCTATGAATGGGCACCACAGCTGGATGAGACAGAGCAGCAGCTGGAAAGCATGAAGAATTACTGTTCTGAGCCCTTTCCATGTTGACTTTTTATTTTCTCCTGATGCAGCTTTGGCCACTTTCATTATCTTAATATAGGAGAATACAATAGTAATACACATAATCAAGAAGTAAAGCTGTTTCATAGCTGACATCAGATAAATCAGCCAAGTCTGCGAGATGAAAAGCAGAGCTGAACATATTCTGTATTGTGTGTAAAAGCGGAGAGGAGATGATGCAAAGAAGATTAAGAGTACAATAAAAACAGGTACAGAGCTGAGACCGTGAATGATGAGGATACAGTGCATAGTGCTGCGTGTGGAGCACAGCTCTCTGTGGCGCAGGGGCATGCATATGGCCACATAACGCTCCAGGGTCATTGCTGTCAGAGTAACTGGTGTGACCACAGTGTACACAGCTAACAAAATGTAGAATATGAGACAGTGCCATATTTGCATGGTTAAATGAAAATAGTCATAAATTAGCAAGATATTTGTCATAATCAAGATTAGACAATCAGACAGGAGGGTTACAGCAAATAAGATGTAGCGCATGGTCATGTAGAAAAATTCCTTCATAAAAAAGGTTATGATCAGCAAAAAGTTGATGCAGAGGAAAAGTGCTATCAAAACCTGAACTAACATGACCCGATAATCAATCTTTTTCATTATGGATTCAGCACTATCTAATGAGTTGTTGTTAGCCATATATTTCTCTCTTTTTCTGAAAAAATTCTGATATCATATTTTTCTGTGGTGATTTGGTCAAATAAGTTCAATATGAAGGACATCCCAGCTGCAACTGGTAAAATTTGCATAGACCAAAATCAAAACAATACACACCAGCAGCATCTGACATACATGTACAATGAATTTAACAGAAACATTACAACATGTCGAATTTAAAAAGATCTTTAAGTTTACCAAACCATCCCTGCAGTAATGTGACATGTTGGTATGCAGCTCCACAGATGAAGGTCTTCTTCTGAGTTCTGAGAGAGAGAGGACTGTGCAGGAAGACTTTATATATATGTCCTTTGAACCAGCCTTTACCTATAATTCATCCAGGTGTGTTTGTGGACAGAAGGTTGTCTAAAATGTAACTAATGCCTGCCTCTGCCCCTGACTGTTGTTGAAATCCTGCAAATGTTTTTCTTAAAGAAAAATTCCTTGTTTTTCCCCAATCTGGCTCTTATTTTTAGTTGTTCTGCGGTTTGGTACATTTGCGGTTTGTCACTCGTCATTTGTCCAACTAATATCAAAAACCATTGGATGAATTGCCATAAAATGTGTGACAAACCGTAGATTTTAGATTAAGACTGACGATGCATATCGATCTCTTCTCATTGTACAAAAATGAGGCCAAAATATTCTGGACAAGGCCACTAGGATTGATTTTGAAGCAAGACTCTGTGCAGTAGAAATCCAGAAGTGGAGTTATGGTATCAGTTTGCTGCCCATACACCTTTCCGACCCAATCACGAGCAGCACCATTGATTGTTTGCACACCAAATGAGACACACAGCCGTCAGTCACGACCTCACACCCCCTTTGATAGCCTAAAATGAAAAGAAAAATTTTAAATTAACCAAAGCATTTGAAGATTCACCAGCATGATGAGAAATATAAAATTTAGTTCAGTATGAAGCCACATCTCTGCTGAATGCTCTTCATAACCATCTGCTGCAAACCTTTCCTTTGTTTAGGCCTTTGAAAGCATTGTCAGGAGGTATTCGGCCATAGAACAACACCTGGACAGTATTTTGTGTTTATTTATAAAGCCTCATTACTTTATAATAGAAAAAAATATTTTTTGTAACTTGTTGTGCATCTGACTTATTGTATTTTTTATAGTTTCACTTCTTTTCATATTGTATATGAGGGTGCGCCCAGTAAAGTGCCAGGGGCTTGGACACTATGTCCTGACTCCTGTATTCATTACATGGTTAACTGAAAATAGTCTTAAATTAGCAAGATATTTGTCACAATCAAGATCAGACAATCAGACAGGAGTGTTAGAGCAAATTAGATGTCGTGCATGGTTCTGTAGAAAAACGTGCAAAAGTTTGTGCAAAGGAAAACTGACATCAATACCTGTACTACAATAACCCAATAATTAATCTTTCACATTACACATTTACCACCATCTAATGAGATGTTGTCAGCCATATATCTCTCTGGTTTAATTTGGACACCAACTTTTCTGTGGTGAGTCTGTCAAATAAGTTTATTATCAAGGACCTCACAGCTGCAACTAATAGAATTTGGATAGACCAAAATAAAAACAATACACACCAGTGGCTTGTGTTTTTAATTTTGGCTTAGGTAAAGCAGTCCCAGCTCCCGGCGGCATGGGCGGGCATTGGGGGGCTGTGCCCCCCCACAGAGTGAGCTGTGCCCGCCTCGCCCTGGTGTCGGCTCAGTGGGCTGGAAACTGTTTATTTTTATTTGGGTTTTGTTTTTTTCCTCAGAGTGTGTGGTCAACTCTCTATTATTCCTATCTCGATTTGTCAATCATACGATACAATTCAACCAATCCAACCACCGAACGAAGGTTCTGCTAGCCAATTACAGGTAGCGGTGGGCGGGTCACTTCGCCATGCTCACGAGAAGGTATTAACGCTAGACGTCTACTGTCGCTGTCGTGTGTAGTCGCTATTTCAGCGTGGCATGGATATTCGCAATTTTTTTCCAAAACAACCCCATACAAGGACAAGAATTGATGACAGGAGCAAGCGGGAAGCAGCTACATCTTCTGTAAGCATAAGCACTGAAGACACCTGTAATACTGAGGTCAACATTCATGCTAGGAGAGGTAGCTACAGCAGCTAGGGAGCACAGGGAGCAGCACAGCATGAGAGAAACGTGACGTGAGTGAGGAGGACACCGACGACAACAACAACAACGGACTATTGCAGCCTACTGACCTTGGCACAGAAAAGCCCCAAAGACCACTCATGCAGAGCTTTCCTTCGCGCCTTTTCTCAGGGAAAAAAAGGTCATTCTGCAGTTCCTGGTATGGAAACTTTCACTGGCTGGAGTATTCTGTTCAAACAGATGCTGCATACTGCTACCCATGCAGAATGTTTAAGGGAGCCAGTCTCAGTGATAAAACTTTCAGTGTAACTGGTTTCCATGACTGGAAACATGCAATAGAAACTGGAAAGGGACTAAACAAGCATGCTGCATCCAAAGAGCACCTGATTTGTGAGGCCATGTGGAGGGACAAGGAAAGACGGATTCACACAAGTAAGGAAATCTCAACGCTAATCAACAATGATCAACTGCAGCGCAACAGATATTATCTGTCTGCAATTATTGATGTTGTGGAGTTCCTTGCTGTGAACCAACTGCCCTTCAGAGGTGACCATGATGCATACAGTGGAATGAATGATGATGGATGTGGGCTATTTTTTTGTCTCTATTTGAGTTTGCACTAAGGAAAGATGCTGAATTAGCAAAGATAGCAAAAACTATTCCTCGTAATGCAACATACACAAGTCATGACATTCAAAATAACTTAATAGATGTGATGAGTGCTTTAGTAAGAGAGCACATTGTGAAAGAAGTCAGTGAATCATTCTACACGTTAAAAGTGGATGGAACCAGAGACCCAACAGGGAGAGAGAATATATATCCATAGTTCTCCGCTTTCTGAATGAACTGTGTGAACCAACTGAGCGCCTCCTGACAATAGCCACTGCTGACCAGGGAGATGCAGTCACATTGACTGACACCATCATAGAAGAACTGACCACAGCTGGTCTGAGCCCTCAGAAAATCCTCAGTCAGGTGTATGATGGGGCCTCGCTCATGTCGGGTAAACATGGAGGGGTACAGAAACTGCTGCAGCAAAAACTGGACAGAGAGATACCATATGTCCACTGTTATAATCACCAGCTGCATTTGGTGGTCACCCATGCCCTGGCAGTTGAAACAGCTGTGATGGACTTCTTCAGTGTGTGTAACATGCTGTACAAATTCTGCAGAAAACCAACTGTTGCCATTCTCTACAAAGGAGAGACACTCAAGCGCCTATTGGACCAACGCTGGACTGGACATTTTGCTACAGGTATGTTAATTTGGATTTATTAAGCTGATAAGATGATGATGCTGCTGTATTGTGTGAATGACTCCCCCACCTGAAGATATTAAGATATTTCTTTTCTCTATTCTACAGTCTCAGTTATTCTGAAATCACTTGATGACCTATCCACACTCTCAGAGAGATCACTAGCAACCGGGCATTTGGAGCAGATCTGCGCATTGAAGCAACAGGACTGTGGCAGAGCATGTCTGAGCCCAGCTTTAATTTCATTGCTGAGATGGTGCACAAGATCCTTGCATATCTTGATCCCCCAAACAAGTTGTTGCAGTCCGAAGACATGGATCTACTTACAGGTGACTTTTTTAATGTAGATGGTGAAAAAAGTATATACCTACTTCTGAGCAAAATAGTAATACTAATACCACTAATACAACTACTAATAATAAACCATTTATTGATCCTTACAAGTAATGCAAGTTAAAGCACTTTACAAAAAAGAGTTACATGCACCAAGTGCTTCACAATGAACATAAAACATGTTTAAAAGAGATGAATAATTGTTGTGGGCATCCCAACAGAAACAATTATTTTTTGATAAAAATGTTACACAATATTTTAGAACTTAAGGATTTGTTTGTTTTGTTTCATTTCCCTGTCTTTTCATGCAATGCTGTGCTTTCAGTTGTGTTATATTCTGTGCGGTAACAAAAAGGTTTTTTTTTTCTTTTTCTTCTAGGTTTGCAGCTTATCAGCAGTGCATGTACCTGTCTTGAGAATATGCGCACTGAGACTGAATTCCAGGCAATCCTAGCACATTGTGACAGTGTCACAACAAGGCCATCAAAGAGAAGACGCTCACAAAACTCTGCCTTTGCTGACTACGTAGTTGAGGAAATCAGCACACATGTAGATTGTAATGATGAAACAGAACTACGCAGGATTTATTACAGTTGCATTGACTCAGTGTGCGGAGAAATGAAAAATCGCTTCGGGAAACATAACTGTGACCTGATGGAGGCACTAAATGCCCTGGATCCTGTGCAAGCCACATTCTTGGATGTCAGAAAGGTGAAGCCTTTACTTGACCTCACCAACACACCTGCTCTGGACTCTGAATTCGAGGTGGCCCGCAACTTCCTCAGGACACAAATGCAAGAGTCTTTTCCACCGGATGGGCAGAAGTGGACAATGAAACAGGTGATTAAGGCTAGGCAAAAGTTCAGTATTGTTTTTATTGTATTCAAATCTCAAAAAGCTACAAGACTCCTTTAGAATTATCAAATAGCCTATATTGTCATGGCCTGGTCATTTGGGACCTTTAAAACAAACTGATATTTTACAGGATCAAGGTTTCATCAAGCAGTCAAACAGATCACACATCACACCTAACATGATTTAGTTCAATGAGATGAGAATTTATTTGATTGTTCAACATGATGTTGCATACAATTTATATTGTTATCTGGGGAATAATTATGGTTGTAATGATATTGATTTCAACCTTATTTCTCCCTCAGATTTTAAACCAGTTCCAGAAGCCACTGGAAAGCAATGCCTACCGTCTTGACTGCATTTAAACATGGCCTGACTTTCGGAGCCAGTACTGCATCCTGTGAAAATTCATTTTCCACTCTGAAAAATATCTTCAGCAGATCGCCAAACCATGCTTCATCAACGCAAGGCCAACCTGATCCAATTGGCATTTGAGAAGGACTTGACTCGGAAATTTAGGAATGAGTGGAAGGACATTGTTTTAAAAAGGTTTCACACAGTCCACAGACGCCGCCTGCCACTCTACTGAAAGTGATTAAACCTTTCACTCACACACACACACACACACACACACACACACACACACACACACACTTGCAGGCAGAAGGGTAACACTGCTTTGTGATGCTCCCTGTGCTCCCTAGCTGCTGTAGTTACCTCTCCTAGCATGAATGTATACCTCAGTGTTCAGCTTGACATCATCATTATATTTCCAGAAGTTGCAGCTGTATCCCGCTTGTTCCAATCATCAATTCATGTCCTTTTATGCTTGAGTTTGCTGAAAAAAAATGGTCTTTTCATTAAACTAGGAATAAATGGACACAGCACCACACTGTTGTTTGTTTGTTTTTTAGATTTTGAGATAAACTGCCCATTTTTAGAGAGAGGAAAATATCTCTCAGCACTGTAGGAGTGGTCACAGAGCAGTTGGTCAGCCTGAAGCCAAAAAAAAAAAAAGTAGGTTGAAAAAGTTTGCCCCCCCCAAAAAAATGTAAGCCCCCCCTTAGATTTGTTTCTGCAGCCGGGTCTGGTTTAATTGTACATTATATTTGAATGTTTGCTTCTCTTAATCTTTGACAATCGCTGATCAAGGAAGCAGTAGAGCAGCAACTTTGCTGTTCAGTAAGGACTGTGTAAAGACAAGGTAAAGCAGTATAAATATTCTAAATATTGCATAAAATTAAAAGAATATTGACTTTTTTTGATTGCTCAAACTAATCACTAAAGGTAGAGTTTACTCAGCGTCGTTTGAATAGATGTAGCCTAAGTGTTGCATCATTTCTAAACCAAAATTATTAAAAAATTATGTTTATGATTGTGATTTGGTCTTTATCATAGACTGTATCAATAATATAGGTTCATATAGCAGCGAGCTGAAAAGGGGCATGTCATCAGCTGCTGTGGCAGAGTTGAACATACTTTTGTCAATGAAACCAATTTTTTGACTCTTCAGTGCTTGTATACTGGGACACGGACAGCCGTCCAATTAAATTGGCAACTAAATTGTGCATGTAGCATATTGACTGTCTTTTTTGATACAACCACTTGAAGTCTCTCCCTTATCTCAAACAACCAGAGAAGCAAGAATCAAGAAAAGAGAGTATCCAGCCAATAAAAAACATCATACTTTTTGTGCAATAAACAGTTATTAACATATAAAAAAAAAAATTAACGTTATATTGAAACAAATACAACACTGAGAATGATGAAGTTACAACTGATATTTTTTTTTTAATTTTAAAAATGTGAAAACAGGAGTAACAATGCATCAACAGCCACAAACAGACTTAAAGATGGCATTTGCATTTATAAAAAGAAATCTTCAAATCACACTCACTGAAAAGTTTTTAATTCTGTTTTTTAATGCACAGCAGCAGATACATGCATTTTTCTTAAAACATTCTTATGGAAATCAGTGGGTCTCCTACATAGTTGTTATATTTTTTTATGATATACAAGGAATTTAATATAAAGATTTAAATAATTGCTGCTTGTGAGTTAAAAAATATTCAGTGGTTCTACAGGGATGTGGCAAGTGCAGAAAACACTAAAAACATCTTCTTAATACTGATTATTTGATTAATGTTGTTATCTGCTGTTGATGTGCATATAAGTGTATTTTCCTCTGCACATCTATACATGGAATCACTTGTATTTTTCCTGCAATTAGGTTCAATAGTTTTTACTTGTCTTCATGGATTTAGCACAAAGATTATTTTCTTGTATCATTTTTTCATATTATGAATTTGTTTTCAAAGCTTATATTGTTTCTTAAGATTATTATGTTGATTTGTATCAGCTGGTGATCAATCACTGGCAGGTTTCTGGTCTTTGTTTGATAAGGGTCACACTGAAAATGACACAATAACGCTGAAGAAAAGTGTCCATTTCTGTCTGCTGCTGTGCATTAATAAACAGTATTAAACACTTATAGCTGAGTGCTGACGACTTCCTTTCACAATTGTGACTTTCGGGTCGGCACTGAAAACATTTTAAAGGATTTTTGAGTGAGCATGCCACTTCTTTTGTTTGAGGGCATTTCCATACCAGGTGGATATAATCTGCACGATGGATCATAAAGTTTGCCCAAGAGATGTAGATTATGTGCATTTAGTATCACTTGTAAATACAATGTACATATAGTCATTGACCAATAAAAGTGTTTTTAATTAGAATTTATAGAGACAATACCACATTCTTAATCATTAATTGACATTTTACAATAAAAGGAAAAGTGTGTGTGTTATTAATTTCTGTAGCAAATTTGGGCCCTAATTTGTCAAATGAAAAGAACTGTTCTCAACAAGGCCACAGAAAACATAGTACTTCAGTGCCAGAAAAAACTTTTCATCCCTGAGGCCATAAATAAGAGGACTCAGACATCTTGGAGTAAGGTAAAATATAATGTAATTAAAGTACCTGACATTAATATATAACCTAACATCAATCTGAAGTACAGCAGCTTCTATGAATGGGCACCACAGTTGGATGAGACAGAGCAGCAGCTGGAAAGCATGAAGAATTACTGTTCTGAGCCCTTTCCATGTTGACTTTTTATTTTCTCCTGATGCAGCTTTGGCCACTTTCATTATCTTAATATAGGAGAATACAATAGTGATACACATAATTAAGAAGTAAAACTGATATATCGCTGACCAGATATGACCCTGCCAACTGTACAAAATGAATATCTCAGCTGAACATACTCTGTATTGTCTGTAGAAGCTGAGAGGAGCTGATGCAAAGAAGATTAAGACATTAACAAAACAGGGTACAGAGCTGAGGCCGTGAATGATGAAGATACAGTGCACAGTGCTGCGTGTGGAGCACAGCTCTCCGTGGCGCAGGGGCATGCATATGGCCACATAGCGCTCCAGGGTCATTGCTGTCAGAGTAAGTGGTGTGACGACAGTGTACACAAATGACAAAATGCAGAAAATGAGACATAACAATATTTGCATGGTCCACTGAAAATTGTCAAAGATGGCCAAGATATTTGATAGAATCAAGATCAGACAATCAGACAGTAATGTAGTAGCAAATAAGATGTAGCGCATGTTTGTGTAGAAAAATTCCTTCATAAAAAAGGTTGTGAGCAGCAAAAAGTTGATGCATAGGAAAACTGACACTAGTACCTGTACCACAATGGCCCGATCAGTGATCTTTTGCATTACAGATTCACCGGCAACCGAGGAGTTGTTGTTAGCCATATATCTCTCTGCTGTTTAATTCTGATATGGTGCTGGTAATACAGGAAAATACGTTCGATATGAAGGACCTCACAGCTGCAACTGGTAGAATTTACATAGAACAAAACAAAAACAATACACCAGTAACATATGACATATATGTACAATTCATTTCACAGAAACAGGCCAAAGCTAAAAAGATCTTAAGGTATACCAAACCATCCCTGTAGTAACATGGACTTGTGACCGAAAGCTCCACAGACGAAGGTCTTCTGCTGAGTTCTGAGAGGACTGTGCATGAAGACTTTATACAGTATGTCCTTTGAGCCAGCCTTAGCCTATAATCATACAGCTGTGTTTGTGAGGGTTGTCTTAAATGTTACTATTAACCTCTCCCCTTTCTCGATGCTGAATTCCTACAAATGTTGCTCTTAAGAAGTATTTCAGTGCTGAAAAGATGGTCTTTTCATTAAACTAGGCTGTCTATGCAGTAGAAAGATACTAATACTTTTGAAACTGGTGCTACACGAACACAGAAAACAGGAAAAAGTCCTGTGGCCTTCACTTTTGTTCACGGGGTAGAAATCCTGCAACTACCAGAATGCAATGTGCCTCAACAAACCAATACAAACTCTGCTGTCAGCTTGCAAAAGGTGAACTCATCCGTTTAACACCGTGGTGGCCACCTCGTCACGTTTTTTAGTCCCTGTTTTCTTGGAACTAACTATGTGAAAGTACAGGATGGATAATAAAGAAATCTGGGTCAGTCAGACAGCCATTTATTTCTTAAGAATTACTGTTTGTATGAAGATAAAAGTCTGCTATTAATTCTTCGGAATTGTGATTGAATTATAATCCCGGTTTGGCTTAATTTTTGATAAAATCATGACTTTTTTTTCTCTTCCAGATTCACTGTTAAACCAACAAGATATGCTGTTTTATTTGTTGTGTTCATCCATGGTATTTTTTTGTAAGAGTGTATGAATGTATTTGTGTGAACTTCAGGAAGAATAGCTAATGCTTGTGCATTAAAAAAGTTGGTTTTGAAAAGCTAAACACCATATAATATAGATTTAAGGAAAATACATCATTAGATAACAACCTGTTATGAATTTAAAAATGATTACATCTATCTTTCTTCTCATTAATTGTGACTTTTGGACTTTACTATTCTCTTGAGTTATTGAAAATGTTTGGCATCCTCTGGTATCCTCCATCAGATGCCCCAATGACACAGTGCAGTAAACTTAAAAATGCAAGTGAAGTTTGGAGATGTAGTTAAATCTGTATATGGAAAAAAGAAATGTTTTTTTTCAGCAGGTACCTTTAAAAGGTTGAGCTAGCAAGGAAGTTTTGTGTTCATATCTGTGGTACTAATTTAGTTTGGAATACCCCACAATTTTTAGATAATATGAGCTCAAGTTGGCCAGTGGACTCAGCAAAGTCCAGAAAACGTCTCTGTTGCTAGGTTGAAACTAATGCTCGACCCACTTGCCGGAGCAAAAACTAAATTGATGCATAGGAAAACATACACCAAAACCTGTATTACAATGATCATGTCACTGTTACGCCGTGTCACAGGTTCACCACCAACTAATGAGTTGTTGTTAGCCATATATTTATCTGGTTTTGAATTCAGATACCCAAATTTTCAGAGTTGATTCGGTCAAGTAGGTTTGATATGAAGAACCTCACAGCTGTAATTGGTAGAATTTGCATAGACCAAAATAAAACCAATACACACCAGCAGCATATGTACGATGAATATAACAGAACGATATCAACAGGTCAAAGGACAGAAGATCTATAAATTCACCATGGCATAGTGACACACAGCTACACAGACAGTGGTCTTCTGCTGAAAGAGGACTGTGTGAGGACCTTTTATGGGCAACTATAACACAAGAGGAAAACCAAATGACATCAGCAAACAGTGTCGTCATCAACTGTAAACATCATTGCTTTTGTAACTATGATTATACACATTATATTCTGTACAAATTCTTAATGTCCTCAGGCTTCTCCAAATAAGTTTACCCACAAAATGAACCTAGACAGCACAAAGAAACACGCTAACTGTACAGGCTTCTGAGTAAGAGGCTTAGCTCATTCTGTTAGACCCAAAAACTCTTAAAGACCAGTACTTGTCAGGATGGTCCAATTCCTTCGTACACCCATTTTTTTCCAGCACCGTTAGTGATGCATTCACGGACCTCACCACTGGTTCAGCCCTCTCCTCTTTATGGTCCTCACACACTTCAGGCCCCTGACATGGGGGGAGGCATGTGTTGGTGAGGACAAACAACATCACCACAGTGGCCTCCATTAACAGGTAGGGTGGAGTTTGGTCTGCTGCCCTGTTGATGATGGTGAAAAGCCTTTGGCCTCCACAATCCAGCACTGCAGAACATAATTTTTGGCCTCATTTTGAGGGCCATACCCCTACCAGATGAGTGGGGGCTTCACCTTAAGCATCACTGCCTGATGTAGATATGCAGAAATGGCTCTAAAGGTGGTGGCCTAGCCCTTGACCATCCTCCAGTGGTGGGGGTCTCTGTCTGGTACAACAGACATGTTGCCCACTCTAGATTAACCTCTCCAGGCCTTGCTTCTGAGACAAACAGGCTGAAGAGGGCTGGACTGTCTGTGCAGGTTGCGTAGACTATCCTGGCAGCAAAAGCAGGATCTATTACTGTCTGCTCCAAGACAAGGCAGTTGAGGTTCCAGTGCTGGTTCAAGGAAAGGAGGCTAGATACTTTGTAGTGAGCAGGTGGTTCTATTCTTGTCTTTCTGCAGAGTTTATGGGTGGATAGAGCAGTCTCATTTCAATATTAAAGTGTATGCAGCAGCTTTCTTTTCCTTCCATGAAAAGTTTTGGTGACAGACCAGTCTTTGCCCACCATCTTGAGAAGCGGTTCTTGCACAGGGTCAGGAGACAATGCCTGGTCATGTATTTCTCCACTCAAATAGGGTCTGGCATTGGTGCTCAAGGCCTTGGTGAAGGATCCCTTTGAGCCTCTGGAGAACTCCTCTCTGAAGGCTTTGTCATTGAAGACAGCTTTGCTGCTTGCACTGATCTCAGACTGTGTGTACTGACAGCTCTTTGCACTCCAGGTGCTTGCAGCACTGGAATGTTATGTTAAAATGATCAGATGCATTTGACAGCTGTGTGTGTACTTCAGGTAGACAGGGACCCTGCCGCTGTGGTCCACACATACACCCGACCCACAGTGCTGCAGAGTTAGCTACATATGTACAGCAATGCTGTGTGTGATTATGCCGTTCTATCTCTTGGACATGTTGGGCTTCTTTTCAAGGTCTGTGTTCACTGTAATGACACAGGACTGGTGAAAATGGTTCGGTGCATTTCAGGTGTGTGCACCTGATGCCACTCTGGGCATGATACATCTACATCTTCCTGTGCTCAAGATGATCTTGAGAACATGGTTGCAGTGTGTCTATTGCTTGTGCTTTGATCCCTGCAAGGTTAGGCCATGGCACCACCAGGTTCAGTTGCATACCTGGGTTTGCTGGGAGCCCCTGCTTCTCCATTGTTGTGGCCTAGGTTTTAAAGAATTAAGCCAGCTGTGTGACTAACTTTTAGTCAGTAAGGATCAGTGTTACTAGGTTGATGTCATGTTGCAACAAGGCTCCGCTCTGGGCTCCATCCATGTCTTTCTCATTCTTATAAATGCAATATCTGAAGAATTCCTTTTCCTTCAAACTAATTGACGCTTTGCTAAGTTCTGCCCCTCGCACACAGACTGGCCGATCATGGCCTACCATTGGTTAGCTCCAACAAGAGTCCGACCTGCAAGGTTGGAAGAAGATAAACATATCTTCCCTGTTTCAAAACCAAAATCAAACCCTGAAAATTGTAGTGTTTTCTTGCTAGCTAGCTACTGAAGCTGCTAACCCTGAATGAATGTGTTTTGCATTTTAATAATATAACACACTAAGTAAAGACCTACCCTGCTTTTCAACCAGTAAAGGGAAATAAGGAAACTTGGCCAATATTACAACAGCTATGTGTTATCTCACAGTGTGCTGGTGAACAGGGTTCGGCTCGCTTGCCGCCCCCAGCTGGCAGCATTTTCTTCTGTCTTGGTTGTCAGACACTGTGATCTGAACAATAGGCTTTAGCTTGTAGCTACGTTTATCTTTTAATGTGTTTTTGCTTCTGAGTGAGTTTAAAATTGCAGATATATCCTTCAAACACATATTATAGACCCATCTGTGTTCGTCTATCTGAAATCACTTTTTTGTTTTTCTAAAATTAATAATGTTTCTTCAGGGATTGCAGTTTGTGACAGTCAAGGCTCCATGTCCCAAGAGCTTGATGGACATTCACAAAGTAGAGGGGCTTATTGGTAAATGGTAAATGGACTGTACTTGTACAGCACTTTTTTCAGTATCTTACCTAAGGATACTTTGACATGTTGCCTGGAGAAGTCGGGGACTGAACCATTGACCTTCCGATTAGAGGACAACCCGCTCTATCTCTGAGCCACAGCCGCCAATTAAGGGTCCATTACAACAACATTTTACACAAATGTCTTAAGTCATTTGGTCAGATACTGAATTTTTTCACTAATCTTGGGAGCTCTCATCGAGACTGTTGTTATTGCATAGATCTGTGGATGAAGACGTATAAAGCAACCATATGTCACCCCAAAAATACACAAAATACCTTTTATTAAAATCCTTCTTTACCACATGTATTACACGACTCTGTAAACTGCAACATGACTGGTTGGTGGAGGCAAACAACCACAAGATGGTAATTCTAGTTTAATACAACACATTGGTCTTTAAATCATGCTCTCAAATCATTAGGTCAAGGATACACGTTTTGAGTTCAAGTAGAGTTTAACAGGACAATAAATAAAAGTGGTTGTAAAAAGCTCAAAGTTAAGCTGAATTAATCTAAACCACCCATTTGAGCATGAAAGCAAAAGTCAGTGCACCTGAAGTGCTAATTTGACAACACTTTGCACAACTGCACAATACTTTTTACCTATGAGACAGTTTGTTCTGCAATCAAGTTTCAGATTGTTGTTGTTGTCTGGTCTGTGCACTTAGTTACTAGCACTTAGTAATTAGCAGCAGCTAACACTGAGGTATCATGGGGAATACGACACTATTTGTTTTTCTTCATGTGAATTTAGACTCCAAATAGAGCGGTGACACTAATGAGCCAATCTTCAGTATTCTCTTATGGCAAATAAACTCCTGTGAAACTCATTAAGGGTTCATTGGTTTATTAATTATTTAAACTTTCCTTTGTTGATTTGGGCTCTGAGTGAAAATGGATGACTTAACCTTTGAAAACCTTTGATTTGTCTTGCAGTTTGTATAAGAATCCATTGTTTTTCTTAAATAAAATGATCAAGATGTTTGTATTGGACATCTTACACTTAAAGATGAAATAGTATTTAAATGTCTATGTCTTGATTTTTAGTGTGAATGCAAACCGCAAAAGTGTGGCCTCACGACCCTTTCATTGTTTTTTTATTGTTTTATTTTTTGTTTGTTTTCTTGGAGGTGCTGGAGGTGTCAGAAAAGTTACCTTCATGTTGATGTTAAGCTCTTGTTGATGTTTAATGCATAAAATGTTTGCCATCTCGGTTTTGTGTGTTGGTAGGTTTACATTTGCTGATAAGCACTGAACACAAACATCTGAAGCACCTGATGGGAATGTCATTAGTTTTGTTTGTGCCACATGAAAGAACAGGGGGGTAAATGTTTTGACAATTCATCCTTTGAAGACAATGAATGCTTGTACTAAATGTCACCATAATCCATCCAGTAGTTGAGATATTGTGTGACGGTTCCGGGAACTGTGGGTGGGAGAGGTACCAGGAGCAAACACACAGACAGGTTGAGGGAACAATTAACAACGTGTTTAATGAAGTGTGGAGGAAGGGAATGGCAGAGGAGAGAGGAGCCAGGGATCGTATGGGCAGAGGTGGCAGGAGAGGCAGGGGCTCGTGAAGGCGGCACGAGCTGGTGAGGCTGCTGAGGTGGAAGGTGGCGGTGATCCAGAGGTGTGGTGGATGCGGCGAGGACTGTGCACGACGACGAGGGGCTGAGCGAGGAGGCGCTGGAGCTTGGAGATGGGAGGCACTGGAGAAAACACAAAAAAATACACCATAAGCAAAAATCCAAAAACACGAGAGAGTCACAAGAATGAAAATTTAATGGGAATGCACTCAATAGTCTTTTAGTATTTCAGTCTGGACCTGAGTGGTGGACTGACTGACCAACAGACACACTAACAAAACAACACTGCCATTCCTAGAGATATGCCACTTGCATGACTAAACATCATTCAAAATATATTTTATTAAATCTTCTTTTGGTTGCATGTGGATCAGCTGGTGACGTGCATAACATTGATTATTTCAGTACAAAGCAATGTTTTTCTGGGAAACCTTGGGTGTAGGCATTCATGTGGATACCACCTGACACACTCCACCCACCCAAACACCATTGCAGACCAAGGACGTACCCCTCATGACAACAACACTCCCCGATGGCAGTGGACCCCCCCTAGCAGGACAAAGCGCTCTGTCACACCATAGAAAAATGTTCAGGAATGGCCTGAGGAATGTGACAAAGAGCAAGATGTCACCTTTAGCCTCCAAATGCCTGTGATACCAATCTGATCAAACATTTGTGGGTGGATGTGCTGGTACCCCACAGATGCCCTGATCCACAGTGGGGCCTCCTTGGATTGGACTTGACTCTGACTTGTAGAGGCATGGACACAGGACCTCTATTGGGTGATAGATAGATAGATAGATAGATAGATAGATAGATAGATAGATAGATAGATAGATAGATAGATAGATAGATAGATAGATATACTTTATTGATCTCAAAACTGAGAAATTGGGGTAGCAGCGCCATACAGTAAGAACAAAGAGAATAAAGAGAGCAAACAATATTAATAGAATATAAAAGGAATACGCTTAGGAAACTAAAAACTAAGAGACTAAACATATATACATATATACAAGTGTAAAGTGCGGAGTGACTGCAGTTGCAGAGGTACAGTAAGCAAAATTTGACCGGAATAAGATAAATAGACTGTAGGTGCAAGAGTCAGCAGTGTAGAGTGACATGGAGTTTAAAGACCAGAGTTTAAAGCGCAGACAGAGGTGAGTTATTGTACAGGTGGATGGCTTGTGGCAGGAAAGATTTCCTGTATCTGTCCTTTCGACAGCGAAGCTGAATCAGTCTGTTGGAGAAGGTGCTCCGCTGTCGGTCCAGTGTGCGGTGGAGGGGTGCTCAGCATTGTTCATGATGGTGAGCAGTTTTTTAAGTGTCCTCCTCTCCACCACAGTCTCCACGGTCTCCAGCCTGAAACCCACCACAGAGCCAGCTTTCTTAATGATTTTATTAAGTCTGTTGGTGTCACTGGCTCTGATGCTGCTACCCCAACAGACAGCAGCAAAAGATGGCACTGGAGACAAACAGACTGGTAGAAGATCTCCAACATTTTGCTGCACATGTTGAAGGATCGTAGCTTCCTCAGGAAGAGTCTGCTCATCCCCTTCTTGTACACAGCGTCAGTGTTAGATTTCCAGTCCAGTCTGTTGTTGATCACCACACCCAGATATTTGTAGGCCTCCACCTCCTCCACAGTCTCCCCCCTGATCTGTAAAG
This sequence comes from Plectropomus leopardus, assembly GCF_008729295.1. Taxonomy (NCBI): domain Eukaryota; kingdom Metazoa; phylum Chordata; class Actinopteri; order Perciformes; family Serranidae; genus Plectropomus; species Plectropomus leopardus. The sequence continues at coordinate 24,302,654 of NC_056467.1, forward strand.
GCTGTGAAGACGTCCTCTTCTTCCTGAAGTCAACCTACTGATGCTGTAAGGCAGGCGCAGTGGTACAGGTGTTATCATCACTTCCCTCCACCCCTTCAAGTGGATCCGTCCATCTTGTAATGTCAGGTCAAACAGGAGAGAAGCATTAAAAAAAGGCAATATGGCACATAATTTGATGAATGTTTTATGAAAAATAGGAAAAGAAAAAAAAGAAATGCCAACTCTCTTTGAGCCAGCCTTTACCTATAACTCAACCCGGTGTGTTTGTGGACAGAAGGTTGTCGAAGGAAGGATAGACATTTTGCTGAGGTCCACTGTTTGAAATGTGGTATATTTCGCACCGTCCATCAGTATCAGCCACTCTCACCTCAGCTCAGCACTGACACTGCGACAGACAGCACTGTGATTCTTATTATTATTTTGTTATTCTAACAAGACTTTTTAATATTTTGACTGAAAGTTGTGCCCTTCCCCAGGGCAACTGCATTTTAAATAATGGACTGGGTGCATACAATGGGCAGGTCCAGAAGAAAAAACGCCAGGGCCAAATTTTGTTCCCAGCCCAAGCCTGACTGTAGTTGTGGCTGTTTTTCAGCCAGCTTGTATACAGATAATCATGCCTACATTTGAATGAAATCAAACCACAATCCTTGTAGGCCTTATTTATTTCTGTTACAATACTGTTAATTTTTCCCCAATACAAAACAATTTCTTCATGTTGCTGTTTTTCCAATATGCAGGAAAGCTTTGCCACAGTGTGACAGAACACTCCAAGATCATCATTTACTGAGAAATAATGAGGTAAAAAGCTATGTGTTAATAATTATATTGGAATAAGAAAAGATCCAGTCAAGAGAAAATGTTCAACTCTCAGCTGTGGCTAAAAATGACAACATTATCAGACTGTGTTGAAATACACCGTCTTAGTTAACCGTGGACAAGTAATAACAAGTTGGTTTTTTTTTTACAGCCTCTTCTCATTCTGAACTCATCAAATATTGCCGCTTTTGCAGTAATTTCAGCATAAAATCTATACAACAAAAGCTGACTTTTGTGGCTATATGACACACCGTCAGGGTGTCAGCTGAGAACGCAGCCAGAGAGAACCAGTTGTGATGTTATTAAAAGCTGCTGGACAGCATCTGCTGCGGCAGCATGATACGCACACAAGCAAGCTGATAAAGCAGCCGGACGGAACCTCTCGTGTTAGCATGATATGCCACCGGACGGCATCAGGTTGAAATGCTTCCAGTAACAACGCAGTAGAAGGAGCACAACTTTACCCGGGAGGGTGGTGTTTGCTTCCAATCTGAATGTGATGTTTTTTTACTACACCTCAGCATGTAACCCTTTTTGCCGAAACCTAACCATCCGTGCCTTTGTTACCTAATTCTAAGCATGTGCTTTTTTTGACATCCTGGTGTCAGTAGAAGCATGACAGAAATGTGAACATCATAGCAGAATGATACCTAGTGTAATATGTAGATGTGGAAGTATGCTGACAAAGTGGCGATATGTCACGATTTATGATGAGAACGTGTGGGATTTTACGGTAAAACAGAGAAGGTGGGGGTGTGTTAATGCAATTTGTATTGGTAACAGACAAAGAAAAAAGGCCACAGCTAACTTGCAAAAAGCAGCTGAACTTGAGGACTTAAAAATATCTGATGAGAGAGAAAGTATCACTTTCTTAGCTGCTATGATCCATGTAGTAAAGTGCAGTGGCATGCAAAGCTCCGAATGATCATTTAATATCAAAACAGGCCAACACTGATATTTTAAAGCTACATATTATGCATACATTTATCCTGATGGCCAGGATATCCAGATGGAGACACAAAATACGATGCTTTTAAGGGTATGTCATATTCATTTATTGTGCAAAATAAGAAACATACTTATCACTTAACAACATTTCTGCTTGTGATATCGGCAGGAATCAGCATGTTGGCTGGTTCAGATATTTCATTTTAAAGCCAGTACCTGCAGATACCAATGGTGCATGCCAGTATTATCATGCATCCTTAGACAACTGCATGATGGATCAATCATACTCATCAGATGGGGTCTATATGGTGTCAAAATAATGCAGAGACTGGAAATTTTTTTGGCTTCACGTTAATGCTGGAATTGATCAATGTAATCACAGTCATGCTCATAGAAAGAAATAGGCCAATGTGTGAACACACACTGAGATATTGAACAGAGGGCATATTTACTGATTGCTTGTTCACTGAATGATAAGGTACATTCATTTCTTTCAGTTAAATGAATTTAAAGATTTTTTCTTGTACAAGCCAGAGAGAGCATAGTATTTCAGTGCATGAAAAAACATTTCATCTCTGAGGCCATAAATGAGAGGGCTCAGACACCTTGGAGCAAGAAAAAAAGTAATGTAATTAAAGTACCTGATGTTAATGTATAACATGAAATTAATTTGAAGGACAGCATTGTTTATGAATGGGCACCACAGCTGGATGAGACAGAGCAGAAGCTGGAAAGCATGAAGAATTACTGTTCTGAGCCCTTTCCATGTTGACTTTTTATTTTCTCCTGATGCAGCTTTGGCCACTTTCATTATCTTAATATAGGAGAAAACAATAATAATACACATAATCAAGAAGTAAAACTGATATACAGCTGACCTAAGATGACCCTGCCATTTCTGCAAAAATTAATATCTCAGCTGAACATGCATTATATTGTGTGTAAACGCTATTAGAGGCAGATGCAAAGAAGGTGGAGAGGACAATAAAACAGGGTACAGAGCTGAGGCCGTGAATGATGAAGATACAGTGCATAGTGCTGCGTGTGGAGCACAGCTCTCCGTGGCGCAGGGGCATGCATATGGCCACATAGCGCTCCAGGGTCATTGCTGTCAGAGTAAGTGGTGTGACGACAGTGTACACCGCTGACAAAATGTAGAAAATGAGACACAGCCATATTTGCATGGTTAAATGAAAATAGTCAAAAATAAGCATAAAATTTGTCACAATCAAGTTCAGACAATCAGACAGGAGTGTTACAGCAAATAAGATGTAGCGCATGGTTGTGTAAAAGAAATCCTTCATAAAGAAGGTTATGATCAGCAAAAAGTTGATGCAGAGGAAAAGTGCTATCAAAACCTGACTAAAATGACTCGATAATTAATCTTTCGCACTGAGGATCCACCACCAACCAATGAGTTGTTGTTAGCCATATATTTCAGTGTTGTGCATAAACACAGAGTGATGAAGACAGAGTGTCAAGTGTCATGATCTAAACTGTGTCAAAATAAATTTGATCAGGCTTTTCATAAACCATCTAAAAGTTGCAACCAGCAGATTTTGCACATATTAACACACATGAACACAGCAGGTTAAAAACATCCTTTAGTTTCTCAAACCCTACCTGTACTTACATGGCACTATTGCTCACAGTTACAAAGGCAGATGTTTTCTGCTGAGCTCTGTGTCGCCCCTGAGAGGACCTTTTAAGCTGTGAGTGGCTGGTACATGACAACTATTGCTGTCATCATTGTACACTTCCAGTGCTCCTCATACTGTGATCAATTAGATTACACTCATTGCTGAGAAAATATTTTATTATGCCTCTGGTCTACACAACCATGTTTTTGGGTTGTCTGTACGTACATACGTCTGTCTGTCTGTATGTATGTATGCCCATTCTAGTGAACACAATATCTCAAGAACACCTCAAGGGAGTTTGTTCAAATTTGACACAAACATTCACAGGGACTCAATGATGAGCTGATCAGATTTTGGTGGTCACAGATCAAAGGTTAAGGTTACTGTGGCCTCGTACGCTTCATTCTTGTGAAAGCGATATGTCACAAAACCCTTGAGAGAATTTCTACAAATTTGGCACAAACGTTAAAAGGATTAGCTCATTAGATTTTGATGGTCAAAGGTGAAGGTCACAGTGATCTTGTGTGTAAAGCGTGTATGTTGTTCACAGATATGGATGTAAATGCTCTCTGTGACCCCATGTGTACAGTAAATAAATAAATATTTAGAATTATATTAACACACCTGCAGTATGAAATATCTTTAAAAATAAAAATAAGACAAGATGCTTAGGGTTCCTTTAAAAAAAAAAAAAAACCCTATCGTACAAACAGTCTGTAAAAACGTCTGCACACTATGATGCAGTTGTACTACAATCGCAGTATATCAATTAAGTGGTAGGTGTGTAACGATACATTGACCTGGATCAATATATCAATTCCATGATCAATGATCCAGTAGTACTGATGCAAAGTAAAAATTCCCAAGATACGTCTATTTCACCATTTCTGTCCATGCACACATCCTTTCTAAACATTTAAGCAGTGCTAGCACCAGGCAGATTGTGGTAAGTAGCCAAGATAAACTTTCAGATGTTTCAGAAGTTGTGATTTACACCCCAAAAGAGAACCCCAGTAACGAGTGCTAAAACCCAGAAATCAGTTAGCATTTCAGCACCTCTGGATCCCTCATCTCAAACACAATGGGTTTGTTTGAGTGGGTTTTCAGTTAGAAGCCAAAAATAAGGTCTGTGGTTAATACAGCTTAAGAGACTTTCACATTTTGCTCTACAACATAAAATACATCAGTAAATACCCCACTAAGAACTTTGAAGCTTTTGTGTTGCTTACAAGTGGCTTTGCAGAAGGCAAAGTGAGTTCAGTTTTAATGTACGTTATTTTCCTGAAAATATGTATATGTATATAAATATGTGTATGTGTTTAGAAAGCACTGAGCATATGACAGAATAAAATGAGACTTGGATTATGCAGCAGGAGTTGTGATGAAGTTTGTAGGTTTAAATGTACTTGTTAATTGTGTGTGTGTGTGTGTGTGTGTGTGTGTGTGTGTGTGTGTGTGTGTGTGTGTGTGTGTGATTTTTTTGTTTGCATGCATATACAGAATAAAGCAACAAACATTAGGGAAAAAAAACATGTCACTTTAAAACAAATAACTTTGACTTGTACTTTGCTGACAGTTTGTTTCCTGAACAATCAACTTCTGATAGTTAACTTTGAGATGTCATGAGGGGATAAAACACTGAAAGTTTTTACTTGTCTTTCATCATCAGTTTATGTTGTCTTCAACATAATGGTGAAGATAATTAGCCAGTTGTCTGTATTCCTGTGTGTAATAATAATAAACACCAGTGAAACTAATTAAAGGTAATGATTAATGGCATCATTAATTATTTAAGGACTTCTCTGTTGATGTTTGCTTGACTAATGAATTCATCTAAGATCCTTTGTCAGTCCAACTTTATTAACAAACTTTAATCTTGTCTAAATGGATGTTTAAACATGTTTTAAGGTTATATATATATATATATATATATATATATATATATATATATATATATATATATATATATATATTGTAAAATCAGTTTTGGTGACATCCACATTAACAGTTGCCCTTTGAGCAAATACTGCCAGATTTTTTATAGTCCCTAATATATCCCACATATATTTTATGACTTTACTCATAAATTATCTCACTGGTATAATGAAATCAGTGGATGACCCACATAATCCTTTGGCTTGATGTTTTTCAAATCATGGGAAGGCATTGAAGGCATTGATCAACCTAACAAGAAATGGCCCTAAAGTTTGTAAAAAGTTAGAAGAAAAGTAACTTAAAAAAAAGCAACAAAAAGGGAATAGTAAAAAACAACATAACAAAAAGTGAGCTGAAGAAAGTGGAACAAAGGAAAAGAATAAATAACTTGAAATCTATCTATAATTATAAGAATTAAAAATACAGGTTTTATGACTTTTTCGGGATAATATTTAATAATCCCCAAGCTAATTTTCTTTTCTTTTTTCAAATTTGTGAGACATTTCTTGCAATGTGGCTCATTGCCTTTTCCCCCATGTTTTCAAAAGAAATCATATCAAAAATTTCTCAGGCTTCAGAAATGTAAATGCTTGCGAATACAGCACAAGAAAACTGAGGCCGATCCAAGTGTAAAAGGATTAACCCCTCAGAGTTCTTGAAAATTATAGTTTAACCCTAAAAACTGTGCAAACAATCAATATTTTTGGGAGTACAATCATGAAGCTGCTGTTGCTGCTGCAGAGAAGTAGTAATAATTTAAGGCCAGGTTCTGATGCTCTTCGCTGTATGGGAAGATTTTACAAATCCTTTTTTCCTGACATTAGATGTTAAAATCTGAAAATAATTAGTAACATATATCTCTATGTATCTCTTATATCTTTTTTTTATTATTATTTTTAAATTATTTAAATGTCCCTCGCATTAACCTCAGGCAGATCAGGGTAGCAGAACCAACAAAAATTATATTTTAAATCACAATAAACATTTGGGTAAAATTATTTGTAATCCACGTTTGTTTTGTTTTGTTTTTGGAAAACTGGTCTTAAATTTAATTCAGAGTAGCATTAAAAAGGTATAAAAAAAAAAAAGGTGTAGAAAAAAAAAGAAGAAGTCTTAAATCTAATATGCCTTAAGCTGTGTAAACTCTGCTATAATAATAACTGATAAATGATCATTATTATTATTATTATTATTATTATTGTTATTATTATTATTATTATTATTATATTATTTTGTTGTTTTATGTTGTTGTTGTTGTTGTTGTTACTATTAGCAGTAGTAGTATAGTAGTAGTTTAATAGTATTTGTTAAAGAAAAAAGAAAGAGGTTGTTGAGCAGAAGAAGTCATGCGTAGTTTTCCTCCAGGAGAGGGCGACAGTGTCCAGTGTGTGACAGCTCCACAGCAGGGGAACCTTTGCTCAGTGACGACGAACGTTTTATTGTGGCGGACCAACATGGCCGCGCTGAGGAGTGCGACAACCTGCTTCCGTCTGCTCAGGTAAGCTGTGTATTACGGTGAGATAAAATTATCCAAGTAAAGTTTGTAACTGAGTGAATATACGATCACAAAGCTAAACGTATCTTAAAAAGAAACGTCGTCCTCGACTTAAATGTGGGGAAATGAGGATGTTTTGCTCCATAACAGTGCTAGCATCGGCAACCGGAAGTTATCAGAGCACGCGTTAAACTTGTTTTTCTTGCTTAAAAGTAGCATTAGCTAATTAGGTAAGCTGTCAAATTAGCTTTGAGTTTTGAGTCCCCAGTTGATAGTTAGGTCTGTGGTCAGTGGTTAGAGCAAGATAGCGAGGCAACAGGCGATATAAGATCAATAAATTGATCGTATACCGCCTATAGACTCGCTTATTATTTCAACGAGGCAACGTAACACTGCGTCGATACTTAAATATAAATTTCCTTGATGAAACAGCACGTGTTTTTAACTGACATTGGTTATATTGTGTTGCTCAGGAGTTCAGCTCGTGTCCTGTTCAGGATACCTGCTGTCCATAAACCGGGGAAATGGACCAATATCTTGTACAAAAGTATCGCGTCTTTAACTGTGGGCGGTGGACTTTGTGCTGTACCTTTCAAACAGGTGAGTCTGTCACCTTGTCAGCGGCAAACACATGCTGGTATATAAGAATGACAGCAGACATCTACGGCAGATTCTTACAGTGTTGCTTGTTTCTCTGTGTATCTGTTGCAGGTTGAAAACCTCTCTCATGACTCTCTGATCAGACGAGCCGCCTCTCTGGTCACAGACAGTTCAAGCACTTTTCTCTCTCAGACCACTTTGGGGCTCATAGATGCCATCACAGAGTACTCAAAAGTAAGTTTGTGGCAACCATTTTAACTAAATCCAAGGTTTGCAAAATGACTTGTGGCAAGTTTAATATGTGTACAAGTCAAGTTCTTATAGCCAAATATCACAAATTGGAAATTTGCCTCAAGGGACATTACAATCTGTACAGCATACAGCATCCTCTGTCCTTAGACTAGGCATGTCCAAAATCCAACCCAGGGGCCATCACAGCTCTCACTTTGACTTTTAAACTGTACTGTATGTGGCCAACAACACAAATTTGGTTAATTAGATCACTATGCAGTTTGTAGACATGCATCAAGTAGGAGCTATGCTGACAAACTAATGTGTTTTCATAAACAGACGGCAGTCAAGCAAACAGAACGGTTACTTAACAGCAGACATTTCCTGCGAGGTAGCAGACATGGCCAAAGCAAACGAGTGTAAAGTTGACAGTAAGGACAGCAACTTTTAGGAGTGGAAAGTTGAAGATAAAACAGTTGCGTTTGTCTTGTTTGTTTGGGATTTTTTGTTTTGTTTGTTTCTTCAGTGACCCATTTGATATAAGAAGCGGTGAGCAGCTGGCCCCTACGTGTTTTCACATAGTCTAATCTGGCGTCCATTCTAAAAAGTCTGCACACATCTGCCCTAGACCCTCAATTTGGATAAGTAACACAAGCAGCGGGAGCACGCTCTCAGTTTACAGTTGATTGGCATTCATGAATTACACGTGTACCTACAATCAAATCCGATTTTTCCATATCATTCATGAATCCGGTGTGGGTTTATAGTACAGAGCTGATTTATTGCAGATTGCAGATTTTCTCAGGTTTTGAGAATGAGACCCAGTGAACTGAAGTTAACAGTTTATTTTTATTTATTACAGGGTTCTGACAGTCATGAAAAACATCTTTTAGGCCTGGAAAAATAATGGAATTAGTAAAAGCATAGATAATTTTGCAGAAGTCATGAAATTTTGTTGTGTGTAGTGAAATTGTTACAGTAATCTTTAATTAATAACCTTGCACATTATGTAGAGTGATGGCAAATTTATATTCTGTAGCTGTCGATGTAACGTAGTTTTAATATGCGTCTCTTGTGACGTTTTGTTTACCTTTGCGTAGGTTTCTTCATTTATCCTGTGCTCCATGTCTCCCTTTAACGCCAGCTGAAATTTATTGTTTCAAGAAAATAAGAATCCGTTTTGTTTGAAAAACGGCAGGCAAGTTGGACAAAGAGACAAAGTTATTATGGGTTCTTTAAAAGTCATGGGAAAGTTTTTAAATTTTGTCCATGAAAATATGTAGGTACTCTGTTATTAGCATCCCCATTAGTTGATGCAGAAAAATCAGTAACTCCTCTTGGGGGCCACACATAATTATAACAAAATAAAAAGACATAAACACATGGGGAAAAAAACATGCAAAAAAAAAAAGACATAAAAAAGTGCTAAAACTTTTGAGGTTGTACAGTACACAAATTCCAAATTAATTCATTCTTATTCATATGGCTATACTCTAAGATTAACCCTTACAACAGAACATTTATGTCATTTAAAGGCTTAATATAGGTCACCGCACATCCATATCTAGTATGAACAGTCATGGACATTCACCTTAGTTCACAGTGAAGGGTTACTGTAGGTCAGTGATGCACTATGTGATGACACTGAGCTGCACCAGGCAGAAATATTGGATACAAAGAATATTTTGTCATTGGCTGTATGTACATATGAATACTATGTATTGGACAGCGATTGGATGAGTAAGATGACAGTTTTTTTTTCCATTAGTCTATGTTGAAGTAGACCAGGGATGAAGGTTCAGCGTGAAACAGGTATAGAGTTGCCCATGTCCAGATGCAGCAATGTTGACACATCTCCACACAAACTGCAATGGATTTTTTAACGATGGCCAAAAACCTTAAAAGGCCAGTTCATCTAAAGCACACAAAGACATACCATTTGTCCTGCTTACTTCAGTGAAATATACGCAGTGTCGTCTTGGTGACTTCTGCTTTCACTCCGATACAACAGAGGTGAATGGTATTTTATTTATGGCACTCAAAGAATTCAAATACATTTCTTTTCAGAAACACTGACCTGAGTAGTGTTAGGGATAATATACAGACCTCTACAGGCCTGTTTTACAGCCGTTTGTTTCAGCCCGAATATCATTTCATAAGTATTCATACTCCAGAAAACCCTCCTCTGAGCCTCTCTGCCTCCAAAGTTGGTCCTTTGTTTTTTTAGTGTGTTTTTCTTCCTGTTTTTGCTAACAGGCTGTGCACACACTCATTGCCCTCCAAAGACGATATCTGGACTCAATTGGAAAACTGACTCCAGCAGAAGAGGATACAATCTGGCAGGTGATCATTGGCCAGCGTTCAGAGGTTAGTTTGTTTTGTCCTCTCCTGTGAAAAGTACTCCAAAACAAACCTGAGCCTCGCATTCAGTTTCTCGGTTGATTTATAGATTGCTGCGCTATAAATATTACAGCAGACTTACAAAACGAACAGCTGTAGATCTGTTTGAGTCTTACTCTGCTTCATAATTATCTCTATCCTGACAGGTTAATGACAGACAAGATGAATGCAAGCGCTTTGAGTCCACCTGGATGAGCGCAGTCAAGCTTTGTGAAACGGCAGCCGAGGCAGCGTACAGCTCAGGTGTGTAAAAGACGATATGTGTGTGTGGTTGTGCGGCTGTGTGATCTAATGGTTGGGATGTCATGGTCGGGGCAAGTTTTCTTAGGGTTTCTGTAATGATGAATAAAAGTGTTTTCTTGTGAATCATCTTCCCAAAGCTTTGTACTTGGCTTTCTGTTCCTGTTCCTATTCAGCTGCTGTCAGTGTTACACTTAAGACTGTGTAGGGATCATTTGTTGTCACTCAGTCGGGCTTTGTGCAAAACTAAATGGAGATGATGGACAAGAGTACCTTCTTAATGACCGGACCTAATGTCTGAACTTAAGGTGGTGTTGTGTCAACCATGTTTACAGTTTTTAACAATATGACAGAGTGTGTGTTTGCGTCTGTGTGTGTCCAGGAGCTGAACATGCGTGCATCACAGTGAGGACAAATATTCAGGTGGCCCTGTCGCAGGTGGAGGAGGCACAGAAACTGTCAGCTGATGCAGATAAGAAGTTGGCCGAGGCTAAAGTGATGGAGATTGAAAGGGTGGCACAATACGCTGCCTCATTAGAGAATAACAGTGATGAGGAAGAGGTGCCTGAGGCTTATCTCAGAGAAGACTAAAACCAACACCAAAAGGTATCAGAAAACAAGAAAAGGTTTATTTGCTTTCAAAGAAAATAATGTCTTTTTATCATCCTTTGAATGTCTTCTCTCTTTTCCAGTCTGTAACATGTCTGGCTCTGTGATATGTCATCTAGATTGTGCTCATTTAGGCGCTGATTTCTGCACAGAAATTCCCACACTGGAAAAGTGAATCACACAAAGTGAGGACGCCATCTGTCTTCACAATAGTGTTTGGTCATGGAAGACTATTTATTTGAATAATGGCACCTGCTTCTGCTGTAACGAGGATTATGTTTTTGATCTGTTGTTTATTGTATTGTTACTGGACGAACATCATATTTTTGTGCACTTTCCATAATTCAATTTAATAAAGACAAAACACATACGTTTTGTTTCAAATCGTGTACTTTTGCTTTTTACTTTTAGTAGGTACTGCTGCGGCCCTTACAAAGTACGTTCTGTTTCATGCAGTATGCGCCCAATCAGGACATACTACTTACTCATAACCTGAACTTTGATCCTCTTGCTTATATATATCCATCAATTCATAAAGCAATCAAATGCTGTTATTAACACAACCTTCAGGCATGGATTAGTGTTCATTTGGAGTTGTTTCTGACCACCTGATGAATGATTGTTTTCTTTTTAGCTCTATTTTTCGTCAATATGTGTCTCTTTAACTACTAAATGCTCCATGTTTCCCAGCTAATCGCAAACTTAATCTGTGTTCCAAATTGCATACTTTTTACTTTTACTGCAGCTGCCTTATCAAAATATGCACTGTTGCATGCAGTGACTGTCACCTGTCAATGAGCTGTTATCTGTTTGTGGCTCAGTCTATGTGACATATTTACCACTTCACAAAGGATTGTGGGTCAGAATAGCTAGAAAAGCATGTTCGCTAGCTTGCATACTGCAAAATGCCACGAGATGCAGGAGAACATACTGTTACATTTAACATACTACAGTATGTATTGGGACATACTAAATATTTTCTGGTATACTAATAGGATGGTAGTGTGGGTACTGAAACACACAGAGAGTATTAAAACTGTTTATTTTTGCTCTTCACTTGTTAAAATAGCATCAAAAAATAAAATAAAGCTTTTTTTTCTTCATGTTTATCAGACGACTGTTTACTGAAGCCACCAGTGGATCAGATTCAGTGTTGTCTTGTAAGGTCATGTTTTTGACATTGATCCAAAAGACTGAAAAACATTCAACCAGTACTAAAAATGGAGGGGAAACAAAGTGTCCACTTCATATGGTTGCCAAAGCATGAAAGTTGATTGAAACCAGCATTTGCCAGATGTGTTCTGACTTAATTGTTGGTGTTATATGGACGTTGCACATGAAAGCTGTCTGTGCCAACTATGTGAACAGAATGTCCCCTTGTGGTCTTCTTTGGAAATATTCTGTTTACTAAAGTAACCAGAAGCTGCTTTGTAAACACTTAAAAACCCAGAGACACCAAACAACAGGCTGACTAACGCTGTGTTTGTGAAATTCAGCCAACTGGCTACTTGTATCACATATTATACATGTTACTCTGAAGTTATGTATGAAGTAAACACAAATTTCAATTTGAAAATTTGTGAATTTACCAGAGTCCCTCTCACATAGCTCTGAGAACATCTTTAAGTCAATGCTTTTTCTTACTTGTTATTTGTATCTCTCTTTTTCACTCAGCACCTCCAACTTCTCTGCAAATTACCCATGTCCTCACCCTCCTGTTGAGCTTTTAGGCTGTTTCTCAACTCCTTTTCACTGTCATCACTTCATCTACAGCATCAACTCTTTCCACACAGTCACAGGACAAAAAACAAAACAGTCTTCCTCCTTTCAAAGAAACTGTGTGGTTGTGATGTTTTAATGAGACTTTTTTTTAAAAACAGAACATAATAATGCCAGTAAATTTCATGGCTGAATATTTTTTTTCAGAATCGGAAATACTTAATTGATCCATGGAGGGGATTGTGTCTTGTGAATTACTTGGTGAGTATATGATCATGAAGATAACTAAAACTTAGAAAGAAGTAAAAGCACAAAGTATTAAGAAAAAAAGAAAATAGAAATACACTAATATGAAAAACAATTGGTAATAGTATGTACATATTTAAATTATAAATATGTATAATGTGCTGAGTGTGTAAAGTGTGTTAAAAATATAAAAGTATGTGCCTTATGCTGCAATACGAATAAAACAAGTCAGTAAAGTGGGAAATAGAACACATGTATGATGCAATAACGTACAACACATTATATGCACAAGTAAGCAAAAAAAAATAAATGATACAGATTTTGCAAACTTAGGCTCAGGTGTAGGCAGGGGGGTATACTTGTAAATGAATTGAATGCAGACTGACCTCATATATACATATGACTTCACAGACCAACAATATTGACCAGACACTTTAAAAAATGATCAGCCTATCCCTTATTTCCAGCAGATGGCGAGCTAAATCCATTGCAACACGTTTTCATTTGTTATTGCTACAGTTTAATGCAGTATTTGTAGTTTTATTCTCAGTCAGTATACTTTTATTTATAGAAGTCACCATTTCACATTGTATTTACTTTTTTATTACAATGGTTTTGACCTATTTTCTTTGGTGTTTGTGGTCATAATTAAACTCCAGATTGTTAGAAAATCCTTCATGTAAATAAACTGTACTCTGCTGCATTTGCATGTGGCATTTTGTCTCTATACCAGCACATGCAGTACAATGTGATTGTGCATACATTTTTAATCAACCTTTAACACTCATTTCTGCCACCTTATGTTCCTACTTACCGGCAGTGGCGTAATGTACCAAAACTGTTGCAGTACTTGGGTATTTTTGTGAGTATCTGTGCTTAACTTGAGTTTTTATATCTCTGTCAACATTCTCTTTTACTCCACTACACTTACCCTATGCATCTTAGTTACTTACTACAAAGTAGAGAAGGCAGGGATGGGCTGGAAGGGAAAACAGGATTTTGTTCTTTAAATTCCTTAAGTTGTGAAAAAAAACAACCATGTTTTTTTTCAATTATATTAAAGGCTCCATGTCCTTATTCTAAAAATTCTGACTGCTTGCATTTTTATTATGAGCATTTACTTGTATGTTACTTTCAATACTAAGTACATTTAATATCATAAAATTACCTTTGATACTTAAGTACAGTAAATATAAGATACTTAAGACTTTTACTCAAGTGATTTTCTGATAAGTGACTTTCAACCAAAGTCATTGTCTGGAACAATATCTGTACTTTTAACTCAAGTGTGGCTTTCCAGTATTTCATTCACCACTGCTTATGTGCATGTTATCATATTATATTAAATACTGCAGAAATGTTTAACCACACTTTAAAAACATAAACCTAACCTGCAAGGCTATTTCCAAATCTACTCACTGTAGAAGCTTTATCCTTCAGTAATGTGAGCTCTGTAACATGTACGTTGTCTTAATTGTCTTCTCTTATGCCTTCCAAAGGTCAGTGTGCACTGCAGAGGGTCACTTCAGAGGGAGCTCATTATGGGGGAGACCTGTGTGGAGCTGCAAACACAAGTGTGTAGCGTCAGCAGTGAGGTGACCTTTCCCGACTCTAGATGGTCAAGCCTCGGCAGGGGATGGGACTGAGAGTGGCGGCTACAGAAAAAGGGGGGCAAGAGTGGGAGGTTTTGAGGTGTGCAAGGACCGGCTCACCAATGTGACTAGTGAGGAATGTTGTGTTTAACAAAGGCTGTTTTCACAGACTGTAAAACCAAATGTCCCAGACAGTCTGTGTGGATGTGCACCCACTAGTCATAGGGGAGGTGGTGCCAGTGCAGCCTTCGCTTGCCTGGAAGAAAATGTAATAGAGCTTACTGAGAAGTATTTTTGCTGCATAAAACCTCAGTGAGGTAACCACAATTACAAAGGTCATGGGTTGTAAATGCTCATAAACTATTTAGTGCTACTGAGGGGGTTTCTGCAGCATAAATTATATCAGTGGTGTAAAATAACCCATAGCTGAAACTATTTTGCCCAAATTGGTGATATCATTAACAGACAGTAGTATAATGTAACATTAGTATTAATTACATTCATTCATTACATTACTTAAGTATTTCTGTGAGTATTTGTACTTTACTTGTTATAATTCTTTCAACTTTCACTTTTACTCCACTACTTTTGCATTTTACTACAAAATAGGGAAGGATGGAAAAATTGGATTTTGCCTTTTAAATCCTTAAAGTTACATTTAGAAAGAGGCCTAATTTCTCTTCAAGTGTAATGAAAGCTCCATTTTAAAGGTGGTGTAGATATTGCAAAGATAAAAGCTTTATAATTCTCAAAACTCAGACTGCCTGTTTTTTTTATTTAAAGCATTTACTTGTACTTTTACTTTCAATACTCAAGTGCATTTCATATAATAAAATTATATCTGATACTTACGTACTTTAAATATAATTTCTTTTAAGTCTTTTACTGAAGTAATATTCTAATAGCTTCTACCAGAGTCATTTTCTGGTAAGAAATATGTATTTTTACTCAAGGATGGTTTTCCACCAATGTTAACAGATTAACAGATGTTAACTGTTTTGTGGGAGAAAATAAGATGTGATTCATAATCTCATAAATACTTGAGCCTCCTCACTGCTGTTCCAATGCAAAGTGGCCCATGAGGGGAGATTGATTGGTGAAAAGGGCAGCACTTTCTCCTGGGGATTTATGGCTCTTTAAGGATATAAATAAACCACCGGAGGGTATAGAGGCAGGGGGTACGGTGTTGTGACATATCATGGGTCATGCTTTAATCACAGAGATGCTGAACTGTAGCACCGGGGGAGAGAGCGGGTTAAATTTTGCAGGAGATGGAGGCTCCCTGTAGAGTTCATGTCCTCCTGATGAGGACTGCGGGCCATGAGGACGTCACAGCACAGTGAAATGGGAAGCTCCACATGAGGGAATCACATCGAGACGAGCGTTTTTGCTTATCTTCAGTGAATAAATATGATGTGTGCCTAAAACTGCTGAGGGAGCATGATTATCAGTTCAAGCTGCAGCGCGTGATAATAACACCATGCTGCACACAACGCCAGATTCCTGCATGTGTAAAAGCTGTAATTATCTCAAAGAAAAGAACAATGCAAGGGAGCGCTTCATTACCACTTTGTTTTAGGACTGGCGTCACACTGTGCACACCTTTTTTCAGAAGCAGAAAGCGGTGGAGCTTTCCTGCATGTTACTGCTGTGTCCTTCACAAATGTATCTCCTGGGCTTTGTATTAACTTTCACATTCACTTCCTTGTTTTTTTCCCCCCACACTCTTAGAATAGTTAAAATTGGTTGTCTAGAAAATATGCAACATAAAGCTGAACAATATTTCTGTAGAATTAGGCATGGTTAGTGGTACAAAAAATGTTAGTATTTCTTCTTTGTGAAAGTTTATTTCTCAAATAAGAGAAGTGCTCAATACGCTGTGACAAAGGTGACAGCCTTTTTATGCTCAAAACTGTGCATTTCTATATTAAAATCAATGTGCACTGAATGTAGCTGCATGGAAGCATTGTGTTTTCAAACTAATGTTATCATTTTTTTACTGATTGATTGAATCTGCTACAGGAGTCTGTGACAAATGTGTAAAGTAACCAACATTATTCAACACCTGCTTATGAAAACTTGATCTATAAATAGGCCAGGTCTGGTGGATAGAGAGACTGCTGTGTTGCAGGCCTGATCTCCTTGATGAAGGCAATGAATCTTTACCTGCTCAGACACTGCTGTGGAGAAGATAATTGTGCTTAAAAGGTAAAAACGGTTATTTGGACGATTGATGGTTTCATTGCAGTTTAGTGTGCGTGTTTTCACAAGTGTGCTCTCAGAACAAGGGGATCCCCCACTGATCCATGCAAAATTTCACTTTTATTTTAATTTTATCAAATGAAAACTCCATCCACAAAGTGAACATTTGTATATCAATATGTCAATCTGTGGTTCCTTGAATTTGTAAGGAAATTTTTCTTCTTGCATTACTCCACAGAAAACAGCATGGATTGATTTATTAATTGACTGGGGACAACATTTATCAATAGCAAAAAATATATCACAATATCCATTTACAAACTCTTACACAACTCATGCTGTATTATCCAAGTCTCATTAATTCAGTCGTACACTTAGTACATCACAAAGTACATTTCTGCTAAAAAAAATACCATTGAAAACTGAACTGAAAGTAAAATGTATGTGCTCTTTTCAACGGCAAACGAAAGATTTTTCGTAAGCAAAAAATGTAAGTGTATGGGAAGTACTTAGCATGCAACTGGTTAAATGAGACTTAATTTATACCGCACAAGTTGCGTGAGAGTTGGTGAACAGATGTTTCAATATGGTGTTCCATGGAGGAATGCAAAAGAAATTATGTTTTCATCAAAAATTCAAGGTAACACAACATGACTTGATGATATACAAATCGTAATTTTGTGAGTGAAATATTCTTTGAAGGATGAAAACATGCATAAAGATCACTATTTTATAATTGCTGCATGTAAATGTTCAGCAGTTATCCACTCATGTTCTAGCTAGGGTCAGATTAACTCTCTATGGGGCTCCTACAGGCCCTCCCAACCCTGTTTTTCTCATTTTCTCTAAACTCTGTATTAGTTAGAAATCAATATTGTTTTGGAAAATTGATTAAGCAAATTCTCTTAAGAAAATGCATGGTTTAAGTGAAATATAAACTGACATTATAAAGATCGTAAAACTAAATTTTAGGGCCCCTCTTCAAGGATGGCCGTAAAATGATGTAACAAAGCCGGTGTGACTTTAGGGTCCTTATCATGGCAGTCTATGTTGTGCTTTAGTGTTGCAACCATATTACTAAACAAATGTTTGATTAATCAAGTCACCAAAAACCTATTGCCAGGGCATCTGGTGGCTTAGTGGATTAAGCAGGCACCCCATGTATAATGGCACTGCCATGCTGCAGCAGCCACAACAGTTGCAGGTTCAAGTCCAGCTTGCAGCCTTTTGCTGCATGTCATCCCCTTTCTCTCCCCCTTTCACAATGCTGATCTGTCCTATCTAATAAAGGCAAAAATGCCAAAAAATAATCTTTTAAAAAAAAAACAACATATAGCCACGTGGTGAACCTGGGGCCTTCGGGCCCCCTTTGGTTTAGGGGCCTCAGGGCAGCTGCTCACTTTGTCCAGCTGGTTATCTAGTCTGGGTCCAATTCAACAACTACAGCCCTCTCTGATGTTTTTACAAAGTCTCATGTATGACAATCTAATGACCAATGTTAAGATTTTTTAGCAATCTTTGTTAACAGAATTTTTGTGACTCCCTCTGCTACTGCCCTTCTGCAACTACAACAGACAGTAATATGGCCTACTACAGTTACTCTGATGACTACTACCACTGATAGAACTACTGCTAGGCTACTAGTGGTGGTAGCTAAGTACAATTATGTGTACTTTACTTGTCTGCCCATGTCATGCAACTTTATACCACAACACTACACTTCAGAGACATACTGGATTGCATGTTTTACTATCATGCATTCTGCATTAAAACTGTTACTTGAAGACTTACAGAATGGCCAGTTGTATGTCAATAAGTCATACTCTGTTACCTTAAATTCATTAAGAAAATGTTTTCCTCACATGCCTTCACGGAAAATGGCCAACATATTGATTCACTGATTGAATGGGGACCACGTTCAACAACTGCAAAACTACATCAAAACATCCATTTACAAACTCTCACACAACTCGTGTAGTATAAGCAAAGTCTCATGTATCCAGTCATATGCTCAGTGATTCACAAACACATGTATTTTTACAAAAAAACCCCTCTCAGTTTTAGTGAAAAAAAAAAATTCTGCTGTTGTTGAACATGGACCTAATCAATCAATAAATCAGTCAGTTAATACTGATGTGTCAAAGTAACATGGTGTGACTAATTGATATAAAAATGGCCAGTTTATAGGGTGAAGTATTCCTTCCAGTTAATGTTTCAATGCAGATTTTTACTTCACTGTACTACTAATACAGAGCAGAGGAAGAGGTACTTAAGTAAAAGTAGCAACACCACAGTGTAGAAATGCTCTGTTTCAAGTATTCAAAAAGTACAAACATATAAGCATCAGAATGCACTTAAAAGTATCCAAAGTAAACATTTGTCACTTTTATGTTGCAGCTGACAAAAGTGTTGCTATTTTTAACTACTTTATAAACTATGAGGCAGTTTAATTTATATATCATAATTTATTAGCCAGATTATTTGTTTTAATAATCTGGATCTGCAAAGTGAAAGATGCCAGATAAACAAAGTTGTGTAAAAAGTACAATATTTTCCTCTTAAATGTATTCTAGTGGTGTAGAAGCAGAAAGTGCCATGAAAGGAAAAGACTCAAGCCAAGTACAAGCACCTCAAATGTGTATTTAAGTACAGCACTTAGGTAAATGCACTTAGTGACTTTGCACTAGTGCTAATCCACAGCCTACTAGCTCAGTTCCAGTCTACTAACATACTATGGTAACAGCCAGTTTTCATGTTTTTTTTGTTTTTTTTTTTTCCACACTTTTGGATCAGAGGAGATCTGAACAGTTTCTGTAGTGCTTTATGCAGCAATACGACTGCTGCAATGCCACCAAGTTACCACAACAAATTCTGATACAACTCTATTACATCTCAGAGGTGTCCTGTGTTCAAATAGAACAATTGAAATCAAATGGGCATGATTGGGACCGTGTGTGTGTGTGTGTGTGTGTGTGTGCGTAGGCTTCGTGTGTGTCTGTTTGTTGTCCTGCAGAAGTGGTACAGCCCACGCGGATCGGTCGCTATGGAGAGAGCAGCTCCCCAGGAGCTCGAGCCAGCAGCAGCCAGAGAGAGCAGGGACGAGCGAGGAGGAGGACGGACCAGAGAGTGCCGGAGCGCACAAACAGACGGGAATCATGGAGAAAAGATCACCGCTCAGGAGGACTAACGGACTGCGACTTTTAACAACATTTATCACCTTTTACGGACTTACCTGTGAGTTAACTATTCCTTTGTCATTTGCTACTTTAGAGGCCACTGATAAGTTGCAGTGGAGTCACCGATTCATAACGCCAAAACCGGCTGCTCCTCATTGTGTTGCTCCGTTCAAAGCCAGCTAGCTTCATTTAAGCTAACGGTTCATGTCTGTGGACACAGTTATCCCAAAATTACGTCGGTAGGAAAGTAAGTTAGCTCCTGACGTCAGTTCACGGTTAGCTAAACCTCGCTTTCATATTTGAATACAACTTCGTAAACGTTTCACACAGTAGTTAAATGACAAGTTACCCCACTGAGCAACTGTTTATTTCACACAAGCTAGCTCAATTAGACTTTCATACCAAATCCCTCCACTCGGGACAGAAGATAACTGATTTTTTTGGTAATTACATGCACATTTTGTAGCTTACGCTACTCCCAGTGTGTGACAAAGTCATGACCAGCGGCTGAAGAAGTATTCAGATCCCTCACTTAAGTAAAAGTACGCTACTAATACCAGACGCTGTTACAAGTAAATGCCTCTCAAGTAAATGTAATTAGTATAATGAAGAATATGTGCTTAAAGTACCAAATGCAGAAAAATATAAGAACAACAAAAACCAAACAAAAACCACATTCAAAGATACCTCCGAATTATAGAAAAAAAGAAAAGAAAAACAAGCACTCACAAAACGCAATAACTTCAAAAATGAAAAAACACACCCCCAAACTCAAACGATTTTGAAAAAAGAGGGAAAAAAAACATCAAAAATACTCACAATTTAAAAAAGGGGAAAATAACACCCAAAATTCTAAATAAAATCTGTGTTTTTCATAGTGGTCACTTTTCTGTGGATTGACTGATTGATTAATTAACTATTGTCGCAGCTGTATGTTTAAACGGTTTACTAATTTAACTTATGACAAAACATCATATTTCATAAACTCTTCTTATGTTTTTTTTTTTCAAATTCCTAATATTAAAGTAACTAAAGCTGTCAGATTGATGCAGTGAAGTAAAAAGTACAATACATCTCTCTGAAATGCAGTGGAGGAAAGTATACAGTTGCATAGAAAAGAAAATCTCAAGTAAAGAGCAAGTACATTAAGTTCATACTTTATTACAATATTTGAGTAAATGTACTTAGTCACATTCCACCACTGGTCATGACTAAACTGACATTACTAAGAGGGAAGTACCGGCTGGTTTTTCTTTCACTCAGATTGAAACTCATTGAGGGACAGCATTGATTCATGGTGTACAAAAACAGAGTATTGTGGGTGTCACTCAGCAAAGAGGAGCTCCTTTGTGAAAAGTTTGCCAAGTGGTTGTTGGACACAGATGGGGGGGATAAACGTTATGTGATACAGGAGAGGAGAAGCAGACTTCTCTGCTTTGGGGCGTGAGGGGTGGCAGGGGAAATGAAGACATATTTCAAGAGAGGCACTGCAGTCGCAGAGTCTCTGGAAGTATTGACCTGCAGTTGGGCTGCATGCCAGCCAGAGCACCTTCCAGTCTCTAAACTGTCCCGAGCAGTGCAGCTGGAGAGCTTTGCTGTATCCCATTCCTGAGCTGGGATTACAATACATGACATGCCTACTATGACAAAAGAAGAGACAAACATTGATGGATACTAAGGTAAATAGTACCCAGGAATGCACCATTTGTTTTTTTTTACTGAATGCAAGGGCAATAAAAGCATTGCAGATGTTCCATGGTAGCAGTTTCTGAAAAAGGACAGTAAAACCTTTCCACCATTGCTGACTGTAATAAGTAACCAAACCAAGTATAACAGTCACAGATATTACTTTTAAAGGTAATACCTTAGGTATGGGGATGCAACTAATGATTATTTTTGACTGATTAATTTGCAGATTATTTTCTCAAATACTTGATACTCTCTTGGTATATAAAATATTAGAAATTATCTAAAAAACAAAATTAGTCAATAACTGTGTAAGATTAAGGAAATTAACTAATATTCCCATTTAAGAAACAAGACTATAGTGAATTACTTGACATTTTTCCCCAAAAAACTACTCAAAAACAAATATTTGATCATTAAAATTGTTGCCAAATAATGTTATGTTGATCAGCTGATTAGACTGAAATCTAATCTTTGCAATTCTCTTTTGGTATAGCCAGAGCTGCACTCGATTTCTTAGGCTGATATAGCCAAGACCAGTGGTTTCAAGTGAATTGCCAACATGTCAAGTTTCGAAAGAAATATACTTTATTTTAAAATAGACCTACAGTGAATTTCCAGCTCAGAGCTTTTATTTTGAAGTGCAGTTTTCTGCCATAGGATGAGAGTTTTTTCCCTAGTATTTTACTGCCCTGTTCTTGGTAATGTTTGGCCTTTTAACATGCTCTTCCTTTGCAGTATTTTTGCCACTGAACTTGAAGCAATAATATTCAATAATAATATACTTTGTTGGTTCCAGTGCTATTTATTTACATTTTTTTAGCTAACTGCACTGCATTGTGTAATGTGTTCTAAGCCCACGTGTTGTTGACATTTTCTCAAATAAATGAAATATGCTGTAATTTGTCAATTTCGTGGACTTTAAACTAATGACTATGGAGAAATTTGGACCCTGTGGCTGGAACACTTGGGAAGCACTGGCCTAGGTATTGATATTTTACAAGATTTTTGATAATGATACATGGGCAAATATTTATTTAATATTTTTACTAAGACACATACTATAATGACGCATTTTGGATAAGCGTCACAAAAAATAGGTTTTATATGAACTGTGACCATGTTCTCAGCCGTGCATTGAAAGATATACTATCCAGGATTTTCCTTAAAAAAAGCAATATATAGACTCACGTAAATGTAATCCCTCTCAGTCATCACCTATGACCCAAAGTGTGTGGCGATGTATTTTTATGCAAACTTTGCTCTCCTCCTGTATTGTATTTTTTTCTATGTTGGGGACGTTTATGGGCATGAAACCCCACAGCACTCAAGTGAGATTTAGACTATAAAAATAAGGTAGCAACCAGGTGTCAGACCATAAGAAGCTAGTATCCAAGAGACACAACGCCAAAAAAACAGCTTTTTTTTGGTATTGTGAGGTGAAACATCAAACAAGAGTGAATCTGGGGTTGGTTTAAACTTCCACTTTCGCTGGTGAGCATGTTTACAAACAGTAACCTACAATCCTGCATAGTGTACCTTTAAATACACTTCCAAGTGCTCATTTGTGGACAAACTCTAAAGGAGACAGTGTTTCTAAATGACCTCAAACATATATTTGGCATTTCCATACTGCAGTTTCTTGTTGCATATCACACCACAAACGGATAAATCTATGATAAGATTATAGTGGCTCATATATTGGCCTTGCAGACTCATCGGTCATGCTCCAGTATGTGTGTTTCTGTGGCTGGCACTATTGTCATCTTTGTCATGCGTACACACGCACTTGCAGCACATACTTTTACAGAGTCCTGTTCATACCATTCTTTTTCTGTCTGTACCCACAAAACATCGGGTCATAAATCAACACAGGGAACTTATAAACAATGCACTGTTGCAAACTAAGCTGATTAGCCTCCAAATGTGTGCTGCAAGTGCCATGTGTGTGCACCTCATCAGCCAAACTAGCTGATTATTAACACAGGGTACAAATGAGCCAGTGAAGGTTACTTTTGGTGTCGTGTTTGGAACAGAAATGTGTGCAGCTTTTTGACTCTCAACAACATATGGTTGGAGCCCATGTGGCCTAGCCTGCTGTTGTGTCTTTAGCAGACCACAAGTGTGCAGGGGGACTTTGTGTCAAAACGCTTCCTTGACTGTGTCATTTTCAGATTCCCTGTAGTGTACACAGCTTTGTGAGGAGGGGATTCGTTCAAGGCGTGGCTACGGGCTGTGAGGTCTGTAATTGAAGACCGTAGTTTTGTGGTTTCTTCTCTTGGGCCGCATGATTCATAATCTAAATAAATAATGTTGTAATGGAGCCGCCAAAATTACAGACTCAAAACAGAAATAGATTTTAAAAAGCAGGGCACTGACTGAGCAGATTGGTTCCTGTTAGGAATTAATGTGCTTCACTGGTTATTAATTGACAGCAAGATGTACCCAAGAAAGTAGGTTTGTCATTACTTTAAAAGATACAGCTTTGTAGCAGCAGCACAGAGGGCAGATCAGGTCAAAACACTTTTTTGGGGACTTTTTGTGTGTGGGAGGTCATTGACTAACTTAATGTCATTGGCTACAGTTACATGCACACCAGTATTCCCCTATTCCAAAAATGACAATAATGCCCCAGGGATGACGTTTTTATTTAGGCCAACCCAGAAGTTAGCGTCTCCCTCTTCAAAAAGCCCATGGCTGTTGTACTTCTTCATGTTTTGACGTGTAAACGGGTGTGTTAATGGAATATTAATTTGCCATGTAAACAGCTTAGTAGGAGTATTGCTTTTTTTAGAATAAGGGCAAAAAACAAATTATTTTGCGCATGTAAACGTACTCACTGTCAGTCTCAGCATTGCAATTGTTTTAAAGATGTAGAGATTTAGGTGTGTGGCAACCTTCCAGGCTTCTCTGGGAAATTACAATGTTTTATGGCATCAGAAAAATTGTCTTTAACAATGAATTTTACTCAGTTCACTTTTACTTTTTTTACCAGTCCTGATTCTTTAAACAATGATTTGTTTAAGCTTAAGCTTGACTTTGTGAAGTCGACCAACTTGTGGTCCACTGACTAAATATGCCTGCAGATGCCATTTCGCTGATGTCTGGTGTTAATTATCCACACTGGTTATTTGCTTTTAGAATTATATGCAAGAAAGGGCTTTTTAAGTAAGTTTTAGCATTTGGATTCACATCTGTGGGTGGCAGCTGTGGCATTCATCTGATCCTCTCATTTGATCTTAAATCTCAGCTGTGAAGCAGCAGACTGAAAACTCCTAATCACATTAAATGCATGCAGTGTTTTCTTTTTGAAGGAGGGCCATCAGCAGATGAGTGTGCTGCTTTATTGTGGGACATGGAGGCAGTGTGCGTGTGGGGATCGGGGAGCAGGCTGTGGTCACCAGCTTCTGTTGACTCCACCCTTTGCTTCCTCTTCCTCGACAGATGTGACTGACTGTCGGAGGCTTTGTATGGTAGGCTCCTCCCTGGTGGTCCATCAGTTACTTCAGAGCTGTAACACCCAGTTTTAGCTTATCCCCAGACTCCTCTGTAACCAGGACGAATGAAAAGACACCAGTGTGATCTGCAGTCAAATTGTTGATTACTTTCAACCTATTGCTTTCACAAGTCCACAAAGGACTGCCTGCACTAAAACATTCTAACCTCAATTACCCTGACTAAAGGTTTTGTATATTATTTGTTATAACAGGGGATCTGGAGATGGCACAGATTCCCATTCATTCCAATGAAAGTTACTTTCACAGCAGTTACTCTCGTTTGCTTCTGTGTTGAGCTACCCTCAAGTGACATGAAGGTTTTACGAATATTAAGTCTTCATGGTTTTAAAATAGGGTTCAACTGACTTGGGGGTCTTTTAGGGCCGATGCTGATCATTAATAGATAATGAGACAGATAACCAATATTTGGAACTGATGTGCATTTCCGATAAAAATATTTAGAATTTGGAATATAACTAACTCCAACACAAAATTTTGTTTAAATGCAAATGTTTAATCAAAACTGAAACATTCAAGATCATATACAGTTCCTAGAAACTTTTTAAAAAGTCCAGAAAAAAATTTAATAAAAAATGAATAAATAAAAATAACTCCTTGAGGTTTCACAAAGTAAAAGTTTCTCACATTCTGACACTTTCTTTAAACGTTTCAATTAATTAATTTTATCGAAAATAAAATACGACACAGATAATTGGCAAAAAGCCAAATATCAGCCCCAATAACCAGCCAGGCTTATAATCTGTTCAATGAGCCACTTCACAAGGACTTCACCCAAAGAAAATACTGATAAAGAAAAATTTAAATAACCTCTTTGATACGAAGAACTTTAGGAGTTATTTAAATTATTCAATTTGTACCATTACTGTTTGACTCTGATGAAGGTGCAGTGCCAAGAAACATTGCTTTTTTTGCACCTTATTAAATATTTAAGTGAATCGTGTACTGTAGTATTTTCTTTGGGTGCATTCATTGTGAAGTGGCCCACTGAATTGTGTGCTGTAATTCGTCCATTCTGTAAGCACCGACCGCCGAATGTGGAGGGGCTGAGGTGGAAGGGATTCCCTCTCCTCCTAAAATTGACCTCTTTGCATTCGTAGTGTCAACAGTTTTACAGACATCTCTGGACAAGGATTTTAATGCGTAGTCACACCAAACAGACATCAAAAAACTATTGATGACAAAGGCCAACTGTTTTGTCGCCTCCCGTTGCCTCGTATCACCTCACGTTGTAAAGACCACAGCCAATGACCAACTATCACGGTGGTACTCTATAGTCGTCATTCATTCATTCATTCATTCATTCATTCATTCATTCATTCATTCATTCATTCATTCCTCACTTCTGTTTATCTTACCATGCACAAAGCTGAACTGCCTATCAGACTGATTTCACCTGCCAATGAGCGCCGCCAGCTTTAACACCAACTGAAAAATAGCTGACCAAGGCTGACTAGTGCCATTGGTGTGAGACAAAACACAAAATCTAGGGCATCAGACGCTCAACAACGGCCTGATATTGACCGACAGCTGACCGTCCAGCTGCTTAGTATGTCAGGGCCCTTAAACTACCCAGGCATTTTAAATCTTATGCCAAGAGGGATGAGGCTGGTGATATTTTCTTAGTGTCAATAAATCCCTTGAAAAGAAAAACCAACAATGAATTAAAGGTCAAGCCTGACATGGCTTTTATTTTTGCTGTTCTCCAAATAAATAAATAAATAAATAAGAACACGAGCCACACCACTGCACGTGGTGACATTTACCTACATTACCATGAACATGGCCTCTGTAAGTTATTTTGAGTCAGTCCCACATACACAATGCAGAATAAATACTTATTAAATTTGAGGTTATAGCCATCAACAATTGCACTGCACATTAAGCCCTGATGGAGCTGCTAAAACTACAGTGCCCAACTGTTTTAGGAAAAAACCTTTTTTTCCAATGAAACTTAATATTTATGACCCACCTTTTAAAGATAGGCATCTTCTTTAGGAATGAATGGGCTTGGAGCTGAATGCCACATACAGGGATGGGGAGTTGGAAAGCATTGACAGTCAGACTTTGTTGAATTGGGTTTTTCCATGTGATTTAATGATGAGGACACCAATATAGAATCGCGCCAGCCTCAACTTTTAACCCAATAGTCTGTTTCTTGAGCCAACCATAGTACTTCTGGTGGCATTCATTATTTTGTGTTTGCTTCCTCCCAGGCCAACACTGGGAGTTACCCGTCATTAGGAGCACAGTGCATGGGTAATTAGCCATTCAAAATTGGGAGGAAAAGGAGTAACATGCAAAAATACATAGAAAATTCTGTTATTAGGTATGTTTTTTTCACTGAGTGTTAGCTGCTTTGTCTTGTCTACAGAATAAATCTTGGATAGACAGGAATTGACTGTTTTAATCACTGACTCATAGGAAACTGCACTGTAAAAATGGCTTCCAGATATTTCCATGGTTAATTACCTACTGTGAATGAACACAGGGAAACCTTTTAAACCGTTTTTTGCCTGCTGTTTGCAGGAATCAGGGTTTTTCCGTGAGGTTAGGGTCACTCAGATACACTGTGGCTCCACAGTCCATGTTAAAGAGGTATACATGCAGGATGTGCACAGTCAGCAGTTGAATCCCCCCAGGAGGGGAGCGCCGGGGTTATGGGAAACAGGTGTGGCTGGCTGCTTTTCAAGACTCACTCTTATTTGTTTCACTCATTCAGCTGTCAGGTGGTTATGATGTTTGGGATGAGCACACAGTCAGTTGTATACACTGACAGGCCTCCTACCACCCAAGTGGAAGATTATTGACACCCACCGTTCAAATACTGGGAGGTGCAGACTGTAGCAAGTAAACTATCAGTGGTGTTGTCTTACTTGCTGGTACACAAGGAGCTGTGACATCCATTATACTATAGTTAATGTACGGCATCTCTCTTTCTATCGATAGTATTGGCACACCCGCAGCTTGGATTCCTCAGTACCAGGGCAAGCTCACACATTACAGGCAAATACAGATGAGTGACTTGCCGAGTTGATAATTTAGGCAGCACCTGTTGTGACATATACGGAAAGCTACCTTGCTAATAGATGTGATGTTTTTGGTGTATTTTCTGTTTTCTTGCTTTCTATGCCTTTTTTCTGACTTACTGCAACAGTCAGTGTCTCCTCCACACTTACCACTTTACTATTGGTTTAGGTGGCAACTTCGCAGATCAAATTTTATCAAAGTTGGAATACATGTGATGCGAAGATTAGGGGTAGGGGAAGACAGTGAATCAATATAGTATTGCAATATTTTTGCATGACAATATTGTACTGATACACAGAATCCAAGTCATTTTTTAAATTATATTAATTATTAATATTAAAAACACAAAATAAAGTCTTGCAGGCCTACTACAAATAATAAAATCAATTCCTTTTACAGTCCGCTAGATACATTTTGCTGTAATAAGAATGGGGATTCCCCTTGAAACTCTGAGATTAGAACCATCAGAGATCCTCAGTTGACTGAGATTGCTTCAAGTCAGCAGTCTTTTTTTGTGTGTGCAGTGTACTTCTGGGGACATTTTGGTCCCTAGATTTTGCTGTAGAGTGACCACTCTTGACTTCCAAGCTACTCTTTGATGTAGAGGAGCTGGAACTGGAGGCAAATATTATTGCTCATGTGTGACCACACCCTTACATTCACATACATCCCTCCTATAAAACCTCTATCTACTCTTACCACCTGTGTCTTTTATATCTAATCAACAAACATTTGTAATCTATGACATACAACTAAATCTATCGGTAGAAAGACAGAAAGTGTTACTATCCCAGATTAAAGCTGCATAACCACAAGTGAGTAGGAAATGTTTACTGCATGCATTATTTACAATGATGGTCTTACAGATGAATGACAGTCCAAAACTGCCTCTTGTAGTACTCAGGGTACAGTTTTAATATTCCTTTACTTCAATGGGGAATACTCACAATCACTTGAAGCAGACAAAAAGAATCAGATGTGAAACTGTTAGATTTTACAGAGTTTTTACTATTTTATCAGAACTGTAGTTTAAGTTTTCGAGGTTTCAGCAGCACCCACCCTCTGGCGTCATTGTATGCGAGATAACATCAGACACCCAAACCCAGGGAAAGAAAGACATGTCCCCTGACTCAGAGTTCCCTGATTTGGCTTGCTGAGCAGCCCCAGTACTTGATGCAGATATATTGCAGTAATGGCTTGAACAGGATTTTGCACAACTGTATCCCTGCTGGTATTCAGCCAAATTATTCTGTATTCCCCTGCCATCCCTGCTGCACCCCTAATGTCCACATTACCCCCTCTACTATTAAATTCTCCTGCTTTAGTTGCTGATGCTCTCTTCATTTTCAGTAAAGCTAAACACATTTCCCCTCTTTAATTAAAGCTGTTGCAAATAATACCAAAAAGATTGCATGTTTTGTTTCTGTTTAGTATTAATGAGGGACTGCTGCTCTGTCACATAAGGGAAGAGCCACAGATTACTGCTCACTGCTGACAAACTTGATAGGTCAATATGAGTG
This sequence comes from Plectropomus leopardus, assembly GCF_008729295.1. Classification (NCBI taxonomy): domain Eukaryota; kingdom Metazoa; phylum Chordata; class Actinopteri; order Perciformes; family Serranidae; genus Plectropomus; species Plectropomus leopardus. Next base: position 24,332,257 of record NC_056467.1, read on the forward strand.
TTATTTTTTTTGCCTCTACTTGGATTGCGAAAAAGGATCATAACAAAACAAGTAGCCACTTCTATTTAGGGCTTAAAAACAGTGTTGGAATATCAGATATTACATGGATTGATTTAGCTCTAGCCTAGAGCTGTCAGCAATAAATGGGGTATTACTGCATTAATGTACTCAAAATATTTGTCTTTTACATCCAAGTTAGCTTCATATTATGGGAACACTATTTCAAACCAGACATGTAACCTGAGACGCAGAAGAAATACACTTGGATGTTGTCTTACAGACTTTTTGTTGAATCTCTGTGGACTTCACAGTGTGGGAGTGAGGTGTGTAGTACATTGCAAAGAGGGGTGTTAACAATATTCGCCTTTGATTGAAGTCTAGATGAAGTTGTTCAGCATGTAGGGCGGTGTAATGTCAATCACAAAGCAGTTGGCTTCGCGTTTCGCATTGGCATGTTGTCGGATACACGTAGTTACATTTTTCTGTGAGGTCACTATAGATGTGTTGTAGTCAGCTGTGAATTTTTTTTTTGTTTTGTTTTTAATCCCAAGTGACCTAGGCACCTAAATCTCCTTGTTCTCACAGTTCAGAGTGGGTGGTAAGTGTAAATCAAGAGTAGCGTTTTAATCTGTTGCAGAAACAGGGTGAGAGTACATGCCGGGAAAAGTGGGTATGCCGGGGAAATGAGCTCCCACTGACCAGGATAATGCTGCTGAAATGCCACACTGACCAAGCTACTTACTGTTTTTATTGACCACCGGGTAGACACAGTTCAGAGGCAAATTTTTGTTGGACTACTTAACTTCCTCTGTTGTTGTGAAGTGGTGATTGCTGACATGCAGTGGTGTTGATTGCTCAAGAGTTCAAATCAGCTTCCTCTATCAATGTGTTTCTATAGTGTAGCTGGGTTGTGGAGTCTATATTGATGAAGAGTCGCATCATTACTGATATCATAAAAGAAAAAACCTTGATATGTAAAGTAGCTTGGTGAACACAGACTCAAAATACAAGTAGCACTCTCTAGTGTTACTTGTATTTTTTAACAACTGATTTGGTGCAAATTCCATGTAAATTTGCTACTTGGGGAACATACTATTCTAGCTATTTGAGTAATGTATTAAATAGGAAAAACTAACAAATAATGATTTGCTGTGCCCCATGTTTACTCTGTTGCTATTCAATGAATGGGCAGATATTAAACAAAGCAAATAATCCCACTTCGAGACACCATAAATAAGATAAGATGCATGCTGGGCAGGTATAGCCCTTAAAACAAGCCCGGAAAACATCAAACATAGCGATTTATTGCTTTATTGGAAACCACTATAACAACAGCAAAACTATGTCAATACATCTGTTTAAAAACTCTCACACAATGGTATAATCCAAGTTTCATTTATCCAGTTGTGTGCCCACAAGTGCTTTCCAAACACATGCATTTTTGATAGAAAACCTCAGTATTGGGGAAGTACTGGTGTTGAAGAGAGCATAGATAAGTTCCACTTTCAGTTCAGTTTTAACTAATGGCTTTTATGAAAATGCATGTATTTAGGAAGTACTGAGCATACGACTGGATAAATAAGAGTTGGATAATACTGAACCAGTTGTGTGAGAGTTCGGAAAGGGATGTTTTGATATAGTTTTGCTGTTGTGAAATGTGGTCCCTGATCAATCAAAATATTCACAATCTTCTAAGAAGGCATGCAGCGGTATTCTTCACGAATTCAAGTTAACACGGCATGACTTATTGAAACACAAATGGTCATTTTGTGGGTGAAGTATTCCTATAAAGTTGTTTGTTCTTATTTTGTCATGCATCTTACTTGATAGCAGTGCAATGTTTACCACTTACCAGTATTCTATTACACCTGTACATACAGAATCACAATTTTCTGCAGTTCTGTACATAATACCAGTCCAGTGTTTGCAGCCTACATGTGAAAATCACTGGCATAAAATAGATCCCCTTAAAAAAAAAGGTTGAAACAGGCATCACACATTAATCTAAAATTGGACAATGATGGGAATAATTTTCAAGAAAAACAGTCTAATTCCCTCTGGGGTTTCTGTGGCATGTGGGAAACTATGTTTCCATTATGTTAGATTGGCCTAATGAAAGTACAGTAGCCCATTTAGACCAAGTGAAGGGCAGTGGAGTCTGTGATTAGTACAGAACCCATTCTCTCTCCTCTGCAAACCCCCACCCACTACCACCACAGCCACCAAACAAGTGCCTGATCTACTTCTGTCCTAATGAATGAAAAATGAGCTTGGTTTTATATGATTTTGGTCAAAAGAAAGTGATATGTAGATGTGGTGAAAACAACATGCATCTAAAATCAATGCACAATGTCCACGTGCGTGTCTGTGTGGTTCATAGTGAGGTTTATACTTGAGCACTGACTGCTGTTAGCATAGATGTGTGGGACATGATACTGGTGTTTTAGCAGTCGGTATGAAAGCCTACAGATGCAACTGCAGTGAGTCAAATGCCAGTTTTAGCATTATGATGTCAAATTTGTTTTTGACATCTGACCTGTATGAGAGCAACATATAATTTGTCTTTATTATCATTGAATAATGTGGAGGGTTGGACCTTGATTTATCCTTGTTAGCTTCTCTAAGCTGTCTTTGCTCGGCTTGATGGTAGATTTTAGTGGATGCTGTAAATAATTTACTAAAATCAATTAAACAGATACTAGGCCAACTATAATACAGCACTTGTTCTTGTGCTGTATTGTCTTTGTTTTATGTAGTAAATATTCATTCATGGCTGTCAGCTTCAGAGATAAGATGAAGGTTTTTTAGCCTTCACACTAACACTGAACACTCATCTATCTAAAAGAGAACAAGAGCAGTATGGATGTACTTGATGAGCAAGCAGACCCTGACACAAACATTTCTACTCCAGTGCAATTTTCAACACTACTGTGGTGTGGTGGTAAGCGCAGTGCAGTCTCTATTAGCATTAATGTGTCAGAGATGTCATACACTTAAGCTCTAATTTAGAAAGGTTCCCATTGTAGCTTCTCCCTTTAGAAAAAAACCCTCCAAAATTAAGTTACTTATTCACATGGCAGCTTGAAAAATCCTTGCTTTTTGTGACCATCTGTGACTTTTTCAGTTGTCTTTTCTGCTCCAAAATGGTACATTTGTTTTCTACTTACATGGAAAAAAATGCACTGCTGCCCATCTCTAGGTCCACAGCACTGTGTTCACATACTGAAATGCCTCAAACCCCCACAACAAACAATAACAAATCCCACACAATGCAACAGGATGCTGTAGGAGTGTTTGTGTAGCCTTGATACACAGTGGCAGACATTGTCCTTCACAAGTTGTACAGCTCAGCTGTAGTTGACTCTGACGTGAGGTTGTAACCTACCCTGACACACTGTATGTCAACACTATTGATCTTTTTCTTTTAAGCATGGATCTTTAATCAAATGTGACCTGGACGAGAAGGACACAGAAGTCCACATTACTATGGGGGAGCAATGAGAAAAGGGTTTTGAAGAGGACGGTGACATGTGAAAGAGGCCCGGCACCCACCCCTTTTTAAAGACCTGTCAGCCTGTGTTTGTCTCCACCATGAATTAGCCCACTGAAAAAGCCTCACACCCTCACAGGATACAATGCTTGGAAGGAAGGGGGTAGATTAGAGCTGGTGTTAGGAGTAATGTTTTCTTCACACTGCACAAATATTTCTTACGATAAAGACATGCTATAAAACAGGCAATACACCACTTGGCCTATCCTGTCTCTGATTGGGACTGAGTTTATACGCCTCACAAAAATAAAGCAAATGTCTGGGAGCCTGTGTGAGGAATTTAGGCATTGTGTGTGGGGTTTTTTTCCTGGTCACCTCTTTAGAGAGTAACAATACCAAACAAATGGCTCCACACTGACTATTGACTTTAAAAGCGCAAATGACTCTCAGAAAATGCACGCCCCAGTGGAAGATTTATTGATAAAATTCTCACTTGCAAATTAACAAGTGTTTGGTCATTTTCCACCTTCTGTTATCTGCAGCCGCTGCACAAAAGGAATGGTTAAAATGTTGTTTTTTTTCTCCCTGTTCACTTAAAAAATCTGACAAGTTGATCTTAAAATAATCTTGGAAACTGATTGCTCTGAAAAAGGAAAGTAAATATGAATATCAATCTTAATTTATGTTTACTTGATATCTAACTGTTAGTTTACTTGAAATTTAGCTGTATTTACTTCATTTTGTGCAGTTGTTGCTGCTCAAAGAGGACATGTGAATTACTTTGTTCCTTTTAAGTGTTAGCTGTTCCAGCGAACCAAGTTAGTTGTAAACTTAACAATTATATATAGGGAACAAATTAAGACTATTAGTTATATTTAGTTGCATTTTTCCAGGTAATCTGTCTTTGTGGATTTTTGTAAAGTAACATCAGCTTATCAGATTTTAGAGTGTGGTGAGGGTTGGGAACAGTTGCTGTTGTGGGCTTTAGCCAAATGAGTCATTATTAAATAATTGTTTTATGGCTATATTTAATAGACATATATTTATCCATAATCATTGATTGTTTTGTCTGAGGTTGGCAGAGTTTGCCAAAGCAGTTTTCAAATGCATGTTAGTGAACATTTTTAAATGCGACCTTGAGAATCAGATGGAAGTTTAATAGTCAGCTAATGTTTCCACTGGGCTATGCTAGACCAAGGGACTTTAGTGCCTGGAATGAGTATGAATTACTGCACTCATTAAACAGTAATGAAACACTGCCCTTCAGCCTGTGTTCACCTCCTACACACACTTGAGAATTACCCAAGCATGGAAGAAGCTGAGGACTAGACCAGGTCTGATGCACACCAGATTACTTGGAGGGGAGAAAGAAAGGGGTAGCTGACCTCAGTTAAACTTTTACCCATTCAGGATGTGCTTCTTTTTTGATTTTTTTTAAGAGGGGGCGGGTCACACCAATATTTTGACAACTTTCTGCCCAAACATTTATTTTATTTTTAATCTTCCTTACAGTTAGATTTTAATGCAGTTGCTCTTTAAAGGTTAGTAGTGGCTCATTAACGTGGATCTTATGTTCATAGGGTTTGCCATCAGTTCCATATATTATGATAACATTGTTTCCCCCAGAGCCCTTTTTGCAGGGGCAATGTCTCTGATTGTGACTGGAACAAAAATAAGCCAGAGCATTTTTTCCCGCTCTAGCAGAATGGTAATTTGTTGATTCGAGACTTTTTTTAAGAGCAGAGATAATGCTATGGAGAGAGGTCTAGCTAAGCAAGACTTGTGAGAACATAAACAACGTGTGTTATTATCACAGACTATATAAATAATGGACATAGCTACTGTGATGTCACCCATTGGTTTTTGGCCTGCAGTTTTAAAGCCTCAAATTCGGCATTTCGACTGTCGCCATCTTGGCTTTTTGGAGCTAGAAGTAAACATATTTGGATGACAGGCTGGGACTGTTAAAGAACAAGGGGTAGATCTGATATAAGGACACTATTGACAGCCAGCCTGTCACTCAAGCAGCCCTGCCCTTGAATATATATAATTTTGGGCCTGGGTGTTATATGACAATGTATACAGAGACCAAACAGGCTCTAATCATGTTAATTTCTGCTGTAAAATTTATCATTTTAACACAGGGGATCATAGAGAACCCCAGTAGTGAGTCCTAAAACACGTAAATCTGGTAGCATTTCAGCACCTTGGGGTCCCTTGTCTCAAAGTCACTGGGTTGTTCTTTTTTATGGGTTTTTGGTAAGAAGCCTTAAATAAGTAGTTAACACTGCTTAAGAGACTTTCATGCTTTGTTCTTCAACATAAAATATATCAGTAAATACCCCATGCATGTACTTTGAAGCTTTCATGTGTCTTAAAAAAGACAGTTGATAACAAGTGGCTTACATTTCAGCCTCGTAGCTGTGATGACGCAACTGTAGTGTAGTTCATTTTAACCTAGAAATAGCTTTTTACTTCTGGCATTTGCATTTAGGCTTAAAAAATCCTGGAAGTGGTTTGTCTGTGAAGATTATCTCACTGAACAAAACGTGTAAGTACCATAAAGGTTTGTTCGTCTCAGAGCTTATTTTCTGTAGTGATCCAAAATCCAATGGAAAAATGCCATAGGCTTTTTGACTAGGGAACTAGGGCGAAATTAGCTTCCGGATTGACCAACAGAAAACAGCATTCCTGGGGCACTCTATCGGACATTTCTCTGTTGCGGAGTAAGCCTCAAAAGGCCATTCATTTAACTACAATTTTTGGCACTTGCGCATTGGCTTCATTGTACAGCCCTGGATGTTGCCACGTGGCTTTAAGAAACGATTGACATGATGGCCAAAGAAAAAAACGGAAGTCTCCTTTCTGAAATGTGTTCTCCGTCATCAATTACTCCATGACCTAAATACTGCAGCTGAAGTCAGATAACAAGGATCACATCATTTCAAATGCAGACTCTCACATCTGCACAAATCAGCCATCCCGTCTTTGTAGTGCATACTGTACATGTGTTTCAGTACTTTTGACTTGATGGTCTGACCCATACTGTCAAATGTTCTAATATCAGCTTGTAAAAATGATTGACCCAGCCTTGTTGCATTTTTATGTCCTTACATAGTTCCCTCTGTTGTTAAGGTCTTTTCTTCTGTCCATCTCACTGCTGTGCTCCCTCACAATAACTGCCCTATTTCTTGCTTTGTGTCCTTATTCATCCTCGCCTCACTGTATTCATTTCTGAATGCTGAGCAGTCAAAGTTTCCTCTTGCTTTAGTCCTAAACCACAGTCCCTACTGCACAGATCTCATGTCTGCATTCTTCTCCTGTGAGGTCTTCAGATCAGTCCCTCATGAGTGCTGTTTGACATGATAATCTATGCACACAGTTTGTCTACATGAACATGACATATTGTCTATTTTGTTGCTGCGTGTGAATGTTTTTGGCCTTGGACCCTTCCTGTCTCACACAGTTCTGACATGCACTGCAGGCTTTGTTGCGAGGAAATCCAGCCAGGAGACAGCCTCGTCCTTTGGGGAGGTCAGGGCTGAAGCTCGGTCAGGTCTGGGTAGGTGGAGATCTTGGCTCATCAAGTGGCCGACGTGGAATGTTTGAGCCTGTTGCTAGGCAAAGAGGAAGGTTTTGATTTACCATTGCGTCTTTCGAGCAGCTTGTCGCAATTAGTGATGTCAGGAGGGAAAGAAACAAATATGAAGCATTTCTTCAAAGGGCAAGCATATCCTTCCCATGAGTTCATTCTTTCCTTGGATTTCTCAGGGAAAAAGGGGGCAAAAGTGCAGCCTATTTCTCTCTGGTCAAATTAGGTGTTTGCAGGCTGGGGCTCTTCTTGTTCTCTGGTGCAGCGTGTTACACTTTGAGCTGACTAAATGGGTTGCAAAGAATTCAAACAGTGACGCAGCATAAAGATGGCCACGGATACAAAGTTTTTCATGTTTATCTTATTAAAAATCTTATTTGTTTACAGGATAAGATGGATAACCAGTAATGAAACTAGTGACAGAGCTGTGCCTCTGCTCTGCAGCCTATTTCCTTGATGAAACAGCATGACAGCTTTGTTTAACGCACTGCTTACATTTCATTTGCCTGCAGTATTTTAGATAATATTTCACGGAGCTCTAGTTTGCGAGCGCTGGCTGTGTTCGTCATGGTCTCAGCTAGCAGTGCCAAGTTTCCCCACTCTCCTCCTGGCTGTAGGTATCCCATGCAGAGGCCATCTGTCTCGCCTCCCATAATGGTAAGGGTGGAGTCCTCTTTAAGCACTTCCCCCCTTTCTCTCCCTCCTTTCTTACGTACTCCCAAATGCTTACTGTAAAACAAACAGAACATAGCACGGATGGAGTCTAGTTTCTTTGTATGCTTTGACAGGCCTGAAAGCTGACACACAGCGATAGACAAACTGCGTACGGTAGCAGTTGGAGTGTCGTGTCAGGTAGCTGCAGTATGTAGAGTATGTTCGGGAGAAGGCTGGTCTGAGACACGTGTCTGCATGCATCAACACAATGTCACGCATGCCAAGCATGTTAGTTTACCACTGCTGCAAGAAGATTTTTATCAGCGTGATATTCTTGAATCAGTTATAGAGATATATTTGCAAATGTTAATCTCACCATCAAGATTTTATCATGGCAGTATAGTTTAATTATAATTTTCAAGCAAAGAAACTGTGTTGCACCAGTAAGGTGACAACAAACAGCTGTTGTGTCAGCTCAGATGACCGTGGAGTGCAGAATGTAAAACCCACATGGCTCTGACCCTGATTCTCCCTCACACCAGTGCACCCAGAGGACTCCAGCAGACGCAATGCAAACACAGAGCAACACATGCACTGCTAAGCACATTATAGCAGTGTGGGCTTTTTTTAGACCAGGTCATCATTCAAAGGTGGGAAGAAGATGTAAATAGATGCCTAAATTATCTTGGAGAGATGAACTTACAATCAAAAGTGACTTTACCAAGTGTCTTTTCAATGAATGACAAGTAAGTCAGACTGATTTTATACTTAAGCTTAATAGGTTAAGAGCATCAGTACAGTGCAGAACCCCAGTTTACAACAACCCATCTAAAAAGATTTAGGTTGTTAATTATGATTAAGATCAGAGTTCTTTAGTTGTCATTTATACCCCTTTTCCACCAAAATTGGCGCCTGTAAACTCCTCTCCCGTGTCCATTAGACCAAAGCTATGTACACGGCTCTGTAGCAAAGGAGTATGCCTTTCTCTGTGTTAATTTGTTTTTTTCTGGTGTGTCCCATCTGACGTCACAAGTAGGCTGGAAAACAAGTTTGTAAACAGTAGAATGCAGCAGGGAGGCTAATTTTTTATGTCTCTTACTTATTTAGTCTCTCTCTCAAACTCGGCGCCAACTTAGTTTGGAATGATGTTTGAGCGCTGCTTGGGCAGAGACGGACGGTGTTTTGTGGTGTCCTGTCATTGCATTGCATTGCGCCGGTCTGGGGGCTAAAATCAGCATGTCCACCCAAGTTTTGTATTTCCATCACTGCCGATGGAAGCCGATCAGTGCTGGACCCATGACTACTGCAGAGTAATTTGATCCAAGAGTGAATGCCGATTGTAACCTTTCCCAGCAAATAAAAAAGCCAGATGTTAACAGGCATCTGATTATTGTTTGATTTTTTAGCTCAGAGCTTCATGCTGGAGGCTGGGCGTTTCTTTTTTTCTGAGCGCCGAAATTTGAAAAATGCCACACTTGGGGTAAAAACAATGTGTTCATGACTGTCTCTTCAGCTGCTCAGTCAATGTGAAGGAGGAACAAATATCACAAGGACAAATCATCACATTACATGAATAAGTGCTAAACAACAACAATAGCGGTGAAATCTGTGAATATACTGTATATATTAAGTTTCCTCTCATTAACCCATTCAGACCAGTGGGTCCGTCCTCTCTCCCTGCATTCTTCACCCAGAGCACGTACTCCAGCCTACCTTGTGCCTTGTTACTTTCATAAATTTTCCACGTCGCATCAACCAGACGAAACCAATACTTTCTCGGCTGATGAAACGCTGTGCCTCCTAAGCGCTCTCAAACGCTCCCAGCTGGGCGTTTCCTGAGGAGGGCCTGGTGTTTTCAGCTAGGAATAACACGCTTTAGTGGACATGGCCACTTGTGACTCTTATTCACATTGGGATCATCTCTATAGTAAATTAAATAATGAGAATAAACTATTCCTCATTTTTCTGGGGACCCCCTGGAACTCCCTCAAAGACTCCTGGGGGTCCCGGCCCCCTGGTTGAGAATCACTGGTTTACGCAGTAAGGCAAGAAACACATGGAAAATATTTTGAAAATGTGGGTCGGCAGAGAAAAAAACAAACAGGAAAGCCCAAGTATTATAGTACAGCATGAAACTTCCCAACACAATGCAACATACATTTAGGGCTCAGCAGCCATTCAAACAAAATGCCTGACTCTTACACACATGGGAAGAGATGCACATTTGGACAAGAGAGATTCTGTGTGTGTGTGTGTAATCACTAAAATTACAGGGGACGTAATGGAGCGCAGGGAGCCTCAGCCTCCTTTGGCTATATTCCTCACAAACCAAGATAGCATTGCTGTGGCTCACCACTCACATTCATGCCAAAGACTCAAAATACCAGCCAGTGGACCACTTTTATGAGCTTTACTCCATACACATCCGAGGCTACGTACAAAGTGGAAATTTATGGCTCCCAATATAGCTTACTCTGACTGCAACTGTGTTAAGAAAACTGAGGCATATTGTTTGAATATTTTGAATGAAATCAACTTTTTTCATTTTATCTGCTAAACAAATATTTCCACAAGGCTTTCTGTTGATCTACTCCATAAAATTCACATTTGAAATTTGTAGTGCCCCTTAAAATGTTTAAACGTATATGTTTCTATCAATGACTCATTTGTTGGATTTGTCTCACAAAAAAATGAGCTTGGATGGATGCCCCCCCTCCCCCCCCCCCCATTCAGGGCTGCTGTAGCCACAGCCTGTAATTTAGGATTTATTTCAGGTTAGGTTTGCAAGATACAGGATTCATTCTCACAGACTTGGTTGTTTTGCTTTGTTTTTGTTTTTGTTTTTTTTTTCTACAACCCAGAAGCCCATTTGTCAACTGTGACATGCAGATTACTATGCATACAGCTCACACATCATGGACACTGAATTAAATTACACTCTCTACAGTGTCAATTTCTCAAAAGCCCTTTTTACACAGAGATAACGCTATAGAGACACAAAGTCTCTTTATGCCGCCGTTGCATTTTTACACAGAATCAAACAATGGCAGCATCGCTACCTCTCCTGTTTGTGATTTTAGACAGCATGCCGGCATTACAGAACCAAAACAGGCATGGCGGACGTGACAGATGTGACATGTACCCAACAGTTTCTAGTGTGACTTATAATGTGTTATCACCGCTTTCTAAACAATATATATACATACATACATATATATATATATATATATATATATATATATATATATATATAGATGGCATAAAATGGGAATAACAACCATTTACCGCCCCTGTGATATGGTGACTGATGACGTCCTCTGTTTGGAGGGTAAGGAGCTCACAGACCTCATTATTTTTTCACCAATTTGCGGACATTTTCAGCTGCTGTTCTTCTTTGAGCTAGCTGCTAACTGCTCTCCTTTAAACCTTTTAAATCTCCCATGCATAACAAGTCATCAAAACGTCACACCCTTGCCACCCATAATCCCTTCCTGCCAGCTTGCCCTCTTATACAGAAGTTGTTTCTACCTGCTGTTACTACCTCTGATGCTGCCTTGAAGGCAAGACAGCTCTTTGCCCCCATTCTGAAATCATATATTTTATACAGAATGGCGAGGCAGAAAATTGGCATGAAATTCCCACTATGGAAGAGGCCGTGTTAAAGAGGCAAAAGTTAAAGAGTGATTAGACCCCCATACCACTTTTTTCAGTTGAAAAGCAATATATATGGGCATTTAATGTTGTTGATTGATTCAGGTCTTTTTTTTTTTTTCCTTTTTTTAAAATATTTTTTTGGGGGGGGGGGAGGTCGAGGACGGAATCAAACCCGCAGCCACTGCTGCGACGATGTGACCTCTGAGCCTCCTGGCACCCCGATTCAGGTCCAGCTCTTGACATTTGAGTGCGAAGTTTAAAAAATTCTACATATTGTGCACAAATATATAAAATGATTGCCCGCTAAAGGTTAAACCTGGCTATTGCAATTGAATTTTGCTATTGGCTGGTCCTGGTAGCAGGATCCTACTCTCATCACCAACTAAGCCCTCTATCACTGCCCCGTTGCTGCCCTCTGACCAACCAACCACTTTGTGTGTGTGCAGAGGGGGTAGGGAGGTGCTGTGGATCAAGAGGCAGTACGATTGGGTACTGGGTGTGTCTCATCCCCCCTCCCAGCTCTTCCCATCTTTGAGACTTTTTTTCACAGTTCAAATTAAGGGCCTCATAAAAAAACTATTAAATAGCCTGTTTTGTTTCATCTCGTTCCAGTTACTTTTTTTCTTTCTTGCTTAAAAGGTGCTCTGATGATTAGCAAGAGGGACAGTCTGAGTGTCCTGCGGTGAAAGTGTGTTGCTTATTAAGAGGCAAAGCAGAGTACTCAGACTAACCTCAAACATGTCTGGTCTTTTTTTTTTTTTTTTTTTTTTTTTTTTTTACACCAAGAAAAACTTGGCTGTTACTGAGTGAAGGGAGTGAGTGTGTAATGATGACATGTAGAAAACTAATCAAGAATGTAGTTTTAATCTGAGCTTCACTGCTGGCACATCCCAGCTACTGTACTTTGTGTTCTAATCTCTCTTTAAACTGTCACAGTAGATTAGGATAAAACTTACTGTTTGACAAATTGAATCTAGATTTGGATTCACAGACAATTTTTTTCCACTGCTAGACACCAGAGAACAAAAGCTGTAATCTTTGATTAATTGATTAAAGCTGCAACAATAATGTGCTGCTGTTGTTTTTCCGACTCTTATCTCTCTTCTTTCTCTCTCAGTAGGTGTAAGCAGCAACCAGGTGGTTGTTCCTGAGAAAGTGAATGCAGTGCTGGGAAAGAACATCACACTGGGCTGCAGAATAGAGATGGGCTCCAACCTCAATCTCACACAGAGCTCGTGGGAACGCCGTCTTCCTTCAGGCACCATTACCTTGGCAGTGTTCAATCCAGAGTTTGGAACCTCCATCTCTCCAGACTACATCAAGCGCGTCTCATTTGTTTCCCCCTCTATACGAGATGCTACCATCACCATTGAAGGAGCTAGCTTTGCAGACGTCGGGTCCTACACCTGCAAAGTGGCAACATTTCCTTTGGGCAACACACAAGCATCAACCTATGTTAATGTATTAGGTAAGGTAGAGCTCTCTTACTTCCTTTTTCATTGTATTGAGTGCTTCTTCATGCTGTTCCATAATCTCACTTGTCAAAGCAGGCCATTGTTGGATGTGATTAAGCAAAGATTAGGTGAACGTTAAGTGTTCTCTCCGGAGGAACAAACTCCCTGAAGCTACCAAGCTTTTTAAATTGCTATCTGGACAGAAGCCATTTAAATTTAAATCCCTACAGAAATCTGCAGTGCGGTGTCACTCACTGAAAAAAACTTGCTACGTTAGCTTTAAATTAATCTTTTTATAAGGTCTTCCACATGGCTTCTAACATAAAAACCAAAAAACGCACATATTAATGCTTGGCGGGAATATACAGACTCTCTTTTTATGTAGTAAATATGTAAATAACGTGCACAAAGTCCAAACTGTCTCAGCTTGATGCAACTAGTATCATGCAAGAACAAGTTAATTGCAGGGTGTGATATGGAGTGACTCTCATGACATTCACTTGCATTTATAACCAAGCTGCATGAAAAAAGTTTCATGTTTAAGCACTGGTCTTGAAACTACAATGTGCATCTATTTCCCCTGAGGCAGTGAGGATTGTTGTTAGTGGTGACCTCTTTACCCTTTGTCACTAATTATAAAATCATACCTCAGGCTGACTAACTGGCATTTGTGAAGCTCTCACAGGCATTGAGAAACAGATGACAAACTTGGCAGTCTGCAATGTCGAAAATATATAATTAAAGATGCTATACTTTGGGATATCTGCACTTTTAGTATCAGCATAATTTTCTTTTTTTTTCTTTCTTTTTTTTTTTTTTTGATTGCCTCTAATACTCTGAAATGACATCTGCAGTGTTTGGCTCTATAAAAAAATTAAATTTATTAGTCACAGCCTTAAAATGTTATGGATTACTTTACTTATTACTCCCTGCCAGCACTTATTCGTTAAACCACAGATCTAAGGGATTTTTCTGAAAGGCAGAAAGTCAGTCATGGAGGCAGCATTTCATCAACCATCAGTTCTTTGTCGCGTGTAGCCTGTTGCCCACTATCATAATCCAGTTTTGGTTGTTTAGCCAGTGTAGTACAGCCGTCCTCTGTAGCTGAGGAGAGATCACCCTCAATGAGATGCAATTATTCACCGCCACTAATTACTGTCTGTCCCAACCTAAGCAGTACTCAAACATCAATCCAAATTAGTCTGCACCGAGTTTTAAAGAGAGACTAAATAAGGAAGAGATATTAAAAAAATAGGTAACCACCATAAAGTTTTCACAGACCTCTGTCCATGCTGCTTTCTACAGTTAACCCGTTCTCCAGTCTGTGATGAAGCACAGACACACCAAAGAACTTGTCTGCTGCAGCGCTGTGTATACGGCTCTGCTCCAGTGGCAACGAGAAAGCAGTCTGTAGCCTATTATAGTGGGTTTACCCATGTTAAAAAAACCTGCATGCACACACAGTACCACTTCTCCAAACAACAATAATCTTGACATCTTTCCCCTCAGACCAAATCAAAGAAAGTGGAATGCTTTCAGCTTCTTATGTAAGAATTTCCATTGTCCAAGCTAGCTTACTGCTTTGTGATGTACTTGATTACGAAGATAAATTCGGCAATGTGATTGATCATAGGATTTCAAATCACTACATCAGTACATCAGTAGAAAGGTGACAAGTTGTAACCATTTGTTTTTGGGGTACCTATAATATCATTATGGAAATGTTATTAGTAATATGATATACTACTTATTACTAGGAAAAGTTATACTATTGTTATATAATATAATATGACTAGCAATGCTTGTTACTCGTAACAAAGATGTTTGTTTATTGCTCCTTGATATGAATGTGATACATTTTTAATGGAAATTCAAATTACCGTTTTCTTGTTTTCCCAAAGCATTGCGCACATACACTGTACTGTCTGTGTACCGGTGTTAACATGTATATTCTACGCTGTATGGAGCACATACAGAAACTCCCTCTCTTAGGAGCATCAACGTTGAACTTTCTCTGTGGTCAGCATATGTTTCAAGCCCTAAATTGGTGGTTGGATTGCACTCAGGCAGTGCTGAGAGTTGGAGATTGCACTGTAGGCAGTAGTTTCTTGTCTCACTCAAGAGACTGAAGGAGACTGTGATGACTAATGAGTGGTACATTAAGTGCTGCTGTAACAGCCACAGTGTCTGGGACCTCACAGAGTTCAGCTTCACCTTGCGTTGCTCTCTGAGCAGTTTCTCAGGCATGTTGGGATTTTTATGGTTCAAACAAACACATACATGCACACCCATAGACAAATACATGCTTAGGCCTACTTTACAATTCTCATGTAATTAGAGTGTGATTATGGTGGAAATATATGTTCTTGGCAATTAGATACATGTCATGTGGGCACAGGGTGTTTTTCTTAAAGATCGCACATCACAATTACAAGACGTAAACTCAGCAAAGTCAAGTTCCCAAGACAGCGATTAAGACTGGCTTCTTCATCTCTGCCTCATTTTGGGTTAACTTAGGCCACTTTCACAGGAGTGTTTTGAGAAAGGAAGAGATAGCTGCATCGAAGAAAAAAAAATCTGGATCACACGTCAGCATTTGGTCAATATATTAATGTTTATAATTCAAGTTCATTAAAGGGGACTGATTATGCTTTTCCATTTCTGTGTCATATATCTAGTGTAACATGGTCATATTAAACTTGGCTTAAGTGTCAGATAATGAGGTACAAATACGTAAAAGTAATCCCTGTAAGCAAAAACTTGAGTTTTCCAGCCACTCTGAATACTCTGTTTCCAGTATTTTTTTTCAACTGTGGCTACAGTATGAAGTCACAGTGTGTCACAGTGATTCCGCCATAGTCTTATTTGTCCCGCCACAGTCTCAATAAATGGAGCTGGACTGTTAATTAGGAGTGGTATTAAAATATATACACTGCTGGGTTACTTATAGCATAGTGGCGTCAGAGACAGGCAGCAGAACGTCTAGCACATTAAAAGTAAAACTAAACCGTGCAGTCTGCTGGGCCTCAAACTTTCTTTCACTTACAAAAATCTGCAAATATCTTCTCTCATCCATCTATCTGATCAGCTGTGAACGTATCAACAGATCAGTTATCCACACTGTGCCGGATGTCTTTATTTGGTCATCATTTCCAGGCACGCTGCTGCATGTGCTTCTATTGGTGATTTTTCACAATAAAATGTTATGCTATTCTCCGTTACAGTCATTCGTTGGTGCATGTACGCAGCTACATGAAGCTGCTAACATTAGTACATTAGCACAACATGCAATCTCTCCCACTGATGTTGTTGATGTTGTTCATTTCTCCCTTATTTAGGATAATATTCTTCCTGGAACATATCCTGTTGTGTTAAGAAGCTTTTATTGGGGATTTTTCACAGTAGAAAGCATCGCTGTTCTGTGTTACAGTCATTCTGCAGCTGCTACATGTAACCACCAGCTAATGTTAGAGAAAACATGTAATCTTTGATCTTTTCTCCTAGAATTTGGATCATATTCCTACTGGAACATGTCCAGTTGTGTTTAGAAGCTTTTATTGGTGATCTTTCATGATAGAAAGTGCCACTATTCTCCATTAGAGTCTTTTCCTGGCTGCAAGTATACTGCCGCATGTAGCTACAAGCTAACGTCTGTAAAAGCATGTAATCTTTGTTGCTGATGTTATTAATTTATTCCAGATTTTGGACCATATTGCTGTTGGTTGTGTTTACAAGTCTTTATTGGGGGGTTTTCATGGTCGGAAGTGTCACTATTCCTCGTTACAGTCATTTCCTGGCTGCAATGAAGGTGTAGAGACACTGGGATACAAAAAACACGGAAATGCTGACCAATCAGAGCAGACCAGGCTATTTTTGGAGGGATGCCAAAAGAGACAGGCTAATAGAGCATCTCATACAGATGGCGAATACAGGTATTCCAGCACAGATAGCATGAGGAAGGAAGTGGTCTGTGAGTATAGAGGCATGTTACCACGATAGTAGAAACCTTTATTAGAAATATAAACCTGAAAATAAGCGTAAGTGGTCCTCTTTAATAAACTCTCTATATACACAGTATTGGATTAACAGTGTGTATTTACTTCAGTTTAAACAACTCAACTCAAAGTTCCAGGTTTTGATTCATGTTTATATTTTGAGGTTGAGGAAAGAGCACTTGACCTCATTTGCATTCCTTTGAAATGAACTAAACTAAAGCGATGAAAAGGCTCAAACCCATGAATAATAGACCTAAGTCACGACACATAATAATGATTAACAGGTGCAGTGGGCATTGACTTAATTTCAAAAGTTACACTTTCGATACAAACCTTCTCTTGCATTAATCACGAGACACTCAACGCACAATATTTGATTTGGCTGTCTTGCTTTTTTTTTTAATCATGTGTCTAAAGCCTTTCACAGAAAAGGCCCAAGTTTTTAAGGAACAGTTCAGCAGGAAGTGTGCTGCAGTACGTGAGCCAAAAGTCTCCACCAGTTAGCAATAGGAAGGAACCAGAGGAGGAAAATATGACACATAAAGTGAATGAATTAGCATGACCCTTTGTGTGAAAGTGCTGACAGGTGAATGGGAAATCTAATGAACTGCAATTGACTTTCCTAAACATGCACACATATTAAGTTGGTGGGGCAGATTTTATCGATAAGTGTTTGTGCTTTCTGCTCCAACCATGAACAGCATCCTTTTTTGTTTTAAGTTGTCTGTTCACCCATGTGGCCAATAATGCAGCTTCTTATTTGCTGAGTCATAAAACTGAGGAATCAGCCCCACAGAGGGATGGTTTAAGTTGCTTACTCACTGAAGCCAAGGTCATACTTTTTTCTGTGGTGGGAAATGTTTCATTTCTCCTTTCAGTCTATTCAGATAATGCTGGACTTCCCCTCCAGTTTCTGTGAAGTAACACACAACATGCAAGCTATATTTTGTTTGCACGTTGATGTATGTCCTATATCTTATCTTTTCATGTTCTGTTACCAATCAGCTAATGTGGCCAGCCTTAGCTGACAGCTCACTTGCACATAATTTCATTGATCTTATCTGCTTGCTGAGCGTGGTCTCATTTGCACGATGAATTATGGCTGTTTTGCTTCACAAACTGGCCTTTGATGCTTGACAGCATTTAATCAGTGGTGAAAGAAGTATTCAAATCCTTTACTTCAGTGAAAGTACTAATACCAACCTGTAAGAATACTCTATACTCTATTGTATAGTAATGTCCTGTATGGAAGACATTACTTAAGTAACAGTAAGTAAGTATAATCAGGAAAATGTACTTAAAGTATTAAAAGTGAAAGTAACCCATGTTGACTAACCATGGGGAAAAAAAAAAACACCCAAAATTTTTTTTAAGAAAAAACACCACAAAACTCAAAATAATTTTAAAAAAAAGAAGAGACACCCCAATTCTCAATTTTTAAAAATAGAGAAAAACTTAAATGTTTATTAAAATAGTTGACAATTAATTTTCTGTGACCTGACAGATTAAACAACTAATCTTTATGCTTGTACTTGTGCTAAACTGTTTGGTAATTAAGTAATAGCAAACATAATATTTTATAAAATCTCCTTGTTTTTTATGCCAAAAATCTTAATTAGTAAATAGTGAAGTACATAGTACAATATTTTTTTCTGATTTAGTATAATGTAGCATGACAAGAAAATACTTAGGTAAAGTACCTCAAATTCGTACATAAGTACAGTACATGTACTTTGTTACATTCCACTCCTGCATTTAATGTTGTTTAAGTACTAACCTTTTGCATCACAGCAGCCAAAATCTAAAAAATCTACAAAAATGATGGCTTTTTAATTCAGAACTACTATAGATCACCATACTGACTGCTTTAAAGAGTAAAAATGTAAGTTTATAGGTTTTGGATGATAGATCTTTCTGTAAAAATGTCCAGACGTGATGAACATTGAACATCTCATTAAATCCCCTGTTTCTAGGGGTCCTCGCTCTGACGTCAGTGTTCAGTGTGCATATGTGGATCAGTGTGTACGTGGGCGGGAAAGGGCCAATGCAGCCAGTTTTCTGAAGGGAAATCGTTACCCTTTCCCCTAAAGCATTTCCACTCATCCAAAGCGTTCCCCTCCCTTCCTGACGGCAACTCCAAATTAACACGTCTCTCTGATTTAGTTATTCTGAAGCTTCAGCCAGCTCGCCTCTTAACATAGAGCAGCTACTGTTTATAGTCAGAGGCCTGTGAGGAGGGGCAGAGGGAAGTGAATGAAGAATGTGAGTGGATGACCGAGAGCGATGTCCCCGCCCCTGCAGTGGGTACAGGAGACGCCAGGTTATTTTTGGAAAAAGGGGGAGCCGGGAGGTATTGAATTTGTTGTTGGACCTCCTGCTTGGTCGGAGGAGTGGGGTGGCAGATGTCTTAAAGGTGATGGCCTTGTGTTGTGGATTAAGCTGGTGTGTGTCCCCCATGTGCTTTTAAAACGGTCATTATTGTAGCAAGTGGAACAGCTGGTCTTTTAAAAAGGACAGAGCAGAGAAGGTGGTGCTCTGCAGGAGAAAGAAAAAATTAAGGAAGAAATTAA
This sequence comes from Plectropomus leopardus, assembly GCF_008729295.1. Taxonomy (NCBI): domain Eukaryota; kingdom Metazoa; phylum Chordata; class Actinopteri; order Perciformes; family Serranidae; genus Plectropomus; species Plectropomus leopardus. The sequence goes on from NC_056467.1 coordinate 24,351,666, forward strand.
AGGGATATTTTGCTGATTTTCAACCAGCTTTGTATCAAAACAGTGTGGGTTGTATGTGTAGATGAACTGTTATTAACCTCCCTCCATCTAACCACTGCCCAGATACCCCTCCTCCCCCTACTCTCGGGCTTTTGCTCAAATTATAGGTAGTCTCTCTGCAATTGCATATTGCCCACCACTGCAGACAAAGAGTTATAAAGCTGGATCAAGAGACTTACCTGCCACTCTCTCTCCAACTCAGACAGAAATTCAGTCAAAAGGTGAAACTAGGCAGTGGTCCTCCTTACATATTTTAATGCCCTGTTTAGCTGTAATAGCAAGAATTTATGAACAGAAAGTGGCTGCCATACTGCTTCCTGCACAGTGAAAATGGAGGCAGAAAAAACAAAGATCAAACAGTAAAACTAAGCAGCGCCAATCGAACATTAACCAAGATTCTGTTAAAGCGTTGGCCATTTCTCATATCAAATGTTGTCAGAAACATGTCAGAAACATGTTTTAGCTTACCATTTAACTAGAGTAAAAGATCTGGCCAACCGTCATTGTTTCCAACGGACCAGTCCACATGATGTCCCCCACCAGCAGGAGCATTCATTGGTCTGGAAGGGAGAGCTGCATTCTGGTAGTTGTAGGTTTAGTATTTGCGTCTCTCTACTGCTTTCATTCTAAGTAGCATTAAAAAGTCTTAAATCCCACTTGTCTTGAAGGTGCAGGTGTAAACTGTGTAGCAAGTACTTCAGTACCCCCCCCCCCCAGCAGAGTATTTTTTGCATTCCGACTCCCCCTTTCCCTCTTTTGTCTTGCTGAACTCTCCCAAGTGTCATCTCTGACAGTTTGTGATTATTAAACCTTTTATTAGGCCTGTGCAGCATAAGCTAAACTGTTCTATTACTTTGCACAACAGGTCGAGGGTTGCATTATTCTGGTCACGTCCCTCTTGCATGGATCTGTTTTGCCTCACTGTTAAGAAAATCCTTGTTCAGTCTAAACCTGCAGGTACTCTCAGGAAGCCGGTATAACATAACTCTAAGTGCTGAGAGGTGTACTGTAACCTAGCTCCTCGTCTTCCAGTACAACACAGTCAAATACAAACATAACGCAGTGTCAGTTGACTGCCAGTAGCCTCCGATTCTGCAATATTTTTCCCAGTCATGCAAACATCAGGCTTTGCTAGAGCCATGCAGTGCCTCCTCAGTCACACAACAATAAAGACAGCTCAGTCTCTGAGATGCCTCCATATGATTTAATGGCATGGTTCATCAATTTTTAATGAATATATGAAATGGAAGAAGTCAATTTGCTTTCTCTGACAGTTAAGTATACAAAGGCCACTTCCTTCTGTCCACATACAATGTGATGGACATAATTTATTCATAAACATACACAAAAGAATCAATATACATTTTGTAATGTTTTCTCCATTCTGTCATTTCCTCTCCTCCCCCTTCTCTCTCTCCTTCTCTTTATCACAGTGGAGCCAAAGGTCTATGTGTCTGCCGGCCCCACGGCTCTGCTGGACGGCGGGAACGAGTCACTGGTGGCCACCTGCATAGCAGAGCGTGGCCGCCCCGCTGCCGAGGTTTTCTGGGAGACAGAGCTGTACGGACGAAGCGAGAGACTGAGTCACGACGAGCTCAACGGCACCACCACTGTACACGTACGCTATATGTGGCAACCGCAGAGCTACGCCCAGGGGAAGACGCTCACCTGTGTGGTGCGCCACCCGGCCCTGCAAACAGAGTTCCGAATCCCCTTCATACTAAACGTTCAGTGTAAGTGCTGAATAATAAGACCTCCTTCATTCTGTTTTATCTTTTACTTACAGTTTAGAGGAAAAGTCTGGCGGTATTCTTTATTTATCTTACTGACATATCAATCAATCAATCAGACTTTATTTGTTTAGCACTTTTCATACAAGCAAACTGTAACACAAAGTACTTCATACAATAAATCACCCCCCCCACTCAAGGTAGGTCTTGAGTTTGCTCTTAAAAATATCAGCCCCCTCTAATGCCCTCTATCTCACAAGAAGAACAAAACCAACAATGTAAAATAATTCTTCTACTAAGTATTGCCTGTCCAGAAGTTCCAATACCATTTTTTTTTGCTGATAACGATTTTTAAGAGCTGTATACTACTAACCTCTTTCTGTGTCACAAAGCCAAAAAAAATGTAAAGATTGAATAATCACCATTACATCTTAGATATATTATATTATACTGTATATAGTTTGGGGGTTACTCAGTAGCCAATGCCCTGGTTGCAGGTTTTACAATACCTATTAAATAATTTGTTACACTCACAATATTCTACTCATTATTTTAGTTGCTGCTTAAACAGTACAGATTCTACTGATACTAGAATTGGATGAATATGGCCTATGCGATCGGCGATGTTACGCACACAACAACACAGCCTCTGATTCCTCGACAGACGCAACCCACTGTATCATGGGATTCTGCTAAGGCTTCTGCTAACAACTAAAAACAACAGTTCTTTTTCGACACAGATAAATTAATGAATAATCACAGAAGACATTCATTGTTGGATGTATTCCTTTTATAAAGTCTCTAAAAAAAACACTGCTGGATTCTGGATTAATAGGCTACTGATTGGGATGGGATCACACTGTAGCGCTCATTGGAAAGCTGCAGCGATGATATTCTAATATATATTATATCAACAATCTCAGAGGGTTTAAAGTTTGTTCATAAATGACATGGTATCAGATCGGTGCATAGGACTCACCAACTCTGATTTTAGGCAGTATCAGAGTTATTAGTAGTGGTATCAGTATTGGAACAACTGTAATTGTGTAGCCTAAACCTGATGTAGCATGCTCCTCTGTGCTATGGACATCTGTTGTCCAAAAACTATTGACTTGCAACATTGTTAATCCTTCCCTTAAGAATTCAACTGTAACACATTTAACAGCCAAGCCCAAAATTGGCTGTTTATGTAGGTGCAGGGGATTGTAAATTGTAAATTGTGCTTTCCCTATGAAATAAAGTGGAAATAATAAAGGGAACATTTAACAGAGCTGGGAGTACTACGGAGACAGAAATTTCAGTTGCAGTATTAGACTCAGAACCTGGACAACAAAGATGTGCATGTGTACCTTGATTGTCTGAAAACACATCAGTGAGCAAAATCATTGCACTGGCTGACAATGAACATAGAAGTTATAGTTTACTTTGAGTCAGTGACTCATTCTTTGGTCTGCTGCTGTAAATACTTACCAATGCACCAAATCCGTGGTCCCTAGTACAAGCCCTATTTACTCCTGTTTCAGTGATGTTTGCTAAAAGCCACAACAACAAAAATATAGAATAACTAAGTTCCACCTCAAAATGTTCAAAGAGTCACAAATAAAAAGACAAATTTTAGTCTAAATGGTTTTGTCTTTCACCAGCTACACTAAATTCTTGCCTCTGATCATGTTACTCCCCTCCTTGGATTGAGTGAAGCACCATGGCTGCTCAGTTAGTTGTAAAAGATTATGCAGTTTATTGAAATTTTAGTAATTGTCATCAGTAATATAAATTGCTCATGGTAGTACCAAGATGAATAATCATGATCATTCCTTCTATGAAAATAATGATTATTATAGCTCTAATTGCGCAGCCCTAACAGGTACAGTGTATCTTATCGATATTAACCCATGCTGATAGTTTGATTTATGAATAGCCTGCTCACTACCTTTCCTCCTTCGCCCATAAAGGGACCATTTAAGAGTCATCTTAATGCTATAATCATTGATGCATACTTCCTTGGCGAGCTGTTCTAAGGGGTAGCCTGTGTTTGGACTGTGTGAGTGCAGGCTAATGAAGGTATTTTATGAAATATTGATCAGGCCTCAGCAGCAACATAAGAAGCAGGGGGCTGCTGGGGGGCAGCGGATGGAGACGGAGAAAAAAAAAAACAAGGTTAATACAGGAAGAAAGAGGCTTTCCAGCTCAATAAATCATGTCAAATGCAGAGGCAAGGGATTTTAAGTGCAAAAGAAGCACAATTTCAGCGTTGAGCTGCGTGAAAAGGGTCAGTGGACACGATGAGCAGAGGCATCTTCCTGTGTGCTGTAATGAGTTCCTCATCTGTCCTCCAGAGAAATCAAAATGAAATATTGGATATCTAAGTCAGTGTTTGCCATGTCTTATTACACTGGCAACTGCTGGGTTTCATTTAGGCATCCTCTTGCTTTCCTTTGTTGTTTTTTCTTTGTCATGGTGAGGCAGTAGGGTTTATTATTAGCTGCAGTACATCTACTGTCTGAGTGAGTCTGTCATTTTCTAACTTTCCACCAACCCAAGGTCATTTGTTTGTTCTGTTGGCACTCATTCACCAGTAGATCCTGTACCCTGCTACAGTCCTGCACAAGCTTTGTTTTTGTCATCGCTCCGCTACTGTGCTTATAATGCATGCTTTGTTCTTTCTGGAAAAGCTCATTTGTCATCAGGCTGGGGGGATCACAATGTCTGATTATTGAGTCCTAGTCTTTTACCCTGTGAAATAAAAATAAAACACATTTTGGTCAACAGGATGTTCTTAGCAAATGACACACATTTTTAACACTATGTTTTATTTTGTTTTACAGTTGCACCAGTGGTATCGATAATTGGAATTGATAAAAATTGGTATGTGGGTCAAGAGAATGTGAAGTTCACCTGTGGTGCCAAAGCCAACCCTCCTGCACGGCACTTCTCATGGACCAGGTCAGTGTCCCCAACAGTTGCCTTCTTGTGGATTTTAACTTCTCATCATAAGTTTTCGTTTTTTCCCAGAATTTAGCAGCATATTGTATTCTTCTAAAGGTTTTGCAGGCTTAGGCAAACTTGCACTTCAGCTGTACATGTTTAAATTTGGTCTTTTGGGGTCAATGAGATGATGCTGTAAGCGATGTTCCTAGCGACTAGTTTCTCTGACATTTAGATAGAAGTTAAAACTTTGACTAGTCAACTAGTCTAGAAGGAAGGAAACACTCAGAAAACAGTTCAAATTGGGCACAATCAACAAGGCTAATAAACATCATCCGATAAAATATTGTTGTGTATGAATATTATAAGAGCCATTTGAAATTACATTTTTTAATAAACAAATCATATTATAAATGTTGAAATGTGTGTGACACTTGTATTATGAACATTGTGCATTTTTTGTAACAACTCAGTGAAAGTTAACAGTAAAAGTTAACAAATAACATTTATTTAATGTGTGATTTATTGCCGGACTCATCTCCAAACAAACACAAATGTGGTAATTCTCTTGCATTAGTGTAAATGCAAATTGACACACACACAGCCAGGCTTTTCGGGTTCTCCTGTACACCCAAAAGCACCTCTTGTTCAGCCTAGCAAGAAGACATCCAGCTGGCGTAAGCGTGTGAGGCTCTGACATACTTCATGTGTTAAACGTACGCAGACAGCTGCAGACTTGTGCCGGCTGCGTGGATGTGTTTCCATCTAGGAGAGCGCACGTGTGTGTGTGTGTGTGAGTGTGTGTGTGTGTGTGTGTGTGTGTGTGTGTGTGTGTGTGTGTGTTTGTGTGTGTCAAAGAGACTAGTTGACTAATCGTGCACATCCATAGCCTCGCCCTAATGATGGGCCTTTGAGGGGTCTCATTTCTTTGTATGCTTGTCTTCCCCTGAAAGTCAGCCACCTAATACTTATTATGTCACAACAGGCTGACACATTTTGTTAAAGTGTCTTGCAAATGCAGCGACCAACTCCATCCCAAATTCAGGAGACACAACAGTTAAATCTAATCTGCTGTAAAAGACGATCAGACAGCCCTTGTCAACTGATAAACTTGGGAATAACATTTAACATTTGTCTTCAGGTTGTCAGCAGCTAGTGTTAAATAGATTCAATGACATGATCCGGACCGCTAAAAAAGCCATTGTAGAATGTAAATAATGGGAGCCAAGCAGTTCATCACATGTTCAAGTAAAATCTCACTTCCACAGTTTACTGGATTGTAATGAAACATGGTTGGGTTTACCACTGGTATTTAGTGATGGTGAGTTTTGTTTTTCCTATGATTGTTTTGCTGATCAGCAGTTGAGTGACAAGCAGGCAAAAGGAGCATGTTTGTTGAGTAATATTGCAGCAAATACTATGTGATGATCTGCTGCTGTTTGGTCCAGGCTTCAGACAAACTTAAATAAGGCAGCAGAATGAAGAATCGTCTGTCTATAAATTACCTCCAGCTTGACTTTTGGAGCCCGGACACTGGAGCTGTTGAATGCACTGCTGCACCCATTGGGAAGTCTCCCTGCTATAAATAAAAGACTCCAAATGGTTCATGCATCAGAGCAACACTGGCCTATTGGCAGCTCTTTGTCATCATCTTACTTTGAAAACAAGAAAAATGGTCTCATTTGAACTGACAGCAGTTCAAATGAGACCTGCTGTAAAGTCTAGTAAAGTCTAGACAGCCAAGCTCTTTATTTTCGTTTTTGCTCTGACGTTGAAACCTTGTGTTACTGTAAAAAAAGCTTTTCCCCCACAACCGATGGAACTGCAGTCAGCTCAAATTACCACAGTCATGTGATCATATAATAGGTGCAGCAGGCCTACGAATTGTACATTCAACACAACCGTCAGGACAGTGACATTACTGCAGTACTTTAAAACAGTAATAATGTGTTTCTTTGAGTGTCTATGTGTGATTCATGTAATGTTTCATTTCTGCACAGGTTGGATGGATTGATGCCGGAGGGTGTTGACATATCAAACAATAGCTTTGCTTTCAATCGCCCGTTGGAGCGCAATGACTCTGGAGTGTACCGCTGTGAAGTGATAAACGACATTGGTCTCCGCAGTCAGGATGTAAACTTTTGGGTACAAGGTACGGTTTGACTTTTACACCCTTTGCTATTGGATGCTTTTTTTCTGTTTACTGAAGGTGAGACAGCCCAGGTGAAAACAGTTTTTTCAATCACTCATCAATTTTGATCATTTGGGCTATTTTGCTCACCTAATATGTATTTTGTCAGACCAATGCAAAGAAAATGTCCAAAATATACATTTAGGCTTTTATTTTAGCTCAGAGTTTTTTTCTTGAAATTGATGCAAAAGCACATATTCAATTAGATAATGTTTAATTTGCATTTTTAAACATAAATTGTGAAAAAACTTTACCCTAGGGTCTTATTTTTGGTGTAAAAATGTATGGAATTTACTTTTAAGTTCGTTTTCTCAAAAATATTTTTTTTTTCATACTGTGAACCAAAAATCTCATCTTCAGTAGCACTTATATATATAAATGTTCCAATTTTACTCCTATCTATATTCTGAAGGTTTCTATAAAGTGGTTTGTTCACATATCAATTAATAGCATGATTTATAGAACATTTTATTCCTAAAAGCGTAGCAAAAATGTGACTTTTTATGGCTGTTGTCAGTATTTCTAACAGAGTGACAAACAGATGTCCATAATTCTCTTTTTCCCACTGTAAATAATCAACTGGGAATATTCATGGTAATATTTACACGTCAAATTTTTCCCTAGTTTCTCATTTTTGTCTAAAAATGTATAGAATATTACAAAATGAGCTCAAACTGTGAGCCAAAAATATCTCCACTTCACTTGCACTTACATATACCAAACTTCCCTTTTTTTCCTATATTCTATATTCTCAAAGTTTGTACAGATGGGTTTCATGCATGTATCATTCACAGCCTGATTTATATAACATTTTATTCCTTATTCCTCCATTTTATGGCTGTTGTTACATCATTTGCATATGTAAACACAAAATTTCAAAAAACTTGTAATACAAAAATTTGATACTCTTCATATAAAAATCAGCCGTAGAAGTTTCATGGTGAAACCTATTAGTTAAAATTTTACCCTATTCACCTGTACTGTTTCTCCCCTTACATAAATTACCTTTAACACCCCTGGTTAAAAGAGCAATCTGTGCCTTTTGACATTCATCGCGGCCCTCTGATGTAAGATTACCCTCTCAGTACGATCAGCCTTCAGTTCAACGCTTCTAGCAGAGCTAAGCCTTCGTATAAATGTCCCTGCCCAGATCCACTTTCACACATTCCTGGCAACAGAGGAGCACGGAGAGCAGATAAAGAGTATCAGTACCAAACGTTTCCACTGTTGTGGTTTTGGCAATATTAGATTCTCCGATAAGGAAGAGGGTGTTTACCCCTGCTGGTTCAGCAAACTATGCACCCACGTAGCCTTGCTCTTTGTTTTCTTTAAGGTCGGATTTCACAGCAGGACATAATGAATTGTGTTCACAGATTTGCAGTACACATAAGTATGTCTGCGGTTGTTATTCAACAGTATATTGATCTATTAAAGTTGTATGATATGTGATTAAGTTTATTGCAACACTTGATGGATTTAAACTAATGGCCAGAGAGTGGACTTCCCTTGATAGTCGAAACGTCTATCTAACCAGTGCCTACCCCCCCCCCTCCCCGTGAAGCTCCACCAAATGACCAAGTTTATGTAATTTGGAGGAGTTTTGCTGGCTCTTGGGGCTTTTGCTTGGACTATAGGCTGTAATTTAGTATTCTCGTTTTGCGTTTGCCCGCCGCCAGCCTCTGCCACAAAAAGTATACAGCTGATTGAGGGACACACTCGCCCTACTCTCTCTTTCTGTTAAACTCGGTCCAGAATCCGATTAAATTGTAAAACTAGGGTGTGTTGATCGTATATAAATATATATAAATGAAGAATATGTTACTGCACTGCCTATTTCTCTCCTAAAATGTTTTCAGAAACATATTTTGATGCCCCATTTCGCTGTAATGGTGCTTCCTGCATAGTGAAATCCGAGGCTAAAAAAACTGTAGCACAAGGTCCAACCAGCCGCCACACGGACCATTCCACATTACGTCACCCCACCAGCTGGAGCATAGCATTGTGGTTGTTGTAGGATTTCAACCTTTTGAGCAAAAGCGTCTTTTGTCTGTTTTCCGTCTTTCTACTGCAGAGACGGCCTAGTTTTGTGTGAGGTCCTTTATATCAGTGAAATACTTCTTTTAATCACCGTAAGGGGTTTCCCTGCATTTGGATTTCTGAATGCTGTTGGTTCAGTGGCATAAATCCTTGTCAGAAAACTTGCAGCGTATTTAACTACTCCCGTCTGCTCCCACTGTCTGTCCATGGTTTGCTACTTGAGTTCATTATTGTAATGTCAGGGCGTGGATCCTGAGAACTCTGCATCTCTTTTTGTTTTCATTTCTCCTCTGCTCCTTTTAATCCTTTTCCAAACAAAGCAACTGCTGCTCTTGGACACGTACGCTGCTAACACACACAATCCCTTTCGTTTCTCACTGTTGAGAGGAAAAGAGCTGGAGAAGCCCCAAAAAGGGGCTGTCAGGCTCCATCTGTGTTCAGGCCTGGTTTGGAGTCCTGCTCCAAACGAAAGCACAGCTGACATCCTGTCCAAGTCGGACTTGCACTGAGCAATTATCTTGCTTCTCTTGTCAGATATTAAGACTTGGGCATGCGGCCTCTCACTTCCATCCCCTGTGGAGATGGCCAGGTTGAGCTCAGCTATATTCCCTCCCCCCGCTGCGGGCTGCTCAGTGTAGCTGTTTCACATTCCCAGTTGTCTGTGCAGCCTTGTGGTTTTTGGCTGCTCGTCTCTCCGATGATCAGCTACATGGTTGCAGATGCTCACAACCCCACGAGTTTAAAATGTCGTGCTGCAGGGTGGGATTGATAGTGACTGACGAAGGATTGCTAGTGTATCAGTTCACTGACCTTGATCCGTCTGTGTTATCCTCGTTCATGCTTTCACTTTAGCCCTGATCCTTCAGGCTCACACACAGTGTGTAATTGCAGGTAATAGAGAACCCCAGTAATGAGTCCTAAAACCCGGAAATCCGGTAGTATTTCAGCACCTGCGGTTCCCTCGTCTCAAAGTCAATGGGTTTGCTGAATGGGTTTTCGGTTACATGCCTGAAAAAACATCTATGGTTAACACAAGCTCAAGAGAGTTTCACGTTTTGTTCTACGACATAAAATACCCTAGTATATACCCCACTTGTGAACTTTGAAGCTTTTATGTTTCTTGAAAAAGGTAGTTGCTAACAAGTGACTAAAAGGGACTACAGGACCACATCAAGCCAAACTGCGCCAAACATGGCTTCACAACCTCACAGCGCTAGCGACACGACTAGGGCTGTACCCAACTCAGAATTATGCTCGTCGAATCAGATTCAGAAGTTCACTACAAATATCTGATGACTTGTTTTGTTTTTGTCTTTATTCATGTAATATCAAACAAAAGCCAGATACTGTATTATTATTAGTTGCTGTAAGCATAGATGCAGTTCCATGTATCAAAGAGCATTGTAAAAGTCAGTCGCAGCAAAATCTGGGGCCAAAAATGTCCCCAGTCGTACACAGCACAGCGCACTGACTTATTTTTTAAAAAAGACATAACGACTGCTCGACTTGAGGCAATCTCAGTCGACTGAGAGGTCTAGACTGATGCTTCGAATCTCAGACCGTAAAGTGGCAGCCTTAGACACAACCATGGTGTAGTTTGTTATAGCCTAGCATTAGTTTCTAACTTCTGTCGACTGCATTTTGGCTTCAGAAATCCTAAAGGTGGTGTACATTTTTGAAGATTATCTTGCTTAACAAAATGTGTAAGTATGATAAACTTTTATTAACCACAGAGCTTGTGTTCTGCAATGATCTGAAATCCAATGGAAAAATCCCATAGGCTTTTTGATGAGAAAACAAGGGAGCTGGTAGCTTCGTGGCACACAGAAAAACATCATTTCTGGGGCACTCTATTAGACTCTTACACAAGTTGTGGAAATTATTACAGCTCTACAGGGAATCCGGTTTTGATAACTAGTACTTGAAAACCTCCTGGAGACGCAGGCCTCTATTAGTGTGAGCCATTTTGCTTTGTAGTCAGGACTTTGATGTGCCGACGCAGAGATTGACTCACGGTATCAGGCTGCTCTTAGCCCCAGAGGCTGGAGGTCAAAATGGAGACTCTCATCCCGACCTTGAGCTCCTTGCCGCCCTCCTTTCCTCCCCGACTCTGGCTGCAATCACAAACGCCGGCCACTGGAGGACAAATCAGATGCAGGAACCTCACATCGATCACACAGTGTTTCATCTTCTCACATGACTTCCCCACAGCAGGGCTTAAGAAGAAAGCAGAGGGAGCCAATCACACTCACTCAGATGCTCATGAGTGCATGTCATCTGTCCTCCGATCCCTCTACGTCTCTCTCTCCTGCACACACACACACAACGACATGTAGCACTTAACCTCTCTCTGCCCCTCTCATTTCCTCCTTTTTGCTCTACAGCACAGCTTTCAACAGATTCTTTAGTCTCAGGAGAGGCATGCCTCTGCTCCAACACTGCACCGTGTTGCTATAAATTAATCGAAGAACCATTCACACTTGCTTCGCCAATCGTTACAGAACATAAAGTGTGGTCTTTCTCCTCTTTATTTTTATGACTCCTCACTCGATCTGCTGTCCCTCCTCCCTGTTTAAATCTTTCCATCATGTTCGCTCTGCAGATCCTCCCCCCACCACGGCTGCCCCCAGCACCACCGCATCCCTCCTCCACGACACCTCTCGAACCGGCACTGCTGATGATCAGCGGAGAGCCCTGTTCACCTCCCCAACCCTGGCCTCCTTTCCTGACAGCAGCTTGGGTACTATAGTCGGCGGGGCTGTTGGTGGAGTCTTATTCCTGATTCTCTTGCTGATCCTTGGTGGCGCCTGCTACATGCGTCAGCGCAGGACCTTCAGAGGAGACTACTACACCAAACAGTACCTGGGGCCCTCCGACATGCAGAAGGAGTCTCAGCTGGACGTGCTGCAGCCTCATGAGCTGCAGGAGGTCTACGGAGATAAGACGAGCAAAGGCAGCCAGGAGCTGAAACCCAAACTGGGTGGAGACATCATTTACCCGGACTACACCCCTGACCACAAGGATAGGGATGACTGGGCTGACAGGGGGGACGGCCACAGGGGTCACAAGGAGGGAAACTACTACCCAGATCACTACAACACCCAAAACATGCACCCGTGTGGGCCTCCTGTGCACAGCACCATAGTGAACAACGGCTCCCCCTACCTCCCGGAGGACTGCTATGACAATGGCACAGACAGCGACTATGTGTCCCACATGGACGGATCTGTGATCTCACGCAGGGAGTGGTACGTCTGAGGGAACAAGTGAAGGAAAAAAAACGGCCAAATGACTGACTGAGAATGATTTAACAAGTGACAGATATAAATATCATTAAAAGTGTCATTTCAGTTAAAGGATGGATACAACTTCTCAGCTCAGTTTCACAATGAGCTCTTTGAACAATACTGCTCTGCCTTGATTGTAACCACTTAACCTTAAGGACGTGTGTGGATTGTATTTCACTTCTGTAGCATTTCAAGGAGCTACAAATAAGCTGGAACAGTGATAGCATCTGTGTCAGCTTAAGAGGCTTTGGCATACAGTGAAGTTTCAACTGATGTGAATGAGGTTTTGTATTCCACTTGTTTGTGTTTGCACCTGTCTTTAACGCAGGTCACAGGTCAGGTGTTCAAACCCTTGTTAGTGAAGTATTTATACCCCTGACCGACTGAGCTCCCATAAAACCTCGCGACTTCTGTGGCATTTTCACAACGGCCCCTCAATTGCTTACAGCGTTTTCATACTGTTGAAATGTTCATCATGGCTGCAACCAGTATTTAAACAAATTATACTGCATGCTTAAAAAAAAAAAAACAACGCGTATCATCAAGTTAAAGGGAAGGTTCACCAGTCACATGATTAAAAGGGAGAATTGCATTGTTTTGAGGGAAAAGTAAACTGACTGATGCTAGTACAGTACAAAGAAAAGCCCTGGTAAACCTCTGATTAAGTTCTTCAGTGGCTTTTGCAGACTCACAGTATTTTTTGTAAATTATTCATGGAATGGTAACACTGTCACCTGACAGAGAGAGAGGCCACTGGAACTACTACAGCTTCAGTTTAGCTGATTTATTTTACAAATGTCTCTTTTGTCAAAGTTGTAATCTTTAAGATTTCTGTCCTTGTTGATTTTGCTACATTCATGGTTACTGCAGTACCAGCACGTGTGGTTTAACCCTTTGAAACCTGGATGGACATCAGTTTCCTTGTGCCGCATTCAGACGCCTTTTACAAGTATTTAAACCTCTTAAATGTGAGCACATTGGTTTGATTTCTTTCAAAAAATTAGGAGAAAAAACAATGAGCAACATGGCATGAAATGTATCGCAAACTGCCAAAAAAATTTAAAAAATAAATGTGAAAATGACCTGAAAATCTGCTTTAAGAAAAAGAGAGAGAATCACTGGGGGGAAAAAATCAAATAACTAGAAAAGTACATATATCAACATCAAGAAAACAATATTTAAAGCAGTCATTTCCTGCTTTTGTTCTTTTTTTCTTTGTGCTAATTTCAGGTCATTTTATGTTAAATTTTTATACATTTCTCACTAATTTTTGGGCCATTTCTTATTACATTATTTATTACCTTTGTCCCTGTTTTTGTGAGAAATCAAGCCAATTCGCTCAGGTTTCAAAGTAGAAAACACTCTGCAAGCAGATTCTTTCCAAGAGAAGAAACTGGTGTTTCTGATGCAGCCAAACAAACTGACTTTTTAATAAAGATGTCAGTCACAAATAATTGCAACTGCAATCGGATTTCAGGAGTTTTTACACAACAGCAGGTGTGCTTCTTGTCACCTGCAGCTTAATACCTGCTCACTGCTCCTTCTACTTCCATTAGTGGCTTATAAACAGTAAGAATGATTGGCCAACAAAAAAAAGATGAAAAAGATGTCTTGTTTTGTTGAAACATTTTTAATGAACAGTCACAGACAGCTCTAACCACAGTGACAAATACTTCCTCGTAGGTGCTTCACAATAAAAGCCAGCCCATCTTGCTCGTGGAATAAGTTTTGAAACAGCAGCGGTAGGAAACAGCCGCAACTTATCACAGCTCTGACTCAGTGTAAAGGAATGCAAATAGTGAGGCTGACATTAATAACATAAAATTGTGCTGGACTACATGCAGGCATTGTTTTTTCTGAATCCATCTTGTTTAGGAAGGCGATCTAGTGTGGGAATGGCTGTACAACATGCTAAATGGGTCCCGTTGTAGCTAATAGGAAGTAAACAGGGACCAAAGCCGTTGCCCTAGCAACAGAACAGCAGTGAAACAGTCTGTAGGCCGAAGCACTGTAACGTCATGCAAACAATGACAGTCACTTAAATGTTGACAGTTGGCAATAGATTTAAACGGCTGAGAAATGTAAAATTGGCAAACTTGTTTATTTCAGTTGTCCTTTTAGCCAAAACTTTAACGTTTAAAGATATAGAGTTAACTGCGGCTTGTTTTATGTACTGTGTTGCTCTGCTAGCATCTTTGATGAACCAAAAGTAGGCACCTAAAAAAATCATATGAGTGTAAGTGTACACTATATTTGGGATATTTTCTCCTCTTTACCTTGCACACTAACCTATCTGGTAGACGTGCAACTCCTGTGTTCTGCTTAGTAATATTACTGTTAACTACTGTCTGTGTAGTTTGGCAGTCTTAATGTAACTGCTATAATCAGCAAGGTCAGGTGGTGAAAATATTCTAAATATAAGCGTAAACTTAGCTTTTTTTAGGTGGCTAAAATCGAATCAATTCAGAAAGCACTTGCTCCGTGCCATTTGATTTTATGTACGTCATGCGAGTGTTTTCTATGCAGAAGTGATTGTAAATAAACATTGTGATTTGGACCATAGAGACTTAAATACTGTCGCAAGAAAGGTAGGTAAGGCAGCTTTATTTGCATGGAACATTTCAACAGGACAATTTAAAGTGCTTTAGAGAGCAATTAAATATACTGAACTACAATTAATAAGTACAATGATGAGATATTAAAGGTAAAATTATTATTTCAAATAAAAATCATTAAGAATAGCAAAACTGTCAACAAGAGGTGCAAAGATAAAAAGATTTCTCAAAATGATTTTAAATCAAGTTTAAGGATAAGTTTGCAGTCACGACAGGGTGGAGAAGATAAATAGTATTAAAACTAAAAATTTGATCTCATGAAAATCTTACTGAAATGTGTTAATCCAGTCACTTTCTTGCCGTTTAAAAGCGCAGCTCGGTTATTACAGTTGTCAGCAAACATCAAAGGAGGCCTACCAGGCTTGGGCCCTCTCCACTTATCCATGATAACAGGCTGCCTCACTGTCTATCCCATTTTGCCTCCTCTGTATCCTCTGATTTCTGTCTGCACACAAACACCAATTGGTCATTATAGTTTTTATTTTAAACGTGGGATCAAAGCAATGAGATATAAATACCAGATGTGACTATCACAGCTGTCATCATCCGACGCTATGTGGCTCCATAAACCACCAACAGTTTCACTGCTCCCGCTCGACACTCCGCAGTCGTGATTCATGATGGTGAAAGGCAAAAAAAAAAAGGTCAGAGAGCTTAGAAAAAAAGGAGCACTAATAAACTGATCCTTCAGATTTAGTTTGTGAGCGTTTGAAGTATGATTGCGCGAATACCTCACAGCACAGTTGGAAACATTGTGAGCGGCTGACATCACTACTGATCACAGAACAGGCTATAATGTTGGGGTTTGGCTCTTCGGCAGCTCCTCTGAGGATACACAGCGATCATGGAAAGTAGAAATTTAATCCATGAGTGAAAAAATTGGTGAAGAAACATCTAGGTTGGAGCTGTCTGTGTAATGGTTCCCAAAGGGATTTGGTTTTTTTCCTATGAACAACAAACGCAGCGACACAAAAAACAAAAAGAGTTGACATCATGAATGATCTCATCTCTCACGGCTTGATTCCACCTTTTCCACTTAGTGTTTCTTTTTTGTTTCCTCGGGAATGATACATGGATCAAATTGGCCTCACATGAAAGGGAAAACATAACCCTTTTTGGAAAGATCTCTGTTTAGTCAATCAGGGTGTTTGTTGCTCGAATTCGGAGTCATATATGTGTATTACAGTCAGGTCAGGACGGGGGGAGGGTGTACTCTGAGGTCTTTCTTATTGGGGTTTTATAGAATGTGGCTGCACTTTTTTTTCTTTTTTTAACCCTTCTCCACCCTCCTTCTCCCATGCCAAGACTTTGGTCTAAAGATGTCTGAAAATAATCTCGCTCTCACTCTCATCATCGCACACACGCACCCTGCCTCCACACATCTGCCTCTGCAGCCCACATTCGAAGAGCAGTCCTCAACTCAAACCTTCAGCTTTTTAATTAACTTTTTTTTTTTCTCATTGCACTTGGCAACAAGTGCGCAAAGTCGGTGATATATAGCACATCGGTGTCAGCGTGCACAGACTCTTTTTTTCATATATGACTGATTCATAGCTTTATTTGGTAAAGTCGCTCCATGCAAACTGCTGTTTCCGCTCTGAAAATGAACTTTCGGTCTGCGTTTCATCTCTTAAAGAGTGTTTGGCAAATATGAGCTGAAGTGATGAATGTTTTTGTAAAGTTCTTCAAACTGGTTGCATGTAAATTAAGTTATTTGCTACTTTCATTATTTCTCATCACTAATGTTTATACACTTGTACATATTGCTGATAGTTTAGCGTAGGGTTCTCTCAGTTTGATTTATACGCTCGTGTACAGTTTGTTCTGGACTCCCCTACTGAATAGTCAGTGCCTTAGAAGGGCTGAGCAATGCACAGAAACTTTGAAAAATGACAAGCATTAATATAAAGGATATTAATATCATGAAAGAGGAGGACTGACTGGTCTCTTAATATGTCTGCCATCTTGATATTTAAGATTTATAAAAATGTCAGATAGACAAAAGGTCAATTGTCACGCCTTATACACTTTGAAAGGACACGTGTAACAAGTTAGTTACTGAGAAAATTGTAATAAGGAAAGTTTCACTGGGAATTTAGGCAAGCCAGATTCGTAGAAAATATTATTGTCCTGTAAATATGCTGGCTGTTTTTTTTTAATTATTATTGAAAAAATCATATTTTTTTGTATGAGGTCTGTAATTTTCACAGAGTATTAGTTTATCTTACGTGCGTTCGAGGAGCTCATGATAATGTAGAGGGCGAGCCTGTTTTCACTGCATTTTATATTTGTTCTTGAGAGTTTCTGACCAATTATTTTGTATGTTGTTTGAATGATTGATGTCTCACAGGAATCAGAGATGAAAGTGCGCTAGATTGTATTTTGTTTCTTTGTTTGCAATAAAAGACCATCACTATTGCACTTTTGTGTATGAGGATTTTAATTTTAGAGAGTGAGATTGATCTTTATCCTTTATTAAGTTCTTGAATTTGCATCAGTTCTTTTTTTTTAGATGAATATTGTGTAAATATAATATGCCTTAAAGTCTTTATAAAACCTGGACAGGTGGAGGGCACCTGGGGACTGAACACTAGGAAACATAGATCTGTTTGGGCACATGAGACCCTCAGAAAGAGGAAAAATGACAGGAAGTGGCACCAGCTGGCCCAGGAGCTTCGCCTGGAGAATAGTCGATTCAAGGCTTGTTTTAGGAAGACCTGCAGACAGTATGACAATCTGCTGTCGGTCGTCAGGCCTATTTATGGTTGTAATAATGTTAGAAAGTAGTTTAAGCTGCAATTTGTTCAGATATGTCTTGCATCTTGCCTAGGTTGACAATGAAAGTGAGCTAGTTAGCCTCACACAAACCATGCGTGCTACCACTTGCTGTCGCCATCATAGTAGGATCGCTTCTGAATTCATTTGATTGGACAGCTGAAAAACCACCATTTGACAGTGGCCTCTTTTTCCTCTCTGAGTTGAAGTATTTTAAACGAGAGGCACTCAGCAGTGCAAAAGCAGCAAACACTTCAGTCTCATTTAAAACAGTTAAACTGCAACACATTTCACCTAACTGACATTTTTGAGGCCGTTACAGTACATTTGCCCTCGTTGGCCACCCTACATGTAGGGTAACTAAATTACAAACATATTTTACAAAAGAGTAGAGGCCCTCTGCAGGATGTACCTGTTTGATGAATGTTTAGTGTGTGTCATTTTTTAGCTCCCAGTTTGTAGTGATGAGAAAATATCATCTTCACAGTCTTTGAGTCACTGTTGGTTAGAGTCTTTATGTTCCTCTTTTACCACTTTTCCTGTTAGCACATTACATCATTTTGCAATTATTGTAAAATATTTAATGTCACAGTTGAAATTAAAAGTTGATTCTTGACCTTGGAAACAGTACTTGAAAAGGTCCATTGAGGATCTGCCATCTTTTTTTACTATTGTGGCATCCATCAGTTTTTATAAGTAAGTTTTCAGGATGACATATGGCAACTTACAGAGCTAGAAAAGAGAAATACCACTGACACTCATAAGACTTCCCTTACCTGTTTAGGGCAAACGTGGACAAGAACACTTTAAAACGCGTTTGTGTCCATGCTTGCCCTAAATAAATAAATGATGTCTCATGAGTGCCAGTGGTATTTCTCTTTTCTGATCTTCACCTATACCATGCACCTTTTTGACACTGTCAAATATATTTTGAGGTTGTGCACACAAGCCTACTTTTTTTTTAAAAAGATATACATATTTTTCACCTGACAGAGCCAAACAAGGTCTTTTTTTGTCTCCCCCAGTCAAGTTAAAGATGTTTCAGTCTTTCAGGCTGGTGACCATCAGTCTCTGTCACCTTCAGCCTCTTCCACTGTCCACACCTGTGATAGCAACTAACTGACCCATTTCACACCGCTCTCCATCCTGTCTAACTCAGCACCCTCTTCATCACCGGTTCACAGAGTGAAGCGAGCGACTCTGCTTGGTTTTTTATCACGCCTGCATTGACCGGACAGCCGCTGACCACCCACAACTCCCTGCTGTCACCGTTCAGAGAGTAGGATGTGCCTCCTTGAATTATGTGAATTTATCACACTGAAATTACACCCTCAAAACATTTACAAAGGAATTCACAATGGCATCCCTAATCCGAGCCCCTTCCACTCTAAGTGCCCATGTTTAATCCCCGGCGTTAACCTGGCTTTGGAGGTGACACCAACACTATCAATATGTGTTGTTCAGTAAAGTGACAGTCGCCCCCTCTGGTCCAGATTAAGAGCAGAAGGAGAAACCAGATACTTAATCCTCTGTGGCATGTTGGGCAGAAATCTCCCTTCTTGGACTTCACTTTCATCACTTCAGCGTCCATGTCGCCTCGGCCCAAAAGCACTCACTCTATTATCGCTGCGTTGCCTGACTGGGATAACCCCGGCCTAATCCATCACTGCTACCATCTGCATGTTTGTGCAGGCAGTGCGGGTAAATAACGCCGTGTTGGTGGGCTAAGGTTACCTCTCCTTTTTCCCTTTCTTAAGTTTTTGGCAGATGGCCGCGAGGGGCATTTTTTCACACTTAATGAATCCGTCAGCAAATGTGTTTAGTTTTGTTACCTTGTAAAACAGCAGCGGGTCCTTTCAACATTCTTTAAGACCCCACCCAAAGATGTTAAAGTCAGGATGGGTCTCTGCATCAAACTCTAACCTTTAGAAACTATTCTTGTAAAAAAGCCGGTTTTCTTCCTTGCTCCCAGTGTATCGGTTGTGTTGTTACCTTTCATGATTTATTAATTCTCATTGAAGAAAAGAGAGGTGGCCACTTCTGTTTTGTGCTCCCACCCTCGTCCTCCTCCTCTCCAAAAACACTGATTGTTAGCTAATGAACACGAACGCAGCACCGGGGAGCTCACTTCAAAGGCCACAGCTGACTGAGCTGAACAGACAAATTGTTTGAGCTCATGGGTTTGGAAATAATGAAATGCTGCAGAGGGTGGGAGAGTGCGGAGCAGTTACAACAAAAATGTTGTCACATGGCCTGCGGTCTCGCTGGCCGTCTTCTCGGTGTGAAGTGTGTGAGGCTTCATGGCAGCAGCCACCTGCGGCTGAGACAGTGGCGGCGAGTACCAGGGGGAAAAAAATTAAAAATCTCTGGTCAGTTTCAGTCAGAAGTAGCTGTTGTTGTTGTCCCCTTATACGAGTGAACATTGAGTGGCAGATTATTATTATTATTATTTTGAATTTCACTGAAAGGTCCATTTAGTGGCTGTTTTATGCTTTAGATTGTATCACAATTTCCCTCAGCAGACAGTTTTCTCATTTGTCACAGAATTATAGATATTCAGATTTCTTTTTCTGAGCACCTGAAGGACTTCTTATTGACTTAAAGCTGCTATAATCAATATTTCCATCCTGACGATTGATCAAAAGATTACATAAAATGTAAAAGACGTTGCGCATCTCCTGCAACTGCACTTCCCCTCAGCTTTATGAACCTTCCAGACCTCAACATGGCCTCAGAAAGACTTTGGACTCTTACTTTGGATAGATGTTAAAATTCTGGTTGGAATAAAAGTCACGTTGCCTGCATTTTAAATGTCTAACAATGTTGCATTTCACATGGTTGGATGATAACACTATGAGGTTTTGCAGATGTTGTGTTGCCACTAAATGCTGTTTTTCTACGTTGAGATGACGTTGGCACGAGGCACTTGGAAGATGCTGGATTTTGGTTAATCAACAACTTAACTCAAAACTAACAAAATATCCATTTGCTGTCAGTATTCTAAGTCAAATTGACATTGGTATTTGATGTTTTCCTGACATTGAATTTTGGTCACTCAACTTTGCAACCTGAATTAAACCATATATCATCAGCAAAAGAAAATGCAAATTTTCTGTGCTTTTCAATCCACTACTGTTATGTGAATATTGGGAGTTCATAGAGATATGCAGTAGGTGGCACAAATTCCCCAGTCAGATGCCATTTTACCACCACAGAAGAAAAGCACCAGTCAAACCTCAAACAAAGGAAAACAATGGATGTAAAATTATGGAAAGTACATTGGAAAAGAGAGAAAGAGAGAGAGAAAAGCCATCCAGAAATACTGAAAGGAGCTAGCTGTGGCCCATGTGATGATGGTACGTCATTATTCAGTGAATCTGTTTACATTGCTTTGTTTTCCACAATGTTTTAAGGTTTTTGTGAATGTTTTGGATTTCACTTAATTTTTGGGGCAGGGGGGTTTACACACAACATGAAAATGTGCATAAATAGAGGTGAATGGAAACGCACCTATTAAGACTGTTTGCTTGACAGATGATTTTGGGTTAATCTTTAAGACCAGGTAAGTAGAAAAGTAAATGAAGAAGTGTTTTAAACAGACATAGTTATTCATTTGTAACACACAAAAGTCTAAGCAGTACAAACAAAAACAAGTACATCAAAACGCATGTAGAATAAGGCTAAAAAAAAAAAGGAAAGAAAAGCCTGTGGCCTCTGCTCTGTCTGTCTGTATTTATGTCTGTCTGCTACTGTTTCACTCTGCCTTTCTGACTTACAAGCCACAAGTGTAGGGTTTTCATAGTGATGCACAATGGGACCGTTTAAATAATGCAGCGTATCACAGACATGACAGTCATATGCAAGCAGTCGTAATTATCCGCTCTATGCTGCTGCAATGATTTCCACTGACAAACCCTTCCTTTGTAATTTTCCACATGCAGCAAGATTTAAAAAGAGAAACAGCTCACATCTGAATGATGACGTTTACAAACCCTCCTTCATGTATCACCTTTAAGCGGTAAATTTGACTTGTTTGCAGTATGAATGGCGAGAGGCCGGTCACTGTGACAAACCCCTCTTTGTGCAGCGACTCCTCTGAGACTGGGGGCAAAGACAATGAAGGTTTTCATGGATGAGCCACATTGTTACTCTAGATTGCACTGAGGGCCATTCACGGATCAGATCCTGTGTTCCCAGCTAGCTCTGCCGCCGTGGAAAAGCTTGCTGCTCTGAAGCTCTGCGAGCCTGCGTTTCTCTCTGCTGACTCAGAAAGTTTTCCAGAGACAGTTTAAAGAAAAGCACTGAGAGCAGCATATCTTATTGCACAATATGAAATTAAACTGGGATGATAGAGTGGTTTTCTCTGGGGTCTAATAAATAAGGTATAAACACACAGATAGTAGATAGAAAATATCCATAGGATCATTCTTCCTTTTGGCAGAGTGACCATCTCTGCCGTCCACGGCTGTATCAGGCACCTTTAAAGAAAAAAACATGCACATACTGGAGTGCAAGAGGGCGCACAGCTACATACGGGGCTGTGAGTTTTTCTTATGGATCAGCCTTTAATTGGACTCATGGCATGCCACAGGCTGTGATCAGAATGGGTGGGCAGCCATGTTACTGGGCTGTGACAGGGAGACACCCACACCCCCCAGCATTGTTCTGCAGTGCTGGAGCAGATATAATCTTCAGTGAATTTTAATCCCTGCAAAACAATGCAATGTGCCCTGGGAAATGTCCATAGGGTATATAAAAGGAAACAACAACACACAAGGACCAGGCTAGGACTGGACTGGACATGCAACTTTATATTTATGCTGGGAAAATATGTGAGGTGCCTCAAGGAAAGTTAGCTTTGTGCAGCTGACTGGCTGCAGCCTTTCTTGCTATTTGATGAGGTTGAACTTTGGCACAGCAGCGGTTTGAGTAGACTGCTATTGTGTGCATGCTTAAATAATAATAGTAACAATGCTAACATGCTAGTCCTAAGCAGGTTTAATGTTTTCTATGTCGTAGTTTAGTAAGTGAGCATGCTAGTTATGCTAATTGGCACTAAACAGGAAATACAGCTGAGGCTGATGGGAATATCATTGGTTATGCAATTTCAAATTTGCAGCCCAGTCGCCCGAAGAAAATGTTTGCACTGAACGTTTCTGCAAACCTCATTTATATTACATTTGTACATTTTATTTGCATCATATTAGTGTTTCTAAATGACATAGTATATAAGCTTTTCAGGAGGTGGGGGGTATGGTGGATGGTGTGCCAGAGTAAGATGCCTGCCAAGCTGGAGATCACTGTTGGAGACCAGCAAACAGCAGAATTGGTTGCTTTTTAGGCAGTCAGTGCTGCGTTTTCGGCAGCTTTTTAGTCACCAAATGTGATTGTTTTTTTGCAACCCATTGCTGCGTTTTCTTTTGAGGACAGTGACACAAAAAGCGGTTGGTTTTTTACTGAGACTTCACTGTATTTACAGTGGGGTGTTTTAAGCCAAAAAATAATCTTTATCTAACCATAACCAACTGGATTTTGTGCCTAAAAATAACCATAATTAACCAAAGCATTGTTGAAATGTAATGTTGGATGGATTACTGAACAGGTCTACCGGGCACAATCACAGGGGCTGAAAATGCCACACGCAAACTCTTTGACCAGACACCCGCTGCAAACTCTGTTTGCGTGTGGACAAAAGGCAGAAACGCATAGGAAAAGCTGTGTTTTTAAAAATTCCGGTGTACGTGTGGACAAGGCACCAAAGACAGTAAATATATGTAGCAAATTTCCATTTAATCCATCCAATGAGCTAGAGGAAAAGTTGGGGGATCACCAAATTCATTAGGATTCATCCTCTGTGGACAATGAATGCCTGTACAAAATTTCATGGAAATCCATCCAGTAGTTGTTGAGATTATTTCAGTCCTGGCCAGGGACCAAATGGCTGACGTTACAGTACCATCCCTTGAGCCACACAGCAAAAAAAGACTTTAAATTGACAGAAGAATTCCTTCATCTATCACTTTCAGGGACTTCTGTCTGTCTGTCTGCTGTTATTTTTAGTCATAAAGCTCTGTTTCCTTCACCTGCTCGTGCCTGTCAGTCTGCGACTACTACAAGGCCCAAGAGCCAGCTTCTAATCTGGCTGACCAGACACCCACCGCTCCCCTCTGCATGCTTCCTGTGAACAGTTGGACATTTGGTTGTGTGGATGTAGTCTGACAGCCAGACCAGCAGTCCACTCGTCTGCCACCAACTGTGTGCGTTTGTGCACGTGACGGCACTCGTCATGTGACTGCTGTCTGCCCCAGTGTCAGAGCTCAGCGGACCACCACCGGAGGCTGTTGTTGTTAGTTCCAAGTCCTTGGAGCAGATGAGCGGTCATAAAAACTCACCTTGCATTAAGCCCCCGCAAGCTCAGCATAATATGAATCAGTCAGCTAGTTTGGACTTGATAATGTTTTATACATCTGTTTAGCTCTGATTTGTGTTTGCTACCTTTGTTTTTCAGCCCTCCTTCTCAGTCTTTTATCTAACAGGGAGACTGGGACAGATGAGCCTGTCACACTCAGCTGTTCAGCCGGATGATGTATCACCAGAGCTCAGGCCTACAGTCAGGACATGTGCTTTTTTGTTACAACAACATCAGCAGGGCCTTAACATATCTGATTTATGGCTCTGATTTACCGCAGGGGCAGGCGGAGCATTCGCACATCTAAAGCAGACAGAGGCCTGGGTCATTATGAGTACAGCCACGTTCATTTCATGACTTGTATTAGCTCAATTTGTTTTAAATATCAAAAAATAATGTCTATTACTGCTGCTTGTTTATTTCAGACACACAGACTCAACTCTTTTGTGTACTTTGTTGTTTTTTGAACCTGGTGCTTTATCTCTTCTTTATCTTCTCTTCTTTATTGTGTTATGCTACATGAAACATAAATGTGTTTATGATCTAAAAATCATAATAATCTAATAATCATAATTCTCTGGTAATATACTTATTAATTCATGCATGGTATGAACATGACTATGGAGCGTTATCAACTAGAAGACCAAAACAAAAATCAATTTCTTACTCTTGCATTACACCCATGGATGGATTATAAGACAAAGGGCCCCGCTACTTTTCCCACATAGCAACAAGACACAAAGGCTTCATATTGGTTTTGCATCTTTGCAGTTGTTTTGTGTCTCTTTTACCCCTTTTTCACCAACATAGAACTAGTTTGTTACGTTTCCTGCACTCAATTTTGAACCGCTCAGAGCATTTCAACCAAAAATAAGTTGGTTCAGAACCCAAACATTTGGCTCTCAGCTGGAATCAAAATGTGCCCTCCACTGATGATACATCCTTGATTGCAATAGCTGGGTGCAAAATTGGGGATACTTGGGCTGGTTCACTAGATAGCACCAAGTTTCTGGGAATGCTGAATGGAACCGGTTTAAGAACCAGAGTTGATCTGGTGGAAAATGGGTATCTGAGGTCATTTTTTGGGTGGTTTTATGCCTCTTTGTGGCTTCTTTCTTTTGCGTCTCTTTGCAGTTGCTTTGCATCTCTTTGTGGTCATTTGTGGAGTCTCTTCTCTTTGGAGTCATTTGGAGCAGGTACGTTTTAATTTGAGTAATGTTTTGCAGGTGAAATCCTGGCCCCCCTGACACTTTGGGCCCCTGGGCCTGTGCCTATTTGGCCTGTTCATTAGTCCATCCATGATTACACCTCTCGGTGTCATATTAAAGGTACATTTCATGAGTTTTTAAATCTACATTGTTACAATGTGCAACATTTTAATGTTTTCTCTTATGCACTGTAGGTTACAACTAATTTATTTTTATTTAATTGAAATATTTTTCATATACTTCATACATAGTTGTCTTTGCACTCTGTTTCTATGAGATTAATGTACTATTTTTTTAATAATATAGAACTTGAATAGTTAATCATTATTTTGTAGATGAATGTATCTAATTGATCGGACATATGCCTTATTGGTTGTCTTTAATAAATATTTAACTTTTCTGTCCCCTACCCATCTTGTGTCATCTTATTTAAAGGTCCTGTATAAAGGATCAAGTGGCATCTAGTGAGGATGCTGCAGAGCTAAAACTTCTCCCGTGTACCAAGGGTGCTGGAGAGCAACGGTGACCGTCATGAAAGACCTTAGAGCCAGTGTTTGGTTTGTCTGTTCTGGGCTACTGTAGAGACAAATGGCAATTTCTGTGGAAGAGGACCCACTCCATATAAAAACAGCTCATTCCAAGGTAACAAAAACACAGCAACTCTTATTTTCAGGTGACTATAAATGAATGAAAACATAGTTATGAATATTATATACCATTTCTGCTGACAGATGTCAGAACCTTTTAATGTTCTCTGTAATGTGTTGTTTGATGAAAGTATTCCTAAATTAATCTGTGCTTAATAAAATTAACAAAAACTAATTTTTAACTACTAAATACACAGGGCACAGAGAGTGGGAGAAACTCTGGCTCAAAAGGCACCCACAGCTTATTTTTGCAGCAGGGCCTCACAGAGGGTTAATCCAGCCCTAAACCTACTGATACATAGGATTAGGCATCTTTAAGCATGTTGACCTGACCATACATTTCAATAAATTTGTAAAATGTAATCACATAACCAAAACAAAACTAAAGACTAAACTAAGAAGATAATTCAGTCATTAAGGGTATAATGGACTGAAAAAGGTCTCAAATGTCAGAACAGAAGCAAAACAGTACAGTATTTGTCTTAGACTTGTTTTCTCTTCTAACAATAGTTCCCTGATTGACCACTTGACTTCCTAATTATCTATGCCCTCATCTAAAACAGAGGCACTTTTGGTTTAATTAAATCCAGCCACGATCATATACAGAGGCAGGGATGACAAAAGAAAATAGAGACAAAAGGAGGAGAGGAACTCCATTGTTCCAGCACAACACTGGCGTGTGTTGCGGGAGAGGCGAGGATGAGGTGAAGCACAACTCATGTCAAATCGAATAAATTACTTCCAACAAGGAGCGGCGGGAGGCTGCGGGAGGCCCATTTAGGAGCTTTTAAAGTCAAACAGCGTGAAGTCTTAATTACTGAGATTTAACACTGGCCAGCGCTGTGCTCACGCAGCGACGGTCAGGAGTTGGAGGCTGCTGCCCCCGCAGCTTCAGAGGAAGGAGAGAAGACCGAAAACTGAAGACAAAACAGAACATTTCCACCGTCTCTGCCAGCAGGAGGGAAAATAAAGGTTGATTGAATTTCATTTCATTTCTGGATTGCTAGATAAAAGTAGCGAAGGCCTCATCCTGTTCTCCACTTCTGTCGGGATGAGATGGATTTCCAACAAATTACACTTTCTTTCCACCTTTTATCCCTCCTGTCAGATTGAGGCATCATGCACACTCGGCTTTATTGGCAGTAATGATCCCAGGTTACTCCCCGCTGACCAATCACATGTTAATGCTTGATGTCCAGATGACGGGTGGAGGGTCAGTTACTTGGAAAAGGATCAGTATTGGAGAGAAACTCTATGTCCGTTAGTCAGATAGTGTGATGGTGTGACTGATAATAACGATATACATGCAGACCTTTGACCTTCACTCCCTCCTGAGATGTCAGGTTTCAGAGGTGTCTTTACTGCTTCAGCTTCTCTTCAGTTTGGTGTAAAATATGAGCAGAATTACAGTTAATTAGTAAGCTAGAAAAGGAAATTCATATTATCTTACAGACAGAACGCAAAGTGTGTATATTTACAACTGTGCCCACAGTCTTAAAGAGCACAAAAGGTGTATGAAAGTTTTCTGTACTAGTACCTGTTCAGTTTACTATTTTTTTAAACAATATTAAGAAATCTGTTTCTATGCAGATGACGCATTAATCTATACATCATCTCCCTGCCTAAACCAAACTATTGCCAGGGTTGCCGGGGAGCTGTGGCGTATCCCAGCTGTCATTGGGCGAGAGGCAAGGTACACCCTGGACAGGTCACCAGAGCATGTGAGCGGAGCAGAGCGGGAGTGAGCGAGGTGTGCAAGCGGGAGGATTTTGGCTGGAGCGTGGAGCGCCTTTTATAAAATGCTGGAGCATCACCTTATCTCTCGTTCCATCCTGCTCCAATTTCGCTCTGGTGCCGCTGCATGCGTCTGAAGCATGTCTGACCCAGGAAGTGCTTTGAAAAAGGAAACTGACAAGTCATACATACAGGCGTACTATTCCTGTAAAAGTAACGGATGACAATTATATGGTACAAGAAAAAGAATGTGGCGACATTGTTTCAGTCGGTAAAAATTCACTCTGGAATCACATTTACCAAAAGTACGAAAGTGTACTGAAAAATTGGAACATGTGATCAACAGGTTGTGACTGACAGTGTCAGCAACATGATAAAAGCATTTAACCTCCTCCCTGGCACTGAGGATGATAGTGAGGTGACCACCTGTGCTCTCACAAGTCAAACAAGCTTAAAATTAAAATACAAGGCAGATGTTTGTTTTTTCTTTTTCTGGAGCAAGCACTGAGCGATTTGAGTGGAGGGGGGAGAAATCTAAGTGAAGGGTGGAGGGATAATTTGTAGAGCAGCCTGCATAGCTTCTGAGCGGGCAAGCCGGCAGAAAGTACAGCTCCATGTGTGAGGTACGGGAATTCTCATCACACATAGAGACAGACAAGTATTCACTCTCTCAATCACACCTACAGGCAATTTAGAGTTGCCAATTAATTAAAATAATTCATTTGTTATTTTACTAATTAAAATGAACCTAAAATGTTCAAATACAAGCTATGTAACATTCTCCAGGACACCCAGGGCACTGATAGAGCTGAGATTTGATTTTCAAAGCAATTTGGGGATTTCAGCAACCTTTGTAATTACAAGCTTCACTTAAAATAGATAAATAATTAAATAGCACAAGGGTACCAGTATTTTTTTTTAAACACAGTATTTAAACGTTATCATTTTTAGGCCAACCAATAAATAAATTAATAAATGTCAAAAATTGTACTAACCAATTAAATGAATAGATCAAATATGATAAAACAAAATAGGCCTAATTAAAATATTTTGGAGTAGGGTTACTTGGCTTGCTTTGCCTGGGGGGCACTTTTGAAAAATGTCAGGAAGCCTGGATTCAGTAAATTTTTAAAAATAAAAACAGAAGACGATCTATGCTTAGCCGAGGGATCCTACCCTGGCACTTTTTTTTCTCTATTTGTATGTTTTTTAATGCACTCTACCACCTAATTTGTATTCAAGGTACAAAAAAAATTCAAATTGTGAACCAATTGATTTTCATTATTAATTGAAGAAGTGGGCCACGCAGCAACATGCAGGCTGTAAGCTGCATATGACTGTGTTAGACTTTATTTTTCAAAATACCTGCAGGTTCGGGTATGTGTTGGAGGAACTTGGGCTCATGATTTCTGCATATCTAAAATTCTGGCTACAGCCCTGCTACTTCACAGACTCGATCTTTTCTATCATTGATCTCTGTTTTTGATTTAAACCTTTGGATCACAAACTCGTCATTGCAATTTAAATGTGCTAACTGGAAGGATCTCAGTGATCAGCTATCGTACCAAGTTATTGAAAGAGATCATCCTCAGTGTCTCCAAAATTTGTTCTGAACTTAAAGACTGTATTTCTATAATCTGTACTCTGGGCTTGGAATGATTTACATGTTAAACTTTATATGGACACAGCCCCCATTTCAGCAATGATAAAATATAAATACATTTAGTCAAACAATGTACTGAAGTACAATATTGAAGTACTTGTACCTAACTTATAGTTTTTCCACTTTATGCTAATATTCCTCTAGCAGCTATGGTAACCCAGTCTCATTCCCAACTTGTCAAATATCGACGCTTGGTCAGTGGCCCTCTGCAGCAGGTACTGATGCACAGAGGTACCCCTAGAAGGGATATGAGACAAACCAGAAGCCAGCATTTCAAGACACTAAGAGCAATTATTGAAGTACAAAGAGCATGAATGTCTGCATAGGGTGGGTGGGAGGAAAGGTAGATGGGTCAAAAAATTCTGGACTTTCATTCAGGAGACAACTATTTCTTTCCCAAGTTAAAACTAAAGCTTATCGTGTTAATTTAATAGAAACATTGTGTGCTAATAGCGATACTTGCTAAGCAAGATTCTACAGACAAAAATAACATCATTATAGATCAAATTACACTACTCCATAGTGGAATAAAAATAGCTCCAAAGCCACCAACTATGGCAGTGAAATGTTATTTAAACTTTCATTCATTTGTAAGAATAATCCAAGAATATCACATGTAATAATATGACACTCACAATCTCCATTGAGTGCAAAAGTTTTACTACCAAAATATTTTTACACTGTGGTATTGGTATTTATGCTTGAGTAACAAATCTCTGCAACACTGCATATCAGGCATTTAAACAACATTTCCAAAATGTTTGATGGCTGATAAGTTTGTAATGCCCCTCAGGTCCTATTTTATTTTATTTTATTTTATGTGAGTGTTGTAAATTAATTTGATGTGACTGTGTGTTAACATCTCTATGCTGATGTGTTGACCACGTCTCTCTTGTAAAATAAAGAAAATATCCCAAGAGACATCCTGGGTAAAGAGCAGTTTAATAAGTTACACCTAAAAACTCCTGTGTTATTTGAAATTTTGGCACTTTGTGCATTTGTAAGTGTTATTTATAAGAACAGTTTTATTTGCAAAGTTTTACTGCAACTAAACAAACTCTTACCTGAGTTGAACTTCACATCATTCTGCACAGTCAGGCTCTTTTCCCTCCTAATTAGCTGAATAACTGTGTGTCTCCTGTGGTGATATGAGACCAAATGTCACGGCGCATTCTTATTTTGGCTGAAGTACACGTTTGCTCCTGTTGAAGAATCACCCCTGGCTGTGCTACCTTCAGAGGTCATACATTGGGCCTTCAGCAGCCGCAAGGATCAGGGATCTGGTAGCCGTGACGATACACTTTCATTTCAGCCAGCTAGTAATCCCACAATGCAATAAAACTGTCTGGGCCCTGCGTCTGGCTCCAGTCAGACCAACTTTACTCACAAAAATGTCCCCCCCCCCCCCAGTATTATTAAGTGGAATGTAAATCTCAAAATAGAAGTTTAGGGCTCTCTTCTCTTTTTCCTTCCAAGATCTGATATGTCATTAAACAGCGATCGGCCAGGGGAGAGCCCGTAATTATATAGGAGGAGAGAGTCATATGTGTTATAATAAGGGAGTGCATCTGGACCAAACCATGACACCAGCGGGGACAGAGGTCACTGCAGTATGGTCAGGCTGTGTTTACGTTGGCGTGGGAGTTGCAGCTGTGTGCAGAAAGTGTGTCTCTGGGTTTAGACATTATCTCACAGTTGGTTTTGGTCAACTTTTCAAAGCAAACAAGTGTCTTCTGCACTTTCCACTACTGTCTTGCATGCTGTTTTGTAAAGATGAATGCCAGCCTGAACTGATAATGGAATGAATGAGAGATGGGGGGGGGGGTCTTTGTTTCATACATTTTGGAGAACCAAGTTGATACATGAATGCGAATTGTGATCTTTAAACCTGCAATAACTGAGGAAGAAACAAGTTGTGAACACAGAGACTGTGTTGAACTTCATAGAACTATATAGTCTGTATAATACATAACAATATGACGGCTCCCTAAAGGTGAAGCCAAAACATCTCGATCGCCCCCCGGTGGCTGGCTGCAGTATAGGTCATAAACACAGCCTCTTCCATGTTAGTGGATGGGACATGTGCCAAAATGAAAACATCAAGAACATGTCAAATATATTTTTCCCAAAGACGTTTTTTGTCATTTTAGGTAGTTCTTCTTGTTTTTCTGGTTTTAATTAATCATTTGATGCTGTGCGACATGTTTCCTCAAAATGTGATGTGCAATGGTATGAAACAGGGTCTGAAGAATGTTTTCTCTTGTTTGGTGGGCGCATCAGAAGGCTAACCCAATCAGCAGCGATGTGTATGTAAATGTCTGGTAGACCTTATTATACTTACATGTTTTGTATACGTCTCACTTGCTTTGGTAATGTGAACATATGTGTCTCATGCCAAAGTAGCACTTTAAATTGAACTGAAATAAAAACCACCGTATTAAAGTCAGTAACACAATAAGAGGTTCAACCCACCACCTTTCCATTTTAATAAATGTTTTACTTTGTTTTACTGAGGTTGAATGCAGTCCTGTTTGACAAGTAAATTGAATTTTCCTTTATAGGTGTCATTCAGTCTTAAATCTGAGAGGCACTGATGTGTATTAACAAGCCTGCCAAAAAGCCACAGAGGAGGAAGAAGATCTGTTTTGATTTGGAGTGGAGCTTCGGAGCAGAGCTTTATTTTACATTTGTGTCTTGCTCTGTCATTTTGCAATTGGTAGGTCTATTTATCTTTGAAACTAAACTAAAAACAGGAATGTATAACACTGCAATGTTAAAAATATAAGTAGGTATGGGTAGTAGAGACAAAATGGTAAATTAAAGCTATGTTGACACATGTGCCCACAGCAGTGCTCGTACTTCATGCTACCCATAAGTTAGTGCCACGCCAGTAAAAAAAAGTCTGGACACACAGCTGAGACAACCATATATGTATTAAGAGAGGTGGATACAGCATTAGAAGCAGGGCCCTGTTCATTTCTATGAAGTTACTCAGTGGTGCATGAAGCCAAAAAAGTTCAATTAGGGTGTATTAAATTACTCAGATTATACTTTACGGTCACACACACTAGAGACTTCTACCACCTGAACAAGCTATTTCTGGTTTAGAGCTCCACTAATTTGAATTGGGGTAAAAAGATTTAATCTTGCGGCTCTTCTAGACTTTCCAGTTCTTATTGGACCAGCGGGTTAAATCCCGATACTGACATGAGTCATTTCGCTCAGGTTGTGATGCTTGAAAAAATTGTATACACTGATTAACAGACATCCCATTTGCCATGTTTGTAAATGGGAGAAAGTGTTTTTGGGCCACGAGGCATTATGTGCTGGTGTATTTATGCCATTTGTCCACTATGAAAATTAGCATGAAAGCACATTGCACTTCCTGGAGGCTGTGTGGGAACTCAGTGAGGTGGGGCCTGACAATAC
The DNA here is from genome assembly GCF_008729295.1 of Plectropomus leopardus. Classification (NCBI taxonomy): domain Eukaryota; kingdom Metazoa; phylum Chordata; class Actinopteri; order Perciformes; family Serranidae; genus Plectropomus; species Plectropomus leopardus. Next base: position 24,384,355 of record NC_056467.1, read on the forward strand.
ACAGATTCTTCCTCCAAAAAAACATCACCAGTGCAAGACTGCAGTGGAAGTATTTTCGAAATTTGTCTTCATTGTTGTACAACGGTAGTGGAGTGTGTAGTTATTGATTGTCAACTCTATAGTTAATATGGTATTTATGGTAGCATTTATACTGCAGTTATGGAGTAACATTGTAATTTATTTGGTGTTGTGTTTCTGTTTCCATCTGATGAATGTAAGTCCAAAATTTGCTCTTTTTAAACTCTGTTTTGGTCTCCACCAATGCATAAAGGAAATATCTGTCTCTTTAGCTGCTAAAGGATGATTTATTCATCTGGAGGCAATAAATTTGTGTACAAAAATTCATGTTAAAGGTCTAATGTATAGGATTTAGTGAAATCTGTGTTGGAAAAACTGAATCTTTTTTGTGTGTTCAGGGTGTAGGAGAACTAAGGTGCTGATTTGTCCATTCTCGGCTACTGTGGAACAAAATGGTGAACTCCACGGAAGAAGACCTACTCCATATGTAGATATAAATGGCTCATTCTAAGGTAACAGTTATGCATTTCTTATTTTCAGGTGATTATGAACTGATAAAAAACTTTATTATCAATATTATATACCATTTCTGCAAACAGATGGCCTTTAAATACTACACACTGGACCAATACTTGCTGAGAATGTAGTATTGTAGTCTTACTTACCACTATCCCTAAATGCTGCTACTGTTGCCCATTTTGAGGAAGCTATACTTGAAGTGTATAACTTTTCACCCCTAAAAATAAAACTTGAATTCCTGTTTGAATCTGTGCAGCAGTGAGTCAGACTGTCTCAATGCTGCCCCACAGTACCGAAAATGTGAAACCTATTGATGACTTCAGTCTCCAAATACAGATCCATTTCATACACTGCAGCCTGAGTTGCTGCAACCTGAGCCTCTTATATTAACCTTACCTTCTGTATCACATATTCAAGTGAATGTTGATCTCAGAATGACCCTCTCACCCTTACATGAACCAAATCTAATTATAAACAAGAACAGAGGGTCTTGTGAGGTAAACTGAGGGTGTAATGTATCAGACCATGTCAAATACTGCATGTACAATGCAAGTGTCTGTAATCGCACTGCTGCTTATTTCTAACGAGATAGCAAAACTTCATTTTGGTGACATTTCAAGTCCATATAATGTTTTATCAAAGTTTTGTTGAACTTTTCAGTCTAATTGATTATCTTTGCCCCTTGTTCCATGAAACTTGGTTAAAAAAAAGTGAAAAAGGCTTAAATAAGCTCCATTTTCTAAGCCATTTGAAAACTGGATTGGCATCACCTTTTTTTGTGTTGTGGTCAGTTGCCTTTCAAAAGTAGTTAACCTTTGAACCCTGAGCAAATTGGTTTGATTTCTTTCAAAAACATGGTCAAAAATGAGCAACGTGGTCTGCACATTAAGAATTATGTGCAGAGAATTATTTTTTAAATGATCTCAATTACATATTTGGAATTATTTTTATAGAATTATTAGGTCTTTAAAGCAGTGATTTCAGGTCATTTCCTGTTTTCTTCACTTTTTCCACTTTTCTATTTTTTGTTTGTTTTGTTTTTGCTAATTTTCTTGTACTTTTTACTAATTTCTTACTGATTTCTTGGTCATTTCTTCTTAAGGTGCTTATTGCTTTCTTGCCATATTTTTGAAAGAAATAAAGCCAATTTGCCCAGGTTTCAGAGAGAGATAATTTCAAGAGATAATTAGCATTCAACTTTTTGACCCTTAAAAACTGCAAACAATAACAAAAATGTGTTCCTTACAACATGAAAATCATGTCTTAATCTAAGGATGCACCATAAAAATCTGACTTTATGCTTCATAATAAAGATAGGGGGCAAAACTTATTGCTCATCATTAAGTTTTGCCCATTAAAGGAATCAATTAGCCTCCTATCAGCATGTCCAGATCATTGGGATATATGGCCTCAGGCTTTTCAGGCTTTTAAATTGTGGTTAAAAGGATGGCAGACTGATTCTTGACAAATGCCTCTCACACCCACCGGGCGTCACCAGCAGCATAATCACTTAACATTAAGCTGCAAATGCTGAGTCAGTCTAGGTAGGAGGAAGGTCAGGCTGTGTGTTACTGGCAGAGGCACAGAGAGCGGTCACTCAGGGACGCTGAAGACACCTCCCGGCTGAAAAGTCTCATCTGAAATAGTGTCTATTAAACACTCCTGGCAGATGTGAATTCTCCTGTTAGAGGCTGAATGTGAGGAAATGTTCCTTTAGATTCTGTTGTCACTGTGTTAAAATGTGTGTTAATGTGGGCAGACCTGCAGTGCAGTGTGCTGCAGGAATGCACTGGTTGAGCAGTCACTGCGTATACAAGAGGCGCCATGGGGATTTTTGAGAGCCTCCATGTGTGTGTGTTTCTGTTTGTGTGTATGCATGTGTGTGTGTGTGTGTAGTTCACAACTGCTAACACTGGTTAACAGGCTGCAACTCAGCTCAGGACCCAATTTTATTATCATAGGCTAAACAAAGACTTTTAGATATGCAATATACTGCGTGCATGGTTCATTTAGTGTTACTGTAGTTTGATGTGTAATCAGTGTAAAAACCAAGCAACATCCTCTGAAGCTGAAGAGTGAAGCAAATGCAAAGCACCAAAAACTGCAGTGTCTCAAATGGCCACTTTAGAGAAAAGAAGTCTTCATTCATCTTGAATGTTTTTAGTTTTGGGTTTGTTTGTTTTTTTAATAGAATTTGTTTCTGTGTCATGTATTATATTTTTTAAGTACTCACTTAAGTGTTTTTGGCTTCAAAACTATTTTCAATTATCAGTTGTACCCATAGATGGCAGCCATTAGTTTTTTTTAAAGCTGGAAGCCAAAGCACAGTCCTTTTGCACAAACTTTGCATCAAGCACTTTTTGGCCTTTTACATTTGTAACCTGAACCTGTGCAGAGCAACGTGGAATGGGCTTCATGGACTAGCAACTATAAAACCAGATCCAACAGTCACAATAGAGGCTTCAGCTAATGGAAACATAATCATCTCCATCACAGCAGTCTGGATGTGTGCAAGTGTTGCCCCTGCTCTCCTCTACAGCCATAAGACAGAGAGATGAATGAAAGTAGCAGAGCTAAGAAGGAACATTTAGGCATGATTCAGGTCTATAAAATTGCATTGATTTGCTGCTTGCCTTCCTGCACGGTCCCTGCCTGTCCGGTGCCAGAGTAATTTGTCCCCCAGGTCTAAGGTTGCATGTGAATTTTCTGTTGTGTCAGCTGAGCTTAGTGCAGTGCATGCTTGAGAGGAGGTGAACTCATTATCCCACACCGCTTTAATTAAGAGCTCGCTGTCAACCAAAGCAACATCTTTAACTCGTTTATTACCTTCTGCAGTAGGCATCTCAAAAATGGCAATACTTCATCTTCTACAGTGAAGTGTGTGTTACGTTGTCACACATATCTATAGCAAACAAGAGCAGAAAATAAAGGTTTTATTTAACATAAAACAGTCAGTTGCATGTGTTTGTATATCCCTCTATCACTGTGTCCACATTGGATGATTCCACACCTCATGATTAATGTCCAGTGCCAACACAGGAAGTGTGTCCTTTGTTTATCCAGGCAGAAAGTGAGGATGTAGATGGGCGTGTAGGGTTGACTTTCATGCAGGAGGTCATCAGAAACCTGCAATTAACATTTGCCTTTTTATTAACTGCAACCACAAGCTCTCAATGTTTTAGCTGTGTTTATTTTTTTATCATCACAATCTTTCCCTTAACTTAATCTTACCATAATTTAGGGTTTTGAAGAATTATCAAGGTCTTCTTCTGCTAATAGGGTAGCATAAAGGTCAGCCAGTGGGCCTCATGGATCCTTGAAGATGTACAGACTTAAAGGTTCAGTGTGTGAGATTTAGGGTGTTTTAGTGTCATCTAATGGTGAGGATTGTAGATTGCAACCAGCTGACTTTTCTCAGTTAGAATTCCCTAGTGTTCATTTTTATTGAATAAAGAATAATATAATGGTAAAAAAAAGTTTTGGTGTCAGTTTGTTCTAAATCAATAGAGATAATGCACGTTTTATTTAACACATATCAGAAGGTATTCGAATGAATTATCTGGGTATTTCTGATATCAACACACATAACTGAATCAATATTGAAGCAACTGGATCAATATCGAATCGCACTGAATCGTGATCCAAAGAATCAAAATTGAATTGAACTGTGAGTTTTTTGACAATATCCAGCCCTAGTGTTCATTTTTTAGGTGGTTTTTAATGCCAGCTGAATTCTCCACAGAGGTCTGTTTATCTCCAAATCAAATGGACCAGGTGATTAAAACTGGTCAAAACACTCAATAAAGTAGTTTTGTGTTTCAAGTCAGTGTTTCTCCAGTGTAGTTTGGCTTGTTCTGGTAATATGTGCTCACCTATTTTCTCTTCTGACTTCGAATCCAAACATTTAAGAGGTTTTTATTGTGGATTTATCCACAGAGGTCTCTTTCTCTCCAAAACAAACAAACCAATTGATTTAAACTGGTAAAAACACTGAATCAAGGAGTTTTGCATTAAAAAATCTGTGTTTTTCTGGTGCTCTTGCCCCTTTTAACTATGGTTGCCAACACAAAAACCTTAATGGCCCAATCTGGAGTCAGTGTTTGGTTTGTGCATTGTGGGCTACTGAAGAAATATGGCAGTACAACATGGCAATCTCTGTAGACGAGGACTTACTCTCCATGTAGATATAAATGACTTATTCTATGGTAATCAAAACACAACAATGTTTATATTCTAGGTGATTATACACTAAGGAAAACATACTTTATATATTATATCTCATTTCTGCCAACATATATCCTAAATCCTACACACTAGACCTTTTAAAAAAAGATAACGCTGATGAAAATCCTCTTTATTACTGCCATGCTTTATTTGTAGCACATTGAAAAGATTTAAACTGTATCAGTTTGTATGAATTAACATGATACATAAAATAATCACACAAACCTCTGAGGCTGAATGTATTTTATTGAGACTGTTGCATTTTTATAAGGATGTGGTGTGTTTGTAAATTGGAGGCCTGACCTGTGAAGAAAAACACATATTTAGTTACATTATTTCAACAGGGATTTAAGTTTAAATTGTTGTTTAACTTGGAATGATTAAATCAAACAACTTAGTGTTTAAATGTTGCTGGTGTGTGCACTTATTAAGACAAAGTCTTTGTTAAAATCATTCTTCTCTGCTGTCATGTCTCCTCTGCAGGGATTGTTTGACCGAAAATAGCCCCCAGGATGTCCACACACTGTTTTCTAAGTTCTAGAAGATACCAAGTTGTGATTAGTGGAGGGGTGTGAACTCTAATGCGAAATTCACATTTCCTGCTTTTCTATGTGATGTGCGGAGTAACTTAAGGTAATGCAAGTAGTTGATATTTTTAAGTGTGAATGGAGATTTTTATGTTTTTGTTGGGTTTTTTTGTTTTTGATGTAATGTTAGGATCACATTTCCCTATACTGTGGTATGCTCAGGTTAATACCAGGTGCAGGCTATTTAAGCAGCCAGCTTCCAGTGAAATACACACCTGGTTCATCTGCACATCATCTCTGACTCAAAGCTGCTGCATGGCAACTTTAGCAGCCAGGCATCTAAACAAACTGTAAGTACCTAGTTTTTTTTTTCAAAATAAAGTAACAACTGCATCCTGATAGCCAATTAAACCCTTTGATACCTGAGGAAAATGTTTTGATTTCTTTCAAAAAGATTGAAGGGAAAGAGTTTTCTCAGGCATCAGAGGTTTAAAAGCTAAAGAAAGGCATCTGAATGTGGGACAAAAAAACTGATGTCAATCCAGTTGTTAAAGGGTTAAGGTGCTGACCATGAATGCAACAACTCCAGTTTGAGCCCTGCGGGGGGAGGCTTTTGTTGCATGTTGTTTTCTGTTTCACTCTCCCCTCATTTTTTGTCATCAGATCTCTAAAAAAGTCACACATTAACTGCATCACCTCTTAAACCTGTATCCGCCCAACACTTCACAACCTGAGGATGATGATGTCATGGAAAGTTGTGTTGATCTGGCAGCAGTGTTGCGCCATAATTTCTTGTATCTGTGTGTGGGGGGAAAAAGAGGCCTCTGTGAGTTAATACATGTGCAGACTAATGCAATGTTTTAACTCAAACATTTAAATTTGGAGTTGCCAAACAAGCTTTTAAAGTGTTTGATTTTTGGCATCCAAGTGGTCATGAAAACTCTGCAGAGCAACCACTGATCGACCTTTTCACATGGCCACTGCTCTAAGTGGTTACAGAGGTGTGGCCTTTTGCAACACCAACAAAACATCTTTGTGGTTTGTGCATGAAAACAAGATAAGCAGTACACAAGATTCAAATGTGGCTTCCTTTAACAGTTGTGAATTATGACAGAAACATAGCTGCAGTCTTCATGTATAGGATGTGTTGATTTTGGGCCTATCTTTCAGTAAAAGTGGCTTCATCTTTTTGGACGGCCTTCAGTGACTCACCTCGTCCCCTGATGCGAGTTATGCAGGTTGCATTAGCACAGACTCTCAGACTGCTGGTTGAAGAGTCCTGTGGAGGGGGAAGCCAGAACGGGTGCCAGGTCAGGAGGGGTGCAGCCATGCTCAGCACGTCCCAAACAACCGGTGCAGGAACCAGAGCCATCTGCTGTCCATTTCACTTACACTCTTGCTTGACGCTCTGCCAGCAGCTCGCTTTTTCACCCCTGGAACGAGACTAATCCTCCCATCCTCACATGAGCCACCAAAGCGTCGGGTTCAGCTGGCAGGACACTCCTCTGATTTTTGCCTGAGAAAACAAAGCACTACACTTCCCTGAAACGTATTTCAAAGCAGAATCATTTATCACAAACCCTCTTCAGAGCTCCATCGTCTACTTACTGTAATAAGCAGAATTGCCTCTCCACTCCTCATGAGTGTGTTTGAGTAATTTCCATCAACTAAATAACCATTAAGCACTCAGCAGTCCGACCTCAACTGTTGAGGTACATAAATGGCTCATGACCTGAGCGTCAGATGCATCGTCTTCAAGACCGCGGCATGAACTAAATAACCATTAAGCACTCAGTGTCCCAGCCTCGTCAAACGTTAACGCATACGAGGGCATCAAAGAAGAAAAAGAGATTGATCATAGAAGTTATGACTCACAGCGATTTTTCTTTTATTTCAAAGCTTTTTATCTTTAAAAAAGGAGCATTTATCAATTTTTTTACTGCTTGCAGTTGCATAAAACTTTGTATTCTTTACTGCATCACAAACCCTGCCAGTGTGAATGTTTTTAATGATCTTTCAGATGTCTCCTGACAGTTGTAAGAAATTATAAGAGGCAGTATTTCTGTATGAGTCACTGTAACACAGTGCGTATAGAAAACTATGATTCATAAGGAATCTAAACTCATCAGCGTGAGAACTTTTTTCCTTGGGTCGTAATGTTGACTGATGCATTGAAGAAGCATTAAAAGTTTTGTGACTTTAGAAAGATGTCAACAAGACATAAACATTCATGAGATGATTGTGATTTATTAAGGATGTATAATGTTTTATAGGAGCTTATAAAATGCATCAGTGACCATTATGTGCTCTTGAAAACAAGGTCAGGATGTTTTGTGAATGGATTTAAGTTGAGTGTCCTTAAAGGCTTTGCATTATCAATCGATCGAACCTTTGTAAACCTCCTTTAATATACGATAGGTGACTGACAAACCAATATGACTCAGGCAGTAGATGATATAATTGAAATATCATAGATAAATGATAAACATTCATACATTTGCCCATCCATAAAGAAAAGTATGAACAAAGAAATATAATAACAAAACAATATCCATAAAACCAAAGTAACTTTTTATTCATGTACCTCAGGCTACTGAATGCACTTACTTTTAACTGTCATACATTTTTAAATAGTTACTTTGCTGGTAAATGTTCTACTAACCAGTTAATAAAGGATGCTGCATAGTTTAAAAATAACTCACCAGTAAGTTCTTAGATTTAGCTCCACGTCCACAAGCTACAACAGTGATAGGGGAGAACGGGACTGGTTATCACGCTTTTTAGTTTTACTCGAATCCATCAAAAACTGTGTCCACAATAAATTCTTTATTACGGAGCCCCTCTGGTGACATTGGATGAAAAAAAAATAATGCGTGGCCACGCATTAACTATCTCGTGGCCACGAGATAGTAATATGTGGCCACGCATTATTTTTTTTATAGATAATAACGCACGGCCACGAGATAGTTAATGCGTGGCCACGAGAAAATAAATAAATAATTCACCTTCGGTTGCAGGATGGTTGTCTATATGGAGCTGGCAGTTATTCGTGAATAAAGGTAATTGAATGATGAAATTGATGACTTCCCCGAGATCAGCATATTCCTTGCGTTTAAGCCCATGCATTTTGAGCAGCCGAATTAAGTGTCTCTTGCTAAGAATTACTCCATGCCTTGCCGCAAGTGACTTAAGTTGTCATTGTAAGTCATTCCTATATTAAAATAAAATGAAATTAAATCAAACTTGTCCATGATAAAAGCAACAGTCTGCATGGGATGACTACAATAACTATCTGGTGGCCGTGCGTTATTATCTCGTGGCCACACATTAATTATCTCGTGGCCACGCATTAACTATCTTGTGGCCACACGTTACTATCTCGTGGCCACGCATTATTTTTTTTTCATCTAATGTCACCAGAGGGGCTCCGTACTTTATTAATGCGTATTGGAAGCCTAAAGTGTCAGGTAGGAATGGAGGGACCTTAAAGGGATAGTTCACCCAAAAATGGAAAATTCCATCATAATCTACTCACCCTCATGCCGATGGAAAGTCAGGTGAAGTTTCATAGTCCACAAAACACTGCAGAAATTTGGTTACAGTGTGCACTTACTGTTTTTATAGTGTAAGAACTCTACACTGGTAACTTTTTAAATCTTGTTATTGTGTATTCCATACTGTATTTATTATTGTGCAATTTTTTGTTGCTTTTCATAGTGCAAGAAATCTGCATCGGTCACTTTCATTGTGGTTTTTGTGTGTTTCGTGCCACCTTTGTCTTGCACAATGCATACTTTTTGCACCAGTAACCTAGTCACTTTAAAGATGTGGTTATTGTGTATACCATGTTGTGTTTTGTGCTGTTCTTTGTTGTGTGGGGCATCTGATTTTCTTCTGTTCTGTATTATAACTGTATGTATTGCATCAGCCTGTCAAGTGTAGTGCTACAGATGGAAATTAGCATCTCGCTACATCTGGTGCAGCCATGTTTTCATTTCTTGTAAACGATTAGTGTTATTGCACACTGGCCTTTTGATAAATTTAATAAACTACACCTAACTAAAACAAATGTCCATCTCTGTCCCCAGACTCTGGTTCAGCAGCTATTGTTAGCATAAAGGACACACCCACAGCAGTGAGCTGTAACTGCCAGCAGGCCAGGGAGCTGATTCAGCCAGAAAGACTGAAAGGTATGTTAGTGATGGCTGTTTTTCTTGTGTTAATATGATTGTGGCATTTCAGAGTTGTTAAACAGAACAACACTAATATATAATTTAGTGCCACAAGCTCTAATATTAGCCCCCAGAGTCAGAGCAGAGAAAACTGCTCATATCCTCATGATTTTGAAACCTAATTAAATATACTTGGCAATTTTTTTGAATGATTCAAATATGGCCAGGACATTTTTCTGTGGTGCGACAGACTCATTATACATTTATTTTTGCTTTACACAGACTTGAAGATTATTCTTTGGGCAGGCTAATGCAAAGCCTTGAAGCATTGAGGCCAATATTATTTCAAACTGAAATCTTTCTTTTTATGTAATTCATATTTCTTTTCCAGAGCAGGGGAGTGAACATGTGCACTGAAATAAGAGCTTGTTCCAACCAGACTCTTTGTGCTTTCTCTGTGCTGCAGACCACACATGTCTCTTTCAAAACGTGAATGGTATTAAATTGTACTTCAGGCAAAGCCCAGAGAAAGGTGAATGCTGATAGGACCGATATATCTGTTTTTTTTCCCCTTTGTGCACGAATGCCAACAGTGTCACGGGCCAAAAAATGATGTGACTGAGACTGATAGTGGCAAATCAATCAAGTCTTGCATCATGATGGAATCTGTTCAAGCTTGTGTGTGTGTGTGTGTGTGTGTGTGTGTGTGTGTGTGTGAGAGAGAGAGAGAGCGAGAGCTGGAGGGTATGGTGATAATTTAGCTGTAAATGAATACCAGCAGGAAGAGATGGTGCAGATGATCAGTAATTTTCCTCCTCTGAAGAAAGTGATGATAAGGTTCCACAGAGTTTAAGTAGGTTACCACACAGCCCTTCACAGGCGGCCTCGCCGGTGCACACATTATTACTGGCTGATCACCAGCTGTATGTTTTTTTCCAGCTGAATTTCCGCATGTGTGTCCAAAGAGAAAGTGATAAAGAGAAAGCCAGCAAGGTGAAAAGGATGCCAGTTGTACATCTGTAAATTCTATAAGTACCTTGTCTCTGAAATCTTAACAATTCATTGTCAGTTAAATGCATTAGCTCGCAGACAGAAGGGCACACCTGGAAAAGTCTGAAGGTTTCCAGGCTCTTTCTCCAAACTTCACTTCACGTCCGCCTACACCATCAGGAAATAACTGCATCAGGTAATTTAATAAGTTTAGAAAAAAAAAAGACAATCAGCTCAATGTTCGCTTCAATGTTAATTTTCTTTATACAGCACATTTAAAACAACCGTAGTTGACCAAAATGCTGAACAATCATAAAAACAAGGGACAAACACAACTAGAACTAATAAAATATGATTTATAAAAAAAGTACAAAATAAAATGCAAGAGATACAGCACAATACTTTTAAGTTGAGGTGCCTCAGGTTGATTACACCAGACTAAAGAGATCCATGTCAAGTGTTTTCCTTCAAAAATGATTTGTTGCACTGCACCTCTGTGATATGTGTTTTACCTTCCGGAGATACAATCATCCACAGTCACAACCAAGCCAGAGAGCAAAACTGGAAGTAATAAGAGCTTTAATTAAACATCTGAATATGATTTTTAGCAGATAAACTGTAGGCTCTGAATGTTGCTTTTACCTCTGCTCTTGCATAAGGGTCTACCTTACCTGCACAAAATATTTTATTTTTTGCCCTTATACCAAAAAGGACAACATTCCCATAGGTGGACAACATTCCCATAGGTGAGACACTAGACTGCTGGGCACAGATGTGGAAAAGCCACCACCCCTCCTGCAAAGGAGCAAGACACTTAGACTTCGTGTTGGTTTTTCCTCTTTTTTTTTTTTTTTTTTTACTATTTTGCACCTCTTTTTTAGTGGCCATGCATCTTTGTGTGATTTTGTCTATTTGAGGTCATTTTGTGTCTTTTCTAGTTATTTTGTATGTCTTTGCAGTTCCTTTGCAGCTCTTTAAGGGCATTGTGAGTCTCTTCCTGCTCAATACATATTAATTTGGGTGCCCCTGACACTTGGCTCTTGTGCTTGTGCCTGGTGGGCTCGTTCAGTAATCCATCCATAACTATTCATACGAAGGTGTTGACATGGCTAATGAAAATGAATATTCTGCTGACATTCCCGTTTACATGCCACTGTGTATACTCTGATTAACGTGCCTTTACATGTCATTTATCACGTCAATATATGGTTAAGTGAAACGGCTAGAGTGGCTATTGCCATTTTCCTTCTTTGCATCAAAAACCTGTTGGTTTCTAAGTCTTTTGTAATGTTTACAAGTAGGTGACTAGAAATGTTTGCTGTTCTTCTGGGCATGCATCTCTACCCAAGCATGGCAAACTGTTGGCTAGTTGGTTCATGTGTAGCATATCCATGACAATGCACAGAGCTGACCGGAAACAGGCAAGAGGCAGTGTGTCACAAACCATGTAAAAAAACCCCAACTGAGATGCATATTCCGAATGTGCTGTATACATGTCCAAGGAATGCTTCTAAAACCTGAGTAATCTTGGCATATCCCATGTGTTAATTGGAAAATGCTACATTTGTTATAAGGCCTAATTCAGAATATCGAAACAAAATACATGACCTGTCGATTTGATTTCAGAAATTGTCATACTTGAAGTAATAGTGGAATATAGTCAGTCAGTCAGTCATTTTCTGTAACCGCTTGTCCTCGTAAGGGTTGCGGGGGGGCTGGAGCCAATCCCAGCTGTCATCGGATAGAAGGCGGGGTACACCCTGTACAGGTCGCCAGACCATCGCAGGGCCGACACATATAGACAGACAACCATACATGCTCACAGTCACACCTAAGGGCAATTTAGAGTCACCAATAAACCTGAGTTGTATGTCTTTGGACTGTGAGAGGAAGCCAGAGACCCCGGAGAGAACCCACGCAGACAGAACATGCAAACTCCGCACAGAAGGGCCCCCGCTGCGAAATATAGTGCGATTGTAAATGTAGTCAGTGATTTAGGTGTCTAACTCCTGAATTTAAGGTGTTTTAAGAGCCTTGGTCTCTTATCATACTACTGAGGCTTTAAATTCAGCATTTTAGGGAAGGTGTGTGATTGAAAATGTTATTTTAAGGGGTGTTTGTGTGGTGCAGGCCTGTGTGTGTGTGTGTGTGTGTGTGTGTGAGAGAGAGAGAGAGAGAGAGAGAGAGAGAGAGAGAGAGATAATGACACAACTAGTTTCTTTGTCATAAAACCCACTTTCACAGGTTACAAAATTTCTCACGACGGCTGCCAGTTTCATACCAGTCGATTCTAGAAGCCGTTACAAACCACACACAAAATCAAAATGTGCTGGCATCAGTGTCTTCTGATTCTTCAATGTCAGATCATTTCATTCACTGTCATCCTCCTGTGGTCATGATGACTCAACACTGAAGCTGATCAACTTCAACAGGAACAATTCACAACAGGAAATTAAAGAGAAAAAAACCCACATGGACCAGCCTGAAATGCTGTGCAATGCTGAGCCCTGTGCAAAACATCTTTTACCTTTCTCACCCGCGCATTTGCAATTTTCCTCACAGGGTGACAAACTGCTGTCAGCAAATAAGTCTTATTGCAAAAAAACGCAGTCTCAAAAAGAATCAGAGGAGCATTAAGGCATAAAACAATACCCAGAAGTGAATTATTTCCCAAACTGCAGGGCACGAGCAGCAGCAGCAAGCTGTCTCGCAGACAGGCAGTCTCTGAGTGCCCCAGCAGAGACAGGATAGTATGAATGATGCATGCTCTTTACCACTTCCCAAGGCGCCCTGCTATATGGGGTGGCTGAGTAACTGAGCAGACACACAGTGCATGGCGACTCGGAGGAAACGGTCTAAAGTTGTAACCAAAACAGGAGAGACATGTAAATCTGACGCACAGCAGCCCATACTGTTTCAGAAAGCAAAAGGGAGAGGCAGCTGTGTGTGTGTGTGTGTGTGTGTGTGTGTGCGCGCGCGCGCGTGGGCGCGCGTGTGCGTGCGTGCGTGCGTGTGCGTGCGTGCGTGCGTGCGTGCAGTAGCGAACATGCACACACAGAGGAACAAGCAACAGTATCAGCTGGGTGTGTACCTCTAACCATAAACCACAGCGCACACACGTATATATTCACAAACACACTTTAAATACCCTTTAAGACGTACATACAGTCAGTCGATCCAACTCTGTGTCACTCAGTGACACCATGATGGGAAGCTCAAGGCTGTTGATTTTGGGTTTTGTCCTAAATGTTGCTCACTGCTTGGAAATTCTGGGTAAGTCTGCAGGGTTACAATCTATCAGCTGTTTATGGGCTCATTTTACTGGCCCTTAAGGTCTTGTTTAACCTGTGGCATTTACACTAAACAGGGCTGCTATGGTTTTCTAAGTGATTAGTCCAATTATAAATGCACACAGGCAATAAAGCCACATGCTGGGTGCATCTTGAGTGCACTAAATAATAACTATTTCTGCGATATAGTGCTGATGGCATGTTGGCTTTGTCACTCCAGCAGCCAGTTCATTATTATTGACTGGTGGTGTCACCTAAAGCCATATTAGTTTCCTTATAGCCCTTAAAACTTAATATATGAGAGTTGTTAGGGTTTTTCTTTGTGTAAGGGGAAAACCCTCTGTAGTCTCATTTAGAGATCTTACTATAAGTCTTTGTTTTTGCAGAGGCAGTATGGGACTTCAAGTTGGAGATGAAAGTTTAACCCTCTAACCCTCTGTTTTCTTTTTCTACTATGTAAAACATCCTTGGGTCTCTTGAAAGGCACTATATAAATCCAAGCTATTATTTTTGTATGTATATATATATATATATACACACACACACAAAATAAATACATTTTGAGGGGGTCATTTTTGTGTTTGTATTTCGCTTTGTGTATTTTGTGTTTGTATTTTGCTCATTTCTGGACTATGTCTTTTTTATTTGCTTATTGCCTTCTCTACATATTTATGGAAAATGTGAAAAAGTTACCATCCCCAGCCTGCATAGAAAGAGTTGCTGGTGAATGGTTGCTGTTTGGTGAGAAAAAGAAGCCCCCAGGGCTCAGGAAATATGATGCAGTACATAAATAACTGATTTTTTTCCTCTCAGTTATTACTTAGTTTGTATCCTTAAGGTGTGCCTTTTTCATGCTTGGCTGACATTTATTTTGGCTACAACCTTCAAGGGCAAATGAATTATAAACCCACAAGGCGTAATTGAACTGATACAGCATATTTATTTCTCTCCCTCTGTGTCCTCTTCTCTTAAAAGGCTTTGGAGGCTCTCCACGTTGTTTCCATTTGCTGTGATGTATAGCACGACCAGCAGCTTTTATACTGTTTGATGCAAACATTTCAGACTGCAGTGGTGTGTGCTGTGGTTTTCCACAAAGCAGTGCAGCAGCATTATTTTACTCATCATGTATCTAAAGCTGAATAGAGCTTCTTGGCCTCAGCCGGCTGATGGGGCAAACTGTGTCCTCAAGTGCACTTTGATAAAGTCCGCAGGATGAAAGGGACTATGTATGCATTGCAGTCTGCACACCATCCTCTCTGCAAGTGTTAAAACCTGTCTGCCTCTATTAAATGTCCTTTGTACCGAAAACTTCCCTAATCGTGGCTGATTTCTTAACAGTGTGGAGGGAGACGGCCGTCTGTGGCTGTGTTCGGATCAGGGCAAAATTTTTGGACTGTTTTCATTTCATTAACATAATGGAATCCTATATTAAAATATATACCACTGAGGGGACAAGGTTGCATTTGCCAAGTGCCATTGTGTGCACAAAGTGGAATTTCTGTCTTTTAATTATTATCAGGCTACTGCTTCTTTAACTTCCACTTTTACATCAGTTTTTAGGTTGTAGCTCATGTTTGTTAGTCCCACTAGTCCCACAAATGGCGCAGCTGGTTTGTCATTGGGTCAGTCCACCACTTCCATTCAGACTGAAATATCTCAACAGCTATTGGATGGATTGCTTTAACATTTTAAACAGAGGATGAAGCCTACTCACTTTAGTGATCCCCTAATTTTTCCTGTAGCGCCTCCATGACGTTGACGTTTGTGCTTGTGAGTGAAACGTCTCAACAATCATTGGATGGATTGCCATGAAAGTACAAATATTCACATTCCCCTTTGGTGGATTTCAATCACTTAAATGAATGCCTTTTCATCGAGTGCAACCATCAGGTCACACTTTTAATTTGTCTAGTACAGGACTTTATATGTAAAATGGCAATAGCAAATGGGAGATAGAAAAATGAAAAAACAAAAGTATACCTTTATGTTAGATATATACTCATTCAAATCCTATGTTTATCATTTTCAATTGCACATTTCAATCAAGCGGCAACCTATGAGGCTGAAAAATGAAGCCAATGTGAAAGTGCCGAAAACTTCGATTCATTGAATGGCCACTTGAGGCTGGCTGGCAGTGCAAATCCCCATAGACTCCCATGTAAAAATGTCAAACTTTACAGCAGAAAGTAACATGTTAACGGCCTTGGTCTCTATAGCGATTTTCAACCTTCATGAAAAATGTATGGGGGGGGGTCTTTTCTTTTTTTTTAAAATCGTATTTATTTATTTTATTACTCATCCATGTACATTTAGCACCATCCTCTCATCCAAAAATGGTCACTTTTGGTTCTATAAAACCAAAATGGCTATGGCCAAAATGCCAAACTTCAGAGTCTTCAGAGTCCACAAACCAATGTGTGACTTCTTGGTAGCTACATCCATTATTTATACAGTCTTTGGTCTACATTGACAACTGATTGGAGAGTGCAAAAAATATGGCATGTGTGCAGGCCCTTAGTCTCGTTTATATTGATCAGTCATTGGCACGTTCTAATTATGATAAAATGACTGAGAACCTGGTCACCACTGACCCACCTAGTCTGCCTCATCCATCACAGTTTCACTTGACGAGTGAAAGACAATAGGATGTGCAGAAACCCCTTTCATCGGCACAACAACGGACATCTATCAACCTGCTGTCTGTCAGGAACAATCACATTTCCCTCCTCGACACATTTCTGCTTTGCTAGTGTTTGCAGTTTTTTGGGTTGTTCAGCTGAACTTATGACCTCTCATTATTATTGAACATTGTGTTGTTGTGTGTTTCAGGTCTGGGTGGAGAGCCACTTTTTGAGATCACACACAACATCACAGGAGTCCTTGGGGAGGACGTGTACCTGAGCTGTAGATACCTAGGCAAGAGCGAGATCCAGAGTGCAAAGTGGAGGCGCCACTCTAAATTTAAATCCAAGAGACTGGCAGGGTTTTTGTCTGGCAAGCCATTTAGCCACGGAGACTTCTCATACCCGGACTCTCCCACCAACCTGACAGTTCAGATGAAGGTATCCACTGTGGAAGCAGAGGGACAATACATCTGCGAGTTTGAATCAGAGTACGAGTATTACTCTGATAGCGTGCTCCTCACTGTAGTAGGTAAGACAAGCAAATAATCAGGGTTCCCACAGTCATGGAAAACTTAGAAAAATCATGGAAATTTGTTGTGTGTAATAAAAATAAAATTAAAAAAATAAAAATAAAATAAAAATGGTGATTTAGTTTTTCTTAAAATTAATTCTTAAAGAAAACCATGGGTTTAGAAGGCAAGTGTCTTGAAAAAATGTCAGTTTTTTAAAAATATATTTGACTTGTGTTCTTCATTCATTCATAGCTCGGCCTGACATACAGATCCTGGTGAACGCTGAGACCATAAACGGCACTCACTACCAGTCAGTGTCATGTTCTGCAGTTGGTGGCCGGCCTGTGCCTCAGATCAGCTGGCTGATCAATGGCCGTCCTCCCTCAGATTCCTCCTTTACTGTGAACGTGACTGAAACTGCTCACTCAAACGGCACCTCCACCATGAGCAGCATCCTCCGCTTCCCCACCCACCTGCAGGATGAGGACACCGTGATCTGCGTGGTGCAACACCCAACCCTCTCAAACCCAAAACTCACCACAGCAAGGGTGGAAACCTACAGTAAGCCCACAGCGTTGTCAGCGTTGTTGTGTTTGTCCCTCTGTGTTGCGGGTAGGTGACATATTGTGTTGCATCACCAGTGAGGAGAGTTTTGTAATCGTGCATCATGACTCAGCATCTCACAACACAATAACTTTCTCCTGCTGATTTTTCACACTGGCTGTTCCTTCCCACTCTGCTCCACATACACAGTGACAGACCATAAATCACATTGCATAATGCAATGCACTCATGTGGGAATGCACTCTTTTCACTGACGTCGAGCATATGGAGCATCATAATGCAGCAACAACACAGTAACTAATTACTAATTATCTGGTTGCATTTCTCTAGTTCATTTTTTTGATTTATTTATTTTTTTTACAAAAAAAAACAAAATTTTTCTCACAAAAAAAAGAACAATTATAAGAAAAAGGTGCAGAATTTTTTTTAAAAAAATGCATGGATCTTGTTTATTCTGCCCCCAAGTGGCCAAAAAAACAGACAATGCAGGCAGCCTCTTGGCAACCACTGTCCCCGGTGTCATGCAGTGCCACACACAGTCCTAGAGGTAACCTGTTGACCTGTGCTCTCATAATATTCCAACTTTATTCTCATAAAATTGCGACTTTTTTCTTGTAAAAATTACGACTTTGTTTTCGTAATATTACAACTTTATTCTCATAAAATTAAGACTTTTTTTCTTGTAAAACTATGGCTCCATTCTTGTGTCATGACTATTTTTTTCCTCATGAAATTATAACTTTATTCTTGAGATCTAACTTTTTCTTTTCTTTAACATGGCCCTAATCCTCCATCGTTTGATGCAGGCTGTTTGGACCATTTCACTTTGGTCATCAACCTTTTAAATGTTCTTGTGAAACTTGTCCGACTGTCAGTTTCAAATAGAAACGCTCCCTAGTGGCCGCAGGCTGTCTTGTGTTTGAAGTAGTTCAAAGAAGTGAAATGATTTTTAGGCACTTGGTGCAGTGCAGAGTGTCCACATCCCTGCATTAATACTGTGAACGCGGCAGTCTGTACAGAAACAATCCCATTAGCACGAGTCAGGCCAGCCAGCTCATTTGTCCGTGATACTTTCACACCCCACTGAAGTACTGCAGCTTTGGTAATTTTCTAACTGCAGTAGTTAAATCCACACATAACTGTTGGTGTTAACAGATGAACTTTTTGAAGCCAAAGTGCTTTAACTTACTTTAATCGTGCATATCCTTCCCCAACACCCAATCTTACTTCTCTTACTCATTAGGGATAGCTGACTATTGTATGACACCACGACTTTTATGTATTTGATAATGGACTCTGATCTCTGCTGATTCGTTGTATTAAAGCCTGCGGTTCTCGCAGCTTTGGTTGGACAGCAGCTGGGCCAAACATCTGCTCTCAGCTGCAGCCCAGCCAACAGATGGGGCAGGTGATAAGCCCAAGTCAGCACTATCCAAAACCCAAGCAGAAGGCCCTCACGGCTTGTGTTTAGCTAACATTCAACTCATCCGGCCCAGGCTTCCTATTCAACAAAAACACCCCGAGCCTCAACTCCATATCTGACTTTTTAATTTGCTGGAAAAAACATTAGTGAAAGAATAACTCCTCTCGCCTTTCTTCCTGCTCTTTAGCGAGGCCAAATGTGACCATTAAAGCAGAGATGGTACAACAAGGAGGAAGTGACTTCTGGGTGGTCTCTTGCATTTCGTCTGGAGGGAGACCTGATGCTGACATCTCATTGGCTTTGAGCAGCGATAAAGAGCTGCAGAGGGAGGACAGCACAGACGCAGACATGCAAACAAGCTCCGTCCTCCTCCCTGTGATTGTCTACGAGGGGCACAATGTCACCTGTGTCTTTGACCACCCCAAATTCATACACAAAGTGTCACAAGTCATAACACTACCGTCTTTTTGTGAGTATTATCAGTGTTTTGCATTTGAGAAGCTCTGCCAATTCTTATGAGGTAGAAGTGACAGAAAAATGTGCTTTATATTCTGCAGATTTGTCCAGTGTTCAGTTGTTGAACCCAGAGGTGGGGAGCAATAGTAACGACTTCCAAGGAACTGAATATTTTGAGCTGCAAGAAGGAAAAAATGACACCATCATCCGCCTGCAGATCATGGGGAATGTGCCACGTTACAATGCTACCTGCAAAAAGTAAGAAATATTCAGCAACTTCTGAGATGCAGTTACTATTGTGTTGTTATTATTATCATTATTATTATAACTTTCATTTTTATTATTATTATTATTATTATCAGGTGCAAATGTTTCCCAAGAAGTATGACTCAGACAGGACACATCATGGCACTTTTGTCAAAGCCCCAAAATTTGATTTTCAAATGATCAAACCTCACACATTGTAAGTTCTATTGACTTGTAATTTGGCACACAAAGTCTCAAGAACCATAAAGTTTCACCTAAGTAGATTTTTTTTGCAAATTTGCACAACTTGATGAAAAACAAACTACAAGCTACACAGTCTTATGGGACTGAGAGATATATTTCTACAATAAATGAGCCCGATTAGTCAAAAAACACGGCCACCATCAATCAAAAACTTTTCGTAAAAGGTTGGACTTAGACAAAAGAGGCCAAAACTTTGCCCAGTCATTATAAATCTTGGTAGATATCTACAGTACATGTTCAGGAACTTATGTGCCAAAGTATTTTGAGCTTGACCTAAAGGGGGGCGCAGAAAATACCAAAAAAGGGTACACAATACTTGGGCCAAGTATTAATCAAGATCTAAAGTATCATAATGATTGGTGGATGTGGGCGTGGCTTAGTTAGCATTATTTGCTATATTCTGTATTTTCTCAAATTAAATTTAACTGGAATGAGGTCGAGATATGAAACTTGGCCTGATAATCAGAATTGACGGTCTAATTCTTCACATAAAATTTGATTGCAATTGTCCTAATGGAGGCGCTATAACTGACAGCCAAACTCCTTTGCGCAACAAACTAAACCAGTCTAAGTGACTTTGCACATCTTTGTAAAGACTGAAATCTTCTCTTTATCCCTTGTGGCTTTGATTTTGGCTTTTGATCTATTTGTTCTGTTGGCCAAGAAAGGGCTTGAGCCCGCTTATTACCACCTGTGGCTATATTTCTATTTTTTCTTTCTCATTTTTTTCTTGCAAAACATAAAGAACAGTAAGGAGAAACATCTTGAAACAAACAGATAATATCAATACTACCTTTTTCCTGGCGCACATGTAGAATGAAACAGCTTTCGTACCCCGTAGAGGATGTGGTGACAAGTTTTGTGGCACCAAACCACAAGTGATAGACAGCAGGAACCAGATTTAGACATGTTTCCTGATTGAAAAAAACAACAATCTTATTTTGATACTGGTAAAACATTTTAAAAATGAAGGATGAATTCTTCTTTTTTGTGTTTCCTTGTAGAGATGACGGGCCATTGCCTGAGGGTGTGGAGCTGGTTGGCAGCAGCCTCACGGTGCAGGGACCTGTGGAGTATCATCATGCCGGCCTGTATGAATGTTTCTTTTCATATCATCATCTTGAAGCAATGCTGAAGTTTAATGTCACAATTAAACCTCAAGATATACAGCCTGGTAGGTGAAACTCTCTTTGCATAAAGTTGTTTATCCCTTTAACTCTTTCCATGGCTGAAAGCCCCCAGCGAATGCACATTTACTCCTGGATCGTCATGAGTTTTCATGTGCTGCATTCAGACGCCTTTCACGAGCATCTAAACCGCTGAAACCTGAGAAAACTGGTTTTGATATTTTTTTTGAAGAAAAAAAAGGGGGGGGCGGGCAATGAGCAACTTACCAAAATATCCTGCAAAAGAAGGAGAAAATGAAAATGTCCAGAAAATTACATTTATGAATCAAATTATTATATATTTAAAGTTATTCTTCACCAAAAACTTTTTTTTTTTTTACCACTCTTTTGCTTCTTCATAATTGTTTGGCTATTTTTTGATTAGTTCTTCCTCTCCTTATTTTTAAAGGAATTATGCCAATTTAATCGGGTTTCAAATTTTTAAAGACTACATTTTGAAGTTTCTGACTAAAAAATACTAATGTAGAACCCTCTCTCCTCTCAGTTCCTCCCACAATACAAGTTGACCTGCGGACTGAAGATGGACGCACAGTGATTGAGTGCTCAGCAGCTGATGCTGTTCCTGCAGCCAACATGTCCTGGCTTCTACCACCGGGTGTGTCTGGAGTCTCTTGGTTCAATTTCACTTCTCATAATGAAAGCCACTCTGTCAGGGGAGTTTTACTCCTCCCTGCCTGCTCGCCATGGGAGCTCACTGCAGAGTGTGTGATAAATCACCCTGCGTTTGAGGAGTCACGGAACAGAAGCATAACCCTCCCTCTTTGCGGTATGTTCGACAAATCAAGCTATGGCTAATTTTGTCTGAGCACAGCGAACTTTTTTGGCCATATAAGCGCCATATATTTTTATCTTTTTCTCAAAAGACACTTCACTTCACAGTTTAACTTCTCTTTCCCACGCAGCTCGCCCAAACATCACCATCAACTCCAGCACTGAATGGAGAGATGGAGACGAGTACACAAAGGTGGACTGCTCTGTGACCGGTGTTGCCCCTGCAGCAAACATAACCTGGCAAGTTGGAAACAAAGACAACAGCATCAGTTCTGTGATGGAGACTAAAGTCCAGGCCGATGGTTTGGTATTGGCCCGTAGCTCTGCGCTTGTCTTGTCTTCTTTGTATTCTGGTCAGATTTTGACATGCATGGTGGAGCATCCGAGCCTGGAGGCACCAGAGAAAAGAACAATACACATTCTTGTGCACCGTATGTTGTTTCTTTCTTTGAGATATTTCTCTCTGTGACTCACACAGCTACTCATCCCCTTCCTGTCACCCCTTGTTTTCTTTTCCAGAAGCTCCTCTGCTGAGCGTGTCCATAGTGAGGCAGCAGGACTCTCCGCTCTGGCTGGCAGTGTGTGACTGCAGAGGGGAGGGTGCGGGGACCAACCTCGCCTGGATCCTTCCCGAAAATGCCAAAGGCCAAACATCCCTGAACTCAGAGTATGAAGGGTTTGTCCGAAAAGCCAGGCTGACTTATCAGTTTCCTCTGGCCCTTCATGAAGGCCAGGAGCTGACCTGTGTTTATCAGTTTGAACGTGGAGCCACAGAAAAGAAGAGCATTCACATCCCCAGATACCGTGAGTTTAACACAAACAATACTCGTATGAACACCTGCACACTTCACTGGTAGTGTTAATTCACATAAATGCATTCAGAGATTTGAACACACAAGTTTCATCTTCAAGGTTAAACTGACTTTTCTGCAGATATCTCCGCTGTAAGAGTCTTAAACCGCACGACTCCTCTGCAAAGCCGCTACGGTGGCGAAGCCATCGCACACAGACTGACTCTCCAGGAAAATCATCACAGCCAGAGAGTACTGCTCCAAGTCGATGGCAATGTGCCAGAGTACAACCTCAGCTGTAAAAGGTGGTGTATCCTCCATTATCTAATCGTCACAAGGAAGCACCTGCAATACTGTGTACTGCACATTTGTGTACTGCACATTTAAAAGTGCTGTATGTCACTCTGGAGAAAGCTATTTGATTGTTAAGTATCATTTTGAGGTTGTCAAATACTAACGCTTTGGGTTGGTAGTTTGTTTCCATGACATGAAATTACAACTTGACCAGCTTAACCATCAAAAGCTTTTTTAGCAGGGCACAATAATGGAAAAAATACAAAACAATCCTTCTAAGACGGAGTCAGTTAAATGTCTCTTGTGTTTCAGGAGTGATGGCTCATTTGTCCAAATGGATGGAGTTGCAATGGTCTTCCAGCCGCAGCTCACAGAGCAGGATGAAGGCCTGTACACCTGCCGAGCATCCTTCTATCACCACACAGCTGCCGTCAGCATACAAGTGGAAGTCACAAGCATGGATAAACAGTTTGGTGAGTACTCTGGATGTTGTGTTTTCCTTCTACAACCAGAGTGACTCAAGACATCTGTATGTTTTCTGTTCCACTGTGAGGTTTACTGAGAGTTTTGTTTAATGTTTGAGGCTGTAACGACTGTGTCTGTGTGTGTTTCAGTACTTGTGACCATGGTCTGCATGTCTTCAGCCTTTGCCATCATCCTCATCCTCGTTGTCACCCTCTGGGTGTGCTGGTGAGTTAAATGCCTCTGCAGGTGACAGGTTGGAGCTCAGCAGGTGATGTGTTGACAGATAAATGAGGGCAACGCTGTCAGTGGCATACAATACAAGACAAACAGGATGTGCGGATCGTTAACCCAACTCACCAAAACCGCAAGTTTTGTATTCACAAACAGGAAGCAATGTGGCTGAAGCAGACAGGTGCCACCACAGCCGTGCGTGCAGACAGGTAGAAAATGTTCCCTCAGTCAGTGAGATAAACAGATTTATTTCCTAGTGTCCTGCTCTGGCTTTTAGCAGTGTTACTTCTGGCACTCTCTGCAGCTGACTGCTGCTTGTTGGCCCATTATCACCAGTGCCACATTGCAAAAAGTGAAGGTAAAAGGTTCAAAAAATCCACATCACGTTATTAGTGTAATGAAACCCAAGCTGCCGTTCATCACTGAGAAAAATCCACAAATCCATCTCTTAATCTTATTGCTGTTGGAAAAAAATCAGTGAGTCACTCGTCTTTTACGACTGATGTGGGATATCTGTCACAATCCGAGAACTGTTTATAGTTTCTTCCTACAGAAGTTTCCAAATTTTCACATTCACTGCCAACTTCTCTCAAGAATGTTTGTCAGGATCCGATCTGGCCTCGCTGTGAATAAAATAGCACTGTGCAGTGCAACCTCGGCTCAAAAGCTATTTCAATAGGGTCTGGCTCTGCGGTCAGAACATTTGGTCAAGGTGCCATTGGTTGACAGAGCCTCGGTCCCATTATCCCCTGCTCCAGTGGGAGGGTCCTGTCAGGCTAATTTGGGAAGGTCAGTCTCACAGCGTACAACAAGAAAACATGACTCCACCAGGAGAAAAGCTATTTTGGGACCGTCAACCCCTCCCCTCCAGTACTGGGGACACTTTTTGACATCTGCAGGTCTTCATTGGATTGATGTCACTGAGGTCATAATGTACAGCTGCTTCTGACATCAGAGATCAATGATGAGGACTCGGGGTCAACACTCGTTGTCTTCATTCATATTCCTGTAGCATAATGCACTCACACTTGCAACTTGTACATTTGAGCTGAACTCAGTGTGTCAGATGAAGTCACAGTGCCATCTGATGGTGGTGATCAGCACTGCAAGCTCCTCATAATAATCATAACAATGAGATGTTTGGTTATCATTTATGCACTTCTCTCTACGGTGGCCCTGAAGTGCAAAATACAGCGACAAATCACAAAACACAACCTCAAATCACAAAACAGCAAATCAGAAAACACAACTGCAAATCAGAAAACACAACCGCAAATAAAAAAAAAAAACACAACCACAAATAAGAAAAAGCAACATTAACTTCTAACGGAAAGGGTAGGTATCTGCGGTCGGCAAGTGACGATCCTTGATGACCGCAGATAGATGTTTTTTATTTGCAGTTGTGTTTTCTGGTTTGCGGTTGTGTTTTATGATTTGTCGTTGTGTTTTGCACCTCAGGGCCACCATATCTCCCCCTGGTTATTTCTTTCTCTTGTCATTTTCTTTCTGGCTCACTTGGGCTGCTCCTCTGGAAATGTGCATATGTGTAGGAATTGTGTTGTAATCCAATAAAAAAACAACTGATGGGGAAACTTTTTTTGTTTTGTTTTACAGTAATAGAATCAGCAGGACACAATATAAGGTAAGACCATTTCAGATTACACCAAGTTTTTTTTTAAAAATCATTCATGGGATTTATGAACATATATCTTGTTTTTCTGGTCTCACTCTTTTTCTGTCTTTCTTTATAATCCAGCAGCAGGAGTCTCTCTCGGCTTTGACCTCTCTGATGCAGGAGCCTGGCTCTCCTGAGGTGAAGAAGCCAGCAGTGACGGAAACCAACAGCAAGGAATACGCTCAGCTGGTCAGTTACTCCATAGTCATTGACGTCAAGAGTACTGTCTGAGGATGAAACAGCTTTGGATTTAGGTTGCTGCTGTACATAGTGCACAAACTAGATGTGAAGGCTTACTGCAAATGCAGATTTGTTTATGATTTCAGTGCATTATATAAGTTTAGCATTAGAAGTGAAATAATCCTGTTTATGGGACAGAATATCTTCAGTTTTTAAGATTTTTTAGTTCCAATGGATCGGCATTAATAATTTTCATGCCTGACTTTTGCACTTTTTCACCTTACTTGAAGTTTTGACTGTTTTAATGCACATTATATTTCTGACATTTCTCAATAAAATCATGCAAATGCATTCTCCCCCAATTTGCTGTTAAATTTGTATACAGATTTGGGGAGTAACTAGTTACATGTAATGAATTTTTTAAAAATGTAATTATATAAAGTAACAGTCACTAGGAAAAAGTATGTGATTAAATTACGGTTACTAATCAAAATGTTGATTTCAAAGGGGTTACATCTGAATATATTATTTTCAGTAAAATGTTTTTATGTAGAGTATAACATCTTTTTGGCGTGCAGGAATTCCTTCCTTAAGCCTATTTGCACACATTTTTCATCTTTTTAAGCATTTGATTAAAAAAATTATCAATGTAGTAAATTACATTATTTTAGAAGTAAATATAATTTAAATAATTTAAATATAAATATTATAAATAATTTAAATATAATTTAATTATAAATATAATAAAAAAAATTATAATTAGGGTTCTAATGTAATTAGTAAATAATAACATAATTTATCATGGTAACTTGTAATCTGTAGCCTATAACAATTTAAAAGTAATCTTCCCAACGTTGTTTGTAGCCGACCATATGACTGGACTACAACAAACACATCTCCTCATATAGTAGAGATAACTGACTGTGACTTTAGCTTCACACCATCTGCCCAAGTGATATCTTTGGTCGCCTAAATCAGTGCGGACCATCTGCTGTGACACCCAGAGTAACTCTATAAATAAATTCTCATGTAGTTTATGATGCAGATGCATACAACCTCATCCTCAGATCATCCACCTACTTAACACACTAGTGTTGTTGCACCCTCTTGTGGCAAATGATAACACACACAGCTAAGTGAGTCAGGTTTAAGTCACTACCACTAAAACTGTGGTTGCTATGCAAACAAAAAAAGTTTTTACACATAATCTCTAAGATTTATTTGTTGTTAGTTTCTAAAGAGTTTCTTGAAGGTATCAATAAATATGGCATAATAAAAAGTTCATTTTCAGTGTGGTTTAGAGTCAGAGGTGTGGACTCAAATTACAAATTTGATGATTTTAGACTCGACGTGACAAAATAAAAAACAACTTGCAATTTGACATTAATACCAGTGACTGCTGACTTTACTTAGATTTGAGCCTTCTGACTTGAAAATACTTGCTACCTTCTCCCAAACCCAAAAATCAAAAAGTATGTTCTTCACATATCAATTTATTTCTGTTTGTTTCTTGAATCTACTAACATTAACAGTATGCATTCCTGTGGACACTTATTCCCCAAAACCAATCTGACAGCATTATATCAAGTTGCTGGGGAGAACCATGAAGAACTAATGTCATCTTACAATCAGTTATGAAATTTGATATCAAAAATAATCAACAAATTGTAGTATGCAAAACATGCAGATCAAAAATTACAGACAAGGATTCAACAACGTCCAACAAATTTCTTTTTTTTTAAATACAAATCTTAAAAAGCAATAATTATTTTTGAAAAATTAAGGTTTGTTTTTTTTTTATTTAACTTATTAGTGAATAATGCATTATGATTTGAAACTCAAAGTTTAGGACTTGTGACTTAATAAAGAAATGACTTGGTCCCACCTCTTTTGAGCGCCTCGTAACTGTACTTTACTACAGAAATAATCAAAACAATCAGTGCTCCTCTATACCATACAATCACAAGACACTTTCATGTCAAAAATGTGTATTTTATTATACAGTTCAAGAATTTTCACTGTATTTCTATACAATCTTAACGTTTACTTTTTTAATCAGAAAAAAAAAACTAAACTGACAACCTGTTCATAATGAGCCATCCAAACATGGATGTAGCTTTTCATTCAAACAAAACACCACGTATGGTTATTTCAATGATCAGAATATCTAAAACCAGACACAGTGGAAGAAACCTGCACTTTTATATTGAAGGATATGATCACAGAGCCCTGCATTACATGAAAAATCATGTACAATTAATGCAGATAATCCAAATGTTAATCTGTGAGTCAGAGACTTTAAAATGTATCAATACACTTATTCAATACAAAAAATACATTTAGATACAAATGTACAACTACAGCTTAAATGAACAGTCGACCTGAGCTGCACATGCTCAAACAAACTGTTTCACAAACATTGTTTGAATGACATGTAATTCATCTTTTCTTGTAGACACAGGGCTTCAACTGTAGTCCAAACTTCTTTATATTTTCTGGAGCATCTCCCGTCTTTACTAAGTCAAACGAGTAGAAATGAGTGTTCTCTGTGTCCTAAAGAAGAAACAAAACAACAATCACTCTTTCCATGCAGTTAAGTCACAAGGTAGACGTCACGTACAGGCTAACTTCCGTAACTTATCAGCCATCATGTGGTGAAACTTTAGACTGAGCCTTTGAATGATGTTCAAATCCTTCTTAGTACATTTAACTTAGTCTGTTTGTTGCCAACAATAAACCAGTTTACTGGATGTTCTGCCTGAGGTTTCCTGCCCACAGCACCACAGACAGACGCTGTGAAATATTAAAGATGCAGCTGCCAGCCATGAACTCCCTCTGTGAGCACACTGACTTTTTAAAAAGAAAAAAGAAAGGATACCTTGACTGACAAGAAATATTAATGCAAATTTTTGTATGCTTAATAAAGACTGTGCAGCTGGAAACAAAAGTGCAGAGGGACTGAAGTATGAGCCTATCATTTCTTTGACAATGTATGTGCTAACTTGGCCAATATATAAAAATACATGGGGAAAGTAGACAAATACAAAAGTGTTTCTCTGTCCCTGGGTGTGACAAAATACTCACTCATGTATTGTGATTTTTTTTTTTTTGATACTGTTTAAATTTTTTTTTTAAAATATGGCTTTTTTTTAAAAAAAATGAGATGCAAAGATTTCGTGGCAGGGCTTCTTTTACTACCATGTTTAAACCTCTATCCACTAAATAACAGTGTTGTAATCAATCTTCCGACACTTGAATCTTCCACTCAAACCCAACAACATATTGCTGACATAAACACAAAGAACAAAGGCTTATGAAAAAGGAGCAGCTCCTAAAATTAGATTTTAAAAAATAAAAAGAATATATCCCCTTGTTTATAGTATTGCGATATATTGAATCGTAACCCCTGTATTATGATATATATTATATCACCAGATTCTTGCCGCCCTTGTGCTTGATATCATCTTGTTTGTTGTCTCACCTTGGACACCATCTTGAATCCCAGAGTTGCCAGAGCAGTGACGAAGCTCCGCACGTTCTCGAACCTGCTCGCCACTTCTGCAATTTTAAGGACACCCCTACAAAAATTGTGCAAAATGGTTATACAGCATAAATTATGCATGCATATTACTGCCATGCCTGTACTGAATTATTGTGACATATTTTACCCCATCTTTAAGACGCGATTGGCCTCTGCTAGAAAATCTGCCAGATTGGTCCCCATGAGCGAAAGGCAGAACACGGCAATGTCCACAGAGCCATCACGCAGTGGGACCTGCACCGGGAGAAAGTGTCTTATTTTCTAACAATCACACAGACTCAATGTGAATTAGTGTGCAAAAAAAAAAAAAACTCACGTTGGCCATGTCACAGATTGTGACGAGATCACAGGCAGCTGCCAGGTCAAAGCTGTGCACTTTGTTCTTCACGTTGCGTGCTATTTTACAGTCGCCGCAACCAAAGTCTGCAACCACCAGAGAGGAAGGCCTGAAACAAATGACACAGTTGATATGTTTAGAGTCATAACAAAATAAATTTAAAGTTACAATCTACACAGAAATAAAATTGGATTTCAAGTTCACAGGCCCACAAACAACCAAAACTGTTGATCTTCTCACAAACTGCTGACGTTAACAAGGCCGTCTTCTCACAGCAGCCAAATCAAGCATTAATTAAACACCCACAGTGCAGCATTATCTCCTGCATAACTCCCCGCTGACTCACAGTCTGCAGCAGAGTAATGGGAGCTATTTACTGTCTACAGTAGATAAATGATGGACATAATGGGAGTTTTGGACTCACAAGAAGAAATGTAAAAGATATTTTATTCTTTTTACCCTCACTCTGTGCCCTATAATGGCTTGAGAAAGGGCCGACGTGACATGCATGAAGTATATATATATATATACAGCAGGGGCAGTGTAAAGGCAGAGCGGATGTGACAGAGTAAACACAGCAGCAGGGATTACAAATGGCGGAAAGTACGAGAGACACGTACTCCCAAATGTGTCAACGGGCTTCATTTAGAGGCTTCCCGTACCACCGACGTTGTCGCCGCTGTCGCCTTTTCTGCCTGGATCTCCGCATTAATATAATAGCAACCTCCCTGAGTGTCACCATGTCTGTTGTTTACATCCCACACATCCCGTTGTTGTATATGGCCTGAGCTCTCTTGTATGTCCTCTAGAGGAATCCTCCAGTAACACAAGTATGACGCAGCCAGACATTGACAGACGTGTATATGTTTATTTCTGGACTAACCGCCACTGTGTATTTAATGGAGAGTGATAGAGAGTTGGAAAAGTAGGTGGAAGGTGGACTATTGCTCGTAATGTTTCTGTAAGTTACCACAGGTCTGACCACGTCACTAGTGGTTTTAAAAAAGCTAGAGTTTTGTCCATTTTGTCCTGTGCCTTGTTTTCCTCATTTGAGAGTCAATTTAATTGCCTGAAGCAGGTCAGTGGGTCAGTGACAGTGCTGAGGACACTCGCCTCATTCTTGCCAGCATCTCTCTATTACCTCCACCAGTTTACTGGTGAAAAAAACAAACAAAACATTCGAAAACTGTGTTGGACGTCATATTCCATGACAACAACAGCAGCTTTGACTGATTTGGTAATCAGGTCAGCACTAAACTTCACTCAGTTTTGCAACTTTATTCCTTGTTAGTCTTTGTATTTGGTTTTCTAGCCAACCTCAATGCAGGTGCATAAACATTTTTTTTTTTTAATTTTCTAAACTGTGATGTAAAATCACTATCAGAAATGTGTGTTGAACCTTTGCTAGATGTTTGACAAAATAATCTACGCTCGTAGATCCACTTATAAGCTTTTAGTAGCTTCAAACAGCATCTTGTGTTCTTCTTTGGTGAGCAGAGCTGGCTCAAGTGTCCTCACATTCAAGACTTCGATTTTAATTTGTTGTGTAGGAGGCTTGTCATCAGGTGACACAAGTTGAACTCTTCACAATCAGGTGAGGACATTTGAACGTGTTCCAACTGCTGAGGAAGACCTTGAGATGCAGTTGAAAGCTCCACAAAGCTAGTAAGAGGACTTTTGGGCATGTTTTGTTAAACACACTTTTCTCAAAGGTCAAGTCTGGACTTCCATGTCCAAATTACATCATCTGAGATGAGGACACTAAAATCAAACAGTTGAATTACATGAAAATTCCGAAAACTACAAAAAAAATTGCATTTATTATAATATCTCACTTTTGTTTGATGTACGAGATGATGGCATCCACTGGATTGACGGGCCATCTCTGAACCTGCGCTGTGTATCCCCGGTGGTAGATCCCAAAGGCTTGTGGGTCCTGTGAGAACATGCGCCTCGCCTCGCCGCTGGATGTGCTGTACAAAACCTCGTTAATGTAGCGGAAACGGGCCGACTCCAGACGCTGCTCCATGCGGGACCTGAGGGAGGCGGAGCGATCCTGTTTTACCTCTTCTTCTGGTACCTCTGGCTCGTCTTCCATCTCTGCGGGACTGTCCTGTTGGACAGTTTCCTGGCTTTCAAGAATTTTCCGAAGCTTCTCTCTTTTTAGTATCTGTTCTTTGCTCAGCTCAGGTTTCTGTTTTTTTGTCTCAGGTTCAGCTTTCTGTTTTGATCCATCGGCAGAAGACTCAGCTTTTTCAACTTTGCCACCGAGCGTCATACCAAAAGTGTCAGAGTCCTTTTCTGTCTTTTTTCTTTTCTGTGGTTTGCGTTCTTTTTCCTTTTTCTTGGCTGGCGTCTCACTGTTGTTGTTGTTGCTTTTTGAATCTATTTTGACTTCTCTCTTTGGTTTGTGTTGCTCGGCAAATTCTGCTTTATTGGCTTCCTCCTCAGGATTTTTCTCTCTGTATTTATTTTTACACTTCTTCTTGTTCTTCATTTTGTTTCTCCACTGCTGTCTGCTCAGTCTCTGGTTCTCTGGTTTGTTTATGTTTGCTGTTGCAGATTTGGTAACTTCTTTATCCTTTGTCTTACCCACGGATGGGGTTTTCACTTTCGTGGCCCCTTCAGGAAGAAATAAAACCTTGTGATATTGTATTACAGTAATGAAATGATGATATGTACGCTTTTAACCAGTTTATTACTCACCAGGTTTGTTGTCTTTTTTCTTCTTCTTTGTTACAAGTTTCTCCTCTGTAACAGTCGGATTAGAGTCATGATTCTCTTGCTGCTCTTCTGTTGCATCTGCTTGCTTTCGTTTTTTCCTCCTTTTCTTCTTTCTCTTGCTGTGTGATGGGACGACCTCTGCCTCGCTGTCACTGTCCTGCTGATGGTCGTTCCACTCTGGTACTGAGCCCAGTGTCTGCAGCGTCCGCAGCAGGCTCTTCTTCCCAACAGCCTTGAACTGATCAGAGATACAGTCAGAATATACACTCAGTCTTAACATAAGTATGAAGACTAATGGGCTGCTCAGTGAATACTGAAGATAAACAGAAAACTGTCCAAGACTGAGACAACGTGTAATTATAGAAAATCACAATTCTTTTGATCACCTTTATTGCTACAAACGGCTTTTCTGATTTTTAGTATTTTTTTAATTGTCTTTTATCAGGAAAAATAGGAGGTTTTACTTAAATATAACATTTGTTGTTGTTCATACTGCCTAATTTGTTCAGAAAATGAACAACAAAAGCTTTATGTATGTTGTGTGTAATGTATATATTTATAAAATCATGTATTAAATCCCCCGATTGTGCTCTGGCCATTTTTGCAACTCTGGTTGCAGAGTTATTGTAGTTAGCTATTTTTCATTAGTTTTTATTTTGTGTTGATTTAAAAAAAATAATAATAATTCAGTTTAATTTCAGTTAGTTTCCTCTGTGGGGCTTCTGTGTTTCAGTACTTCAGTCAAGATTTCCGAAGTTAAAATAGGTATTACAATACAAACATTTTAATGCAGACATCCCAGTCTCAATAAACTAATGCAACCAGTTTCCCTTTTATTTTAATACGTCTTGTGTTTACTTTTATTTCAGTAAAGTAAAATGTTTCTTTCACACCTAGGTTTGGTGTTAGTCAACCACAGTAACCCTCTTTTAGACAACCATCTTCTGTATTTAGACATACACAACTCAGAATACTAAACACTGCCTAGCCCTGATATCAGTACAACTTGCTAGCAGCAGATCACTAAACTGAATTTTTATTTACTTTGACATTTGTGCTGCTGTTCGCCTGCTGGGTGTTTCTGAGGACAGTTTTGCTCAGGACTTGAGCGTCTTGTTCGTCGCTCCAGTCTTCATCTTCATTAAACATGTCTCCCCGAGAACTGTAAAATACACACATACATGTAAATCACTGCTGGAGATGAGAAAAACTCCGCCAGTGTCATTTCTTCTTCATCGGCGCTAAACTCAGCTACTCACCGGTTTGTCTCTGAGGCAGAAACGAGTTGCTTTGCTTGTCAGTCCCCTTTTGCGTTGATGGCGGTGTTTCTAAAGTTTTTAATCCTTAATTAACATGTAACTACAATTAATAGCTGCAGAATTTCCGTGTCAAACGCGAAAACCACGTTGGGTTGTCTCATGTGGGTGAGGGAGGCAAAACAGAACTACAGGCGCGATTGGATGACGTAAACACACCAAAGGTGTATGGGACATGAAGTTCATTCGTGTTATGATAGAAACAAACTTTTTCACGGTTTGTGAGGTACAACATCAAACGCTTAAAAAAGTAAAATAAATAAAATAATGACAATAATGATAATAACAACAACAGAAAAAATAAATAAATAAATAAGTTAAAAATGAGAAAATAATGTAGAGGTTAGTAAAACTGTGAAACAGACTAAAACATCTAAATAAATAGTAAAAAGATAAAGTACAATGGAAGCTAAACTAAAAAAGGTAGGTCTTGACTTGATTATTATCATTATGTATTATTTTGATGCAAATATTCTGTATTTTGAATGTAGGATTTTTACTTATGTGACAGTATTACTACACTGTGGTCTTACTAGTTTTATTTAAGTAAAAGATCTCCCTTCATTGCACACACTGTAACATAATATTGGCTCTTAACCCTTTGAAACCTGGATTGATATCACTTTTCATGTGCTGCATTTGGACACCTTGTGAAAGCATTTTAACCTTTAACCTGATATAATTGGTTTAATTTCTTTCCAAAAAAGGCAATCAGCAACTCAGTATAAAACGTCCCGCAACTTGCAAGAAATCATTTTTTGACACTTTTTCAGTTAATCTCCAGTTTTGGGTTGTTTTTTTTATGTATGCATTTACTTTCTATTGGGGGGGGGGGTGCTTTTGGCCAATATCTTGCTGACATTTGGGTAATTCTCATTAGTTGCTCCTTCCATGTTTTTTGAAAGAAACCATGTAAATTTCTCCAGATTTTTTTTTTATCCTTATTTTTTATTTTACTTTTGCTCGTATTATCAAGTGGGTTTTAGCCATGTGAAGATGTAGTCTATGTATGCTATTCTGATCCTATCTTATTTTTACATGCAGGTTTTATTATCTCTTCATGGCTTCTATGTCTTTTCGTGTAAAGCACTCGCTGCATGTAATGTCTTTGTTGTAAAGCAAGTTGGACTCTGCCACACAGATAAGTTTTAATGTAGGACTTTTATTTGTGTGACAGTATTTCTACACTGTGACATTGCTATTTTTACATCAGTAAAAGATCTCCTGTCACTGCACACACTGTAACATAATGATGATGTCTCTTGCAAGTCTTTTATAATATCTATGACCTGAGGCTGTGAATATTTTGTCTGCTGCAGTTCTCCCTACAGCCTGTAGGGGGCGCGGCGCTCTCTTCCTCCTCTGGACGCTACCACGTACGGCGGCGCTGAGGGTGTGGACGTCCCACACATTCAATCTACAGGAGTCAACACAACGCTGCTAACAACTTCAACACACCACAACAGGCCAACATACCCGGTAGGTTCATCAAATAGGAGGCAAATTTCACATGGCTTTTGAATGTTTAAACTATCAACTATATAGTTTCGTGTTCTTCTCATTTCACGTCAGCGTGAAATGAGAGAAGCGGTCCGCGGCATCAGGACAGTTGGTTAGCTTGTTAGCCTGTGTTTCATTTTAACAACCAGAAGATGCTAGCTTATGTTTGAGCTAAGTTGATCACTTTTAGTTTAATCGGGAGTAATCGAAATAGGGTTGTACAGGCAGGAGCTGAGGGGTTAACCACCTAACTTTATAAGCTATTCCCCTGTGTTAGCGAGATAGCAGTATAGCTAGTCATGCTGCTGTAAGGCAGCAACGTTAGATTGCTAACGGTTAACTCAATACTGTGACATCAGGTTGTTACAATGTTTAGGTTAAAAACATGATAATCGCCACTTAATCACTAATTCAACCTGATTGTTATTCTGTGAGGCTGAAACAAAGCTACAGTTGTGTTATCATCTACCACACATTTTTAAATGGAAGTGCCTTGGCTTATTCTGGCATGTATGAGTGTGTCCTTTCATTCATGGTGACTGTAACTGGACGACAAAATTTGTGATCTCAGATATTTGCGAGCGTCATAGTGCCACATTTGTTTTCTCTGTCTCAATCTGTTGTCTTCAAGAAGGTCCTGTATGTAGGGACTGTTCTGTATTTATCAGAGAAGGGGGCTGGCTGGGGTGTGACTTTATTTGTTTTTACGCTGCCGCTGCTTTCCCCTTGTCTCTCCGAGTGACTCCAGAAAAATGCATGATCCTCCCTCCACCACAAATTAACTATTAGATTTAAAAACTTACCATTTGATGTTTGGAAGTTAAAAGCTGAAGACAAAATCCTGGAGTTGTTAAAAAGTCCCTGGTAAAACCCTCTAAAGACAAACTGTGATATGTGATATTGGACTGTATAGAACAAATTGATATTGAATTGAAGATACTATTTGTACAGCTGCACTGGTTTATGATTGGGCTGTAAAGCACTTAAGGTTGCCTTTTTGTATGAAATGTGCTTAAATTTTCCTTGCGTTGCTTTTCACTCTTGTCATGCATGTTGTTCATTTAGTCCAAACAGTTTATATTTGGCAATATTTAAATGTGTCGTGTAGCATGAAGTGATTTTGATGAAATATCACTAAATTTAAGCTCAGATTCGGGGTTTTTTTTCCAGACAGAAGCGTTCGTCCCACTAGTGTGTTCAAAGACTGTCGGAAATTTTACTATCTAGTGATAATATCTGTTTTTACAGTTTCTTGCTTTGCAGAATTATGTAATTTGGTGGATTTTTGTAAAATAAATACAAAATACAGTTTTTTAAAGTTGTATGCCTCTTCCCTGAGCCAAAGTTAAAGACATAAGTCCCTTCCCAGTGCTTAAAAATATTTGACATGCTCCCCCCTTTTTTGCACCACCCCTTCCCTTTGCATAAATAATGAACAGTCCCTTTTTTATTTAGCCTACGCATAATTTCCGTCATATTTCAGGCTGAGTGAAATATGAGAAGTACATCCTCCCTATATTCATTGTATTTTATTAAAATTAGAATTTAAGAAAGCTCACTGTGACATCTTCATATTGCTTGGTTTGTCTGCTCAATGATCCAAAACCCAAAGATCTTCAGTTAAGTGTAACATAAGACAGAGAAAAGCAGAACTGGAACCAGGCAGTGTTTGACATTTTTGCTTGATAAATGATATACCAATTGATCGATTAGCATAACAGTTGTAGATATGTTTTCTGTCCGTCAGTTAACTGATTATTGAAATATTAATTTCAGCACTGATTCTTTAAATATTAAGGAAGTACAGAATAAAGCATGGCACTGGGTAAACAAATGTATCTACTGTGGTGTACAGGGTACTAGTCACAACCGAGTGTTGTGAGTCACAGCATTAACTGCCACCCACTTTTATGGGTGGATAAGATTAGTCAACACTAGGTTGGTTGCTTGGCTGTCTTCTTTTTACGTTTGTACAACAGGATAATATTAGGGAGGATTTGTGATGAAGTTAAGCTGATTAAAAGAAGAGTTAACAGAGCAACTTCCCTTTTTGTGTCCTCCTTTTAAGGGTTGCTGGAGTGCTGTTGAGCCTCTCTGACTGAGTCCCTCATTATCCCAAATGAGGGACTGATGCTGGCCAGGACTCTGCTGAACCCCTCGGGTCACCTCTCTCATCTCTCCCAGTTCAGATCTGCATTTACTCCCAGGAGTGCGCCTTAAGAGGAGGATACACTAGCCACGATGGATGATATCTTCACGCAGTGCCGGGAAGGCAATGCTGTGGCCGTTCGCTTGTGGTTGGACAATACAGAGAACGACCTCAATCAAGGGTGAGCCAAAGTTTATTTATGTGTATATTTTTTGTCAGTTGGATTGTTAAAGTTATTCATAATTCACAAATAACCGCAGTCAGTGGCTAATCAAATAATAATTAAAAACAGGTTCCTGTTGTCATTAAAGATGTGTTTTAACTTGTCTGGGCGAAGGTATAATCACTTATAATGACTATTTAATAATGATATAACACTAACCATAGCCTAATTAGTTTGTTTTCTTTTAACCCTTTGAAACCGGAGCAAAGTCACTTGATTGCCTATTGCAAGGCAATAGCAATTAGAGAAGCATTTACTCAAAAATTAGCAAGAATTTAGTAAAAACGTAAAAGAAAACTACCGGAAAATTTGTTTTAATCAAAAGGAAAAGGAAAAGAAATAACTAACAACAAGGAAATTAGTTGGGCAGTGCTTAAAAATCCTAATAACTCTGTGACATCATTTTAAATATGTTACTTTTCTAAGTCTGCTAATTTCTTGCAATTCGTGGAACACTTCTTACCAAGTTGCACATTGCCTTTCTCCCCCATGTTTTTGAAAGAAATCGTACTAATGTGCTCAAGGTTTAAAGGTTTAAATACACGCGAAAAGGCGTCTGAAAGCAGCAAAAGAAAAGTGCCACGACATTAATTCATGAATTTTGTGATGCTAAACTTCTTAAATCATAATCTAAATGAAATATCAGCTACACTGCTGTGTCACTGCCTCATTTAAATGTTGCAGTCTTAAACCTAATTTCTAGAGCATGCTGAGAGCCCGCCTTTTCAGTCCCTGTCAAGATTGTGACCTCTGATTGAACCCATTTCCTTGTGGGCACATGTTTATGTCCAGAATGCCAGTAGAGTAATTCAGAGGCGTGATGTTGGACAGGAAACCCGCTGTGATGGCAGAGTTAATCCCGCTTGCAGTTCTTGCTGTAACTGGAATTTGTACTTTAAAGAACATTTTAGAAAAAAAAAGACTGGACAAGAATGCATAAAATACTACAGGCTTGTGTGACATTTGACATGTTTTTTATACAAATAGTGTGATAGTTACAGATCATCAGTCAGTCCTGAGCGCGTTCTGTATCCTCAGCTGACTTTGTAAAGAAAAACTTGGCAGAGCTTGCCAGTCAAGTAATGTTGACCACCCGGGAAGCTTCCCTTTTGGATTCCTCTGTCCCCTGATTTAGACTACCGGTATTTGTTTTCAGAGTAAACAAAGAGAGGATGAATAAATCCATTTAATCATGATGACTGTTTACCTTGGAGCGGCTCTTTTATTGTCTCTTTTACTGTCTTAGCACATTTCTGGTGAGGAGGTTGAACTCAACTCTGTTGCAAAGCTGGACATAAAAATGTTCAACCGGTAAAGTATTAGCCGACTAATTTTACATGTAACAATGGGGAGAAATTGATTCATGGTTATTCAAGAGGTGTGACTGAATATATCCAGAGGTAAACTAGTTAGTCCAGCTTCGTTATAATGCGATAAGACAAGCTTAAAAAACATTCAATTGTTTTGTTGCCTTCTAAGGCACGCAACATTTTAAATTTGGCTGGAAACAGTAAATGGTTGTCATTTGGTCAGTGTTGCATTTTCCTTGTTTTAAGGCATTTTTTGCAGTAAAGGTAAAAGAAGGATTTGTACCTTTTAAAATGTCCCGAAGTTAATTTTTAAAGTAAAATAATATGCAGGACATCAGCACACAAGATTCCAAATAGTCTTTTTAAGGGCACTTGTGTGGCCTTTTTTCCCCTTTGAACTGAACAATTTATGAAGAAATTAACCCTTTTGAAACCTGAGCAAATCGGCTTGATTACTTTAAAAAACAAAGGAAGAAAGCCACAAGTCACTTAACAACAAATGGCCCCAACATTAGCAAGAAATTAGTAAAAAACTACAATAAAAGTACCTGAAAATATTATCTAATATTTCCTGAGCTGAGTTTCGGGTCATTTGATTGTCACCTTTTACCATTTTTTTTGTATTCTGCAGGACATTTCTTTACTCATAATGTTTTTCTTCCCCATGTTTTCAAAAGGAATCAAATTTTCTCAGGTTTCTCGATTGAAATGCTTGTGAAAGGCATCTGAATGCAGCACAGGAAAACTGATGTCGATCCCGATGTGAAAGAATCAGTAGAGATGTATTCTCCCTTTTAATGTCTGAATTGCTTTTGTGTTTTCTCTGGGTTGTTTTTTTCCTTTTCACTGTTTAGTTAAATTGTATGATTGCATCAAGCCAATGTGGGTCCTTGCAGTCCCTACTTGTGACTCCTCCATTAGCTGATTACATGTCAAGTTCCCTTTTCCGGTCAATATATCTCCCCCAGTGGGTGAAACACATTTATTCTTTTCATTTCCCCACAGAACTTCAAATTCTTCCCTTCCTGTACTTCAGTAAACTCACTGTATCTCAGCCTATCAGATGCTCACGGTAATATTTTCTGTGTTCCTCGATGACAGTGTGTTTACATGGATGTAACTCCCAGACGCAGAGTAGTAGTGGAATGCTGAATCTCCTTACAAGGAGGCCTCGAGGGAAACATCTACCACCTACCAAAACTGAGAGAGAGGGGGAGGAGATTATTGTAATGGAGCAGGACTGGAAGAGTTATGTGTGACGAGACAGAGGATCTTTGTGTGTGTGTGTGTGTGTGTGTGTGTGTGTGTGTGTGTGTGTGTGTGTGTGAGAGAGCAAATGGTGAATTTTTCAGTAGAGAAATGCACAGTAAGTCATAGCAAAGCACCTCTCCTTCCCCTCCTCCACTTATGTGTTTCCGGTATTCGTCTCCCAGTGGTATTAGATAGCTGCAATCATTTCCTCTCAGCATTCCCTCAAAGTTTACAAAAGTTAATTGCAAAGTTTAAAACAAATTCTCCTAAATGTTTATGATATAGGCTTCCTCTGCAGTCTTCTTTGAGTATGTTTTACACTGCTTCTTTGCTGGTTGGTGCATAATGTTGGTACGAGGTATAGTTTTGTGTTAAAAATTAGCATAAAAGAATTTTGCATGTGAAAGTATGATTTAAAGTGTGTCTGTCAAAAAATGGAAGTGGGGTCAAAAGTTTAATATTTTCAACTGAAATATAATTGTGTACTAGAGGTATAAAGTAGTATGCAGGACCTCCGTATTGCAACGCAATTAAGTAAATGTAGCCAGTTATTGTGCAATAATTTTCCATATTACAGTGTTACAGTAAGATATTATCATGTTCTGGTCTTGTCAGACCCTCATCTCCATTTTTTTTGGAGTTTTATATCAACAAATTTGACTTAAGGGGGATCTGTTGTTTATAAATTTAAGGTATATTTAGATCTGAAACAATGAGTCAGTTTGTGTATTAGTCTAGGGTTGCCCCTGCCAATCACTTTCTTAAAAAATGGCTATAAAATGTCACATGAAAGAAAATGGTTGCTGGTGATATCAACTTATCATTTCATTTTAGCAGTTGATTAATCGTTCATGTTGCGTGTTCTAGCCTCTCAAATGTCCATACTTACATTATACATACATACATTTGTCTTACATTATAATAAATTGAATTGGTCTCTTTGGGTTTTAGACTGTTGCCAAAACAAACATCATCTAATTAAATAAATCTACCTTCTACCTTCTATCTCAGACTCTAATAAATTTTGACACTATTTTCAGAGTTTTGTAGAGCAGATGATTCATTTAAAAAATAGTTGGCTCGTTAATTGATATTGAAAATAAGAGTTGTGAGGCTTTGTGCCCAACCCAGTCCCCTGTGCTTCATTTGTGTTGTGTTTGGTCCCAGAGGACTGACTTCAGTGCTTCTGATATTTTTGGCCTATGAATGTGTAATTGTGGCCTTGATGGTTATCTGTAGTTAGCATCTTCAAAATGTTCATCCAAAGATGCCCTTTACATGTGTGAGAGCAAACACTTTGCTTTTTGCTTATGATTGTTACAGACCATTGGGCAGCACTTATTTATTTTAAAGGATTTCACCATGTTGTTAAGGTCGAAGCTTCTTGTTTGGGGAGGAAGTAGATTTACAGTGTGAATACTGATTTAAACCTCTCTGTTGGGGGCATGTTACCCTGCAGTGCGTACTGTTGCATGTAGAAGGTGGTCTAGACTCTCAAGGTTTGTTGGAGCAGGCAGTGATAATGTTAGAAGAAGCAGTGTTAGCAGTTTTTTGTGAACAAGCCAACACAAGGGTTATGGTGAAAATGATAATATCTTATAGCTCAATATTGAGATCACGCTTCATTCATTCATTCATTCATTCATTCATTCATTCATTCATTCAAAGCTTTATTTAAGACTATCAACTGAGGGAGACCCTCATTTTCAGGGGTGCCGAGCATGAACAAAGACTTAAAAAACAATCGACACGCAAACAAATAACAGTCCACTCTGCATATGTCAGTCACTTATTCTTACAGTCCTGATGGAAGAATTTACTTAAACAAAACCCCTTAAAGTACTTTAGGATCAGTCCCTGTTCATATTGTCTTTTCATATTGGGTATCTGATGACATCAAGTCTAATCTGATACCTTAACTTACTTAAATATTGATCAGGTATTGTTATGTATCCACTACTGTACTGTACAGCAGTATTTTATCCAGCATAAATTATTCATTGACCTTTCATGAGGTAACAGAATAAAAAATAGAAATTCCTCCAATGTAAAAGTGTTGCTGTTATATTAATTGGTTAGATGTTTGTGTGAATTCAGTTTTCTCTCGACTGAGGCTTGTTACATGACCTGGCGGGGATGTCTGGGCAGAGACGTACAGGGTACAGACAGGGGCTCTTCCTCTGGCTTTTCCGTCTGCCAAACTGAGCACTGTTGGCAGGTGGAAGTGCCTGAAATAAATTACCGCAGCCAGTGTGGAGGGGGTGAGCAGCAGAAAACCCTGGCACTCAAGTGCCTTGGGGCTGTGGGGATGAAGCTAGCTTAAAGGGAAAATCTATCCTATAAAAAGGGCATCTGAACAGAAATCCACACACAGACAGTGGAGGCCTGAGTGTCACTCGATGCACCAGTAGTACATTTTCAGCAGTTGTACGCTGGGCCTTTTTTTGTGTAATATAAATAATAAGCGCTAAATTACCAAAAGGGCGTTAGTGATGTTAGAAAAACAATTCAATAGACATATTAAAAAGGTTACATCATTTCTCAAGATATGAATATATAGGAAAAATAATCTTTTCAACAGATAATGCATCTAATAATTGATGATTAAAGTGCCCATTATTTTCTTCTTTAATCGATTGGTAGGTTTCTAAACTTCAGATTATGAATGAATGTACTTTATGAGTACAGAAATTAGTCAATGAAGCAATCGGTCAAACAAATTAAAATTAATCGCCAATTATTTTGATAATCGATTAACCATTTCAATAATTTTTCATGCAAGAATATCATAAATTAGCTGGTACCAGCCTCTTAAATGGGAGAATTTGTTGCTTTTCTTTGTCATTTATGAAATCTTGGGGTTTTGCACAGTTGGTGGGACTAAAGAAGCAAATGGAAGATTTCACTTTGAGCTCTGGGAAATTGTAATGGGCATTGTTTTGCTTTTTGTTTTTGAAAACTTGTAGACTAAACTATCATTTAATTAGTTGTTAAAATAATTGGCACAAAATTCCATCATGAAAATAATCTTTAGTTGCAGCCTGAATGTACACCAGAGTTTCCCTGAGTCCAATGTGACATCTTCAAACCGGGTATTTTGGCCTTCCAACACACCAGAACTAGTTCTAATATTTAAGATCGTCAGTTTACAAAGAAACAAAAGAAACGAAAGCATCAAATCCTCATATTGGAGGAGCTGCAGTTTTTGATTGAGTAAAGACAAACAGTTAAACAACTGTCAAAGTAGTCCATCTTACTTTTATGTTGACTAACTTATCAATAAAATGACCTTAAATACTGAATGTTAGATCGCACAGATAAACAAGATGGTCATTTCAAGTGTGCACTCTTTCTTTCATTTAGCATAGGCATTATCTTCATAACTGCTTTCTTACCCAAACAGACTCCAGCTTAACAGAGAAAACTCATACAATCGTAGAAGTGAGACTGTGGGAAGTTTTTCTCTCATAAATTTAGGCTAATTAGTTTTTAGGATTTGGCCTTTTGGTCTGAGAGGAAATTGCACACAGTACAGAGCTGGTGTGACTGCAGCGGGTCACCCAGATGCACAGATAGATGTGTGTTGTGGGACTGAGGGTCTCTGTGGGGCTGTTTTGAGCAGAGCTCTGCAGGATGTGTGAATACAAACCAGTGAATTGATGGTGCGGGGGGGGGCAGAGGGGCAGAGGGTCCACATTCCTGCAGATTCATAATACTCCCTTTAGTTTTCAGATCACGTTATTATGCTGTCTACCTACTCATTATTTCAGAGCAAGTGCATATCTTTATTATCTGGAGGATTGTGCAGTGTTTTGGCACAAACAACAAAGCCCACATGGAAACGTAAAGGGTACGGAAAGATGAATAACTCATCAGTACAGTCCAGCTGTTTCAGTGAAACTGAGAGGGAGAGGATGGATTTGACTCAGATGAGGGAAGACACTTTGTAACAGAGGAGGAGGTATTCACAACCAGACGCAGAGAGCAGAGACATGAAGAATGACACAATCACACACAGCAGCCTGAGTGTGTGCGAGTGCAGCTCTGCTGAAGGAAGTCTCACTGGGCCTTATAAGGACTGCAGTGAATGCTCAGCCTACTGTTTTCTTTATTTCCCTGTCTTTTCCTGATTGACTGTCTATCACTCAGCTTTTACTGTGCCTTAATCTCTCAGTCTTTATCCCCCTTTCTCTGAGAAGTTGACCATCAGTCAGTCTGTCATGTTATCAAGGTCACTCTCCTACATGTGTCGCTGCCAGTGTCACTGAGACAAAGAGAAAGGCCTTTTAGCTGAGTTGCATCAACTTCCTTTTTCTGAGGAATATGACAGAAGTGCAAATAAACAAATTCCTCATTATGTGCTCTAAAACATATATGCGGTAGTTTCTAATAAATACACTCAATCACCACTTTATTTGATACAGCAAGCTAAAGCAAATACAGTCTAATACAATCCTACAGAAAATTCTACCTTTGTTAGAATTTAGTTACCAGTTTGCATTGAACCTATTGTAGAGAGGTGTTCAGCCTTGTGATATTTTTAGTGGTTGTATTTTGCAGTACCGTTAAATATATAGTGTACTGTTATAAATGTAAATGGGGTGGAGACCTAATGAAGGCAGGATGTATTGCAGGACTGCTGTATTAGCTGCCACTTTATTAGGTACCTCTAATGCAGTTCGAGTGTATTTTTTGTTTTTCGTTTTCGTTTTATAAACTGAGGCATTCTTAAAGGGACTCAGTCTGTATACCAGTGATGCCTGGGTCTGTGTTTTTTTAAAACCTGCACAATCCCGGCACGTTATGAGAGCCAATTTTCCTCTACCAGACCTGTAAATGTTAGAGAATGTAATGACTCGGACCCCACCTGCAAATCAGAGCTGAACGTTTCTGTTAATGACCATCGCTAATAACAGCCCACGTGC
Source organism: Plectropomus leopardus (assembly GCF_008729295.1). Taxonomy (NCBI): domain Eukaryota; kingdom Metazoa; phylum Chordata; class Actinopteri; order Perciformes; family Serranidae; genus Plectropomus; species Plectropomus leopardus. The sequence goes on from NC_056467.1 coordinate 24,429,054, forward strand.
TGTTGTATATAGTGTCATTTCATGTAAATATCACAAAATGAAAAGTGTTTTTTTTTTCTTTTTCAAGAGTACAAACATAGCTAATATTCTATGTGGTTTGTTTACATGAGCTCACAGCTGCAACGTAAAGTGGTTTGTTTGCATGCTGTAAAAGAAGTACTTATTTAACAGAGAGATCCTTGACTGGTGTTAAGACATGGTGTTGTGTAGCTGGTTGTGTTGGAAAGATTCAGAGAGAGAGGGAGAAAGAAGGTGGAAGGTGGGCTGTTGCACAATGTTTCTGTGTGTTATTAGTAACTTACTCAACCCTGCTTTGTCACTAAACGACCCACCCACCGGAAACCTGCAATATTTTTTAACAAGCTTATCCAAACTGCCTAACCAGGCTAACTGCGCATCACTGTATACAATACATGAGGCCAAAGCAAAATAGCTCATTAAACTAATATATTTTATTTAATTTTGACTGCCAAGTTTTACTCTGGATTGCACACTTGTTGTCCTTTTTTTGAAAAATGATATTTTCACTGTCAAAGCAAAACACATATGCTCTAAAATACATTCCCAGTCTGGTATACTTGGCCATGTGCCAGTCATACCACACAGTTGTTTGTTTGAGAAAAACTTAACGTGGATAGCAGTGGGACTGAAGTTGCTTGTATAGTTTTTTCACCCTCAGGTTATATTTAGAATAACTGCAGGACAGGCAGGAAACATTTCTTAGTCCTTGCTGTGCTGAAGATTATTGTGAAACCTGCTCTGAATATCAATTCTTCTCTCTCGCTGTAGAGATGACCACGGCTTCAGCCCTCTCCACTGGGCGTGCAGGGAGGGCCGCTCCAGCGTGGTGGACATGCTTATCATGAGAGGAGCACGCATTAACGTCATGAATCGTGGGGATGACACGCCTCTGCACCTGGCCTCCAGCCATGGACATCGCGACATTGTGGGAAAGGTAGAGTCCAAGTAAACACTGTGGCATACATACAGTGATGCTTGAAAAGGTTCCTTCCTGGTTCCTTTTGTCATCCTGTAACTCTACTGTAATGTGGTGACTATCACAATATGAGTTACCTCCCTCACATCACAACACGACTCACTCTCTCTCTCTCTCTCTCTATGGTATGTAAGAATAAAGCATAAGCTGAAACTGACACTGATCTCTCCTAAGCACACAGGTGTTAAAATCTCTTGCTTCACAAACACAAGATATTATGAAACCTAAAATGATGTCATATAAACAGCAATTACAGTTACATGGTCTTGTCTGTTCTTGCACATCCACCATCAGCAATTTTAAACTGATGTGAGAGGCTTGGCAATTTGTGTCGAGGGAAAACTTAATGTTTCAATGGCTGCAGGTATGATTATTAAACCTGTTTACAATACATATTAAGGGTAGAACAAGCAATTTATGGTGTTTCAGTAATTATTTATTATGCCTTTATTTATTCAAGTGTTGCACATTTTTAAAAAATATCTTTAAAGTCGTAGATAGTAAAACAAATCAGCTGTTGACTGTATCTGTAACCCTTTTTACACAAAGATTGCGCTATAGAGCTGCTATGAAGTCCCGTCTTTATGCCCCCTTTGCAGTTTTACACAGAACCAAACATCAGTGGAATCATGCTGCTCTAGGGTGTGAGTTTAGATAGCATGCCGGCATTGTGGAAGCAAAAGAGGTGTGATGGGCATGACGTTTCACACAACAGTGTCAGCTTCTAGTATGACATATAACATATGCATTAGCAGTAGCAATAACGATCATTTACCGCCCCTGTTATATGGCGACTGATCTCAACTTTTATTTATAGGGTAAGAAGCTCCTGGACCACGAGTGTTTTTCCCGATTTGCTGACATTTTTGACTGCTGTTCTTTTTTGGTTTAGCTGCTACTGCTAGCAGCTACTTTTAAAATCTTCCATCTATCGGTCACACGCACAACACACCGTAAAAACCTCACAACCATCCCGCCCATAATCTTGTCTTGTCCTCTTACACAGACACAGTTTTGGCTCTGTTTCTACCTCCTGTGCTGGCTGAAAGGCAAGACAACTCTGTGTCTCTTTTTTGTGTCCCTTTTATACAGAATGTCGAGGCATAATGTTCTGATATTCATGCCATCATCAGGCAGTGTAAAAGTGGCTTATGATAGATGGACATTTTGTGGCCATTTTTTATTCACAAAATAAGTTCAAATAATTGACCGTTTAAAAACACAACTTGTGCACAATCAGTAGCTGCAATTCAGCCAGCAATACGGGGTTACATCGACTGTGTCTGCACAAGCAGACACAGTCAAAAGTTTTTTTCAAGTCAAAGTTTTTTTTTTTTCTAACAGCAGATTTGGTTGTCAAAATAGATCTCTTTAGAAACTCTTTTGACATATTATTTGTGATTGAATTAATATTTGTTTAAAGACATTGACTTCAGTTTCTGAAATAATCCGAGGATGCCTTGTATTGAAGTGTTTCATATGCCATCATGTTAGGCCTCTGCTCCAAGGTGTCTGATTTAGAATTGCTGCCAGGCAGCTATTGAGTTTAATGTTAGACATGTCTCAATACCTCTGGTATGTGTCCACAGGCAAGACGAACTTCCAGGATTCCACGAACACTCATCCCTGTGTACAGCCCAAACAAGATCTGACCAGCCTTGTTTTGCACATAATCCTTTGTTTCTGCTCCTCTTTCAGCTGATTCAGTGCAAAGCAGACACGAATGCAGCCAACGAGCACGGGAACACACCACTGCATTATGCCTGCTTCTGGGGCCAAGATCAAGTGGCTGAGGTTAGTGCTCCCCCTGGTGGTATTAAAGCTGAGACTCATCTGTTTTTATGTGTAGTTGCCAGTAAAATGTCGCTGACACCAGTCTGTCCTACACCTCAGGACCTCGTGACAAATGGGGCTCAGGTCAGCATCTGTAACAAATATGGGGAGACTCCCCTGGACAAAGCCAAACCTCATCTGCGGGAACTCCTCAGAGGTACCCTGACTCCCCATTATCACTTACCTCCTTCCAGAAAGTTCAAATGCATTTTTTATTATATTTGTGTTAAATTTTTTCACTGCAAATATCCCTCCATCACACAGAAAAAGCAGAGAAAATGGGACAGAACTTGACTAAAATTCCCTTCAAGGACACATTCTGGAAAGGCACCACCAGAACTCGACCCCGTGAGTCCCACACATAAACCAGTTTATTAGCCGACCAGTTTCCATCAGTCGGTTTGTTCAGAGTGCTGCATAAAAGGGAAAAATGTTCCTTGCTGGCCTTATAGCCAATCCTACTGTGGTGAAATTTCCAACATTTTTTCGTCTGAACAGTGTTGTGCGAAATTTGACATGAAAAATCGGGCTTTTGTCTGAACTTCATCTTGTGTTTTTTAGGTAATGGCACATTGAACAAACATGCAGGCATTGACTACAAGCAGCTCTCTCTCGTGGCTAAAATAAATGAGAACCAGTCTGGAGAGGTACTTTTGAACTTATTTTTACCACACTCAGTGGTCATGCAGAACTGCTGATGATCAGTTTCATGCCATTCACGTCTGTTTTTTGTCTCTAATGCTTGTCTGCAGCTGTGGCAAGGTCGCTGGCAAGGTAATGAGATTGTTGTTAAGGTGCTAAAAGTTCGTGACTGGACCACAAGGAAAAGCAGAGACTTCAGTGAGGAATATCCCAAACTCAGGTTATTATTTAGTCGGGACTTTTATACTCTCTCTGTGTCCTGTGCTGTTATGAACACTCATTGTTTGTTTGCATTGAACCAAACTTTATGTCTGTTTTTTTTGGAGGTGTTGCATCTCACACTAGCCGTCTGTTTATGTCAAATCCTCTTTGGGTTCCCCTCTTTTTGTATATCTGTCTGTCTGTCTCTCTCCCCTGTCCCTCCCTCTTGGGCTCCATCCCAGGATATTTTCCCACCCGAATGTCCTACCCATGTTGGGAGCATGTCAGTCTCCTCCCGCCCCTCACCCTATCATCATCACACACTGGATGCCTTATGGCTCTCTCTACAACGTTCTGCATGAAGGCACCAGTGAGTACTTCTACTCTGGTCACAAAGCCCGCACTTGTCACCGTTTTTGGTGGTTTGAGGGATTTGTGATTTATTGCACTTATACATTTGTCATTATGTTGCCATCACTTATTGGTACACTAGCAATTTCACTGTCATCTTGTTATATGGTGATAGTAAGGTTGGCTTAAACCTGTTATGATTTGTCACTTTTTCTGCTGTCAGACTTTGTGGTGGACCAGACGCAGGCGGTGAAGTTTGCACTGGACATTGCTTGTGGAATGGCCTTCTTACACACACTTGAACCCATGATCCCGCGCCACTATCTCAACAGCAAAAGTGTTATGGTAAGAAAACAATGAGGTTTCAGCATAACTGTTAAATCATAAATGTATGAACTAGAACTATGCCTCCTGAAAATCAGGTTCCGATTACCATTCAAAGCTAAGTCATGGTAGGTAGAGTGTAAAGTGTGGCGACTGTGAGGGAGGTCATAATATTGTGTCTTTGAAAGGAGGCAGTGCTGGAGACAGCAACGGTCTGTGTGGCCTTTATAATGATTATGATTATACTTTATTTGTCCCCAAAGGGAAATTTGACTTGGGCACAGTGCTGCTTGCTTTTAGATGAAACCCAACGTGGACGGAGACGTCTTTTCACTGAAATAGTAATTCATTTCGTTTCGCCATTTTTAAAAGTCTTTGTCATCTCCTACGGCTGTATTTCGCTTGAACTACACGACACTGCTCCCATGATCAGTAGTGGCTCTGCTCTTTCTTTTTTCTTTTTTTTTTTTTGCTGTTGTTGTCAATCAGTGCGCCGTGTACCTCTTGGGACATTTTGGTCTTCAGATTTAGCTGTCAAGTGAGCGCTCCTCACTTTCACCCTGCCCTCTAGTACAGGTAACTGCCTGGAGCAACAGTGGCTTTGCTCGGTCAGGCTCAGAGATAACGTCATCTTTTTAGTAGTCGGAAATTTACAACTCACAGCAGCTTAATAGCAAAAAAGTCTCTGACTTTTGTTTGATATCTAGTGTTGGTAAAATACTGTTGCACATTACCGATCCATCCTTAGCATAGTTAACATGTCTACTAAATTACATGAATGTCACTGACACCTTGAACGTCAAACTCTAAAGCTCCTTATAAAAAAACTAATTTTTAAAAAATATTTGTACTGAACTACCAAATCTGATTCATCGCACATAACTCTAAAAAGGGTACAGCCCTAGTATCAACTGACCTATCAAAGAAAACTGTGTTGCCTAAAAAAAACCCAAAAAAACATAAAACTGAAGAAGAAGGAAATGTCATCTGTCACACTTTAAAGTGACATCTCAGTCTGTGCTCCTTGTTTCCACAGATAGATGAAGACATGACAGCCAGGATCAGCATGGCAGATGTCAAGTTCTCCTTCCAGTGTCCTGGCAGGATGTACTCGCCTGCATGGGTAGCCCCCGAGGGTAAGCATCATTCTTACAGCATAGATCCAAAGTGACAGCTGAAGCCACACAAGCTCGAGCGTGAATGATGGATGCAGGGAACTCCAGACTGTCAATGTAATGCAGCTGATTTCCCCCTGAGATACAGTGAAATCCAAACATAAACGTATCACAGAGCGTGAAAATAACCAGGGAACATCTGCAGCAGTGACTCACACAGTTGCAGCAATTCACAGAAAGGGTTTAACATGTACAGAACAGTGTATGGAGCATGATGGCCGTGACTGAATGTGATACAGGACACTTGTTACCATAGAAACAGCCTCCATACAGTCTACCTATAATGGGCAGTCAGCCATAAAATTGAGAGCACAGAGAGCATTGCTGTGGATAAGGCAAAAATGTACATTTCTGGCTAAGGTGAAGAATTTCAACAGGCCTTATCTTCTTTGTGCGTCTTAAATTTGAAATTGCCACAAAACAGTTAATCTAATTTCATTCATCCATCTTTCTGTTTGTCAAAGGTAAAGGGAGGCAGTGCCCGTAGTGTCGCTCAGTGTGTTTGCTCTGTATAACCTTCACTTGTTGCCCTTTGTGATTTCCAGCCCTGCAAAAGAAGCCAGAAGAGATCAACCGTCGATCAGCAGACATGTGGAGCTTTGCCATTCTGCTGTGGGAGCTGGTGACCAGGGAAGTGCCGTACGCAGACCTCTCCAACATGGAAATTGGCATGAAGGTTAGCAGAGCTATCTTTTGCTCATTCCATGACCAGCTGAGAATCAAATACTTGCAGGCAAAATAAACTATTACTTTAAATGCATGCAAAAATATCTTGCTACAGTGACAAAATCTGTTTTGGCTCTCAGGTGGCCTTGGAGGGTTTGAGGCCCACTATCCCTCCTGGAATCTCACCCCACATTTGCAAGCTCATGAAGATATGCATGAACGAAGACCCGGCAAAGAGGCCTAAGTTTGACATGATTGTGCCAATTCTGGAAAAAATGCAAGACAAGTGAAAAACCTCTTCTGCCTTTCTGTGCTGAACCGTTATATTAGGGGATATCTTACCCCAAATATCACTCTGATATGGTGGTGTGGTGCTTACCAGTATTGCCTTAAACTCTTATCTCCTGCTGCATTCAACGCCACTGTAGCTTCTGATATGACTTCAGCAGAAGTCACTTCTTTTATGTTTTTTTTTAAATGTGATATTAAGTTTTAATTGGTGTCATCTTTGTCAGTGATGCTGTCTTTGCAGAAGCATAATATCGACTGTTGATCTTCTAAACTTTAATCATGTGGAATGAGTACAATCTTCAATCTTGTAGACTGAATAACCTGTGGAGGTCAGCATAACAGTCTGCTGCATTGCTTTAGTGGATTTAAGGCCTTATTTTTCTTATCTGGAGTGGGCTCACTATTAAAAAGTTCCTCCGTAATTGTGGCTGGTAATAAAACAAATAGCAAATTAATTCGAGCTTGTCTTGTGGGAAAACGTTAATGTTTTTTGTAACAAACTGTACGCATCTGGGCAAGCATGACAAATGTCTAAAACAAAGCATTTAAAAAACATGTAAGAAATGTAAGTGAATGATGTAAATGTATATGAATGAGTGATGCCTGTGAGAGTACCTTGAAGTGTTGTACCATTCAGCTCGGCTGTGTAGTGATGTGTATAGCTATTGACTTGTGTCCTTTACAACATGCTGACAATGATGTAAAACTGGTCATACAAACTTCATTTTATGATGCAACAAATGTCAGTTAATCATTGCAATTTTGGGAAGATTGATTTCAAAATGCATTGCAAGATTGCTGGTTTTCTCTTTGATTTTTTCATTATTTTCCCTTCAAAAGCTTATAACAATTCAATTAGTTATACTAATGAACAAAGTTGGTGTCTGTTTTCAAGAATGTCAGTAATTGCGCTTAACTCAAGTGTTTATTTCATGCAGAATACTGGCAATCTATGTAATCTTTTCGTTGCAGTGTTAGGAATGAACGCTGCAACCCAGCCTGTAATTTATTCATGGATATCGTAGGTACAGTAGTTAAAATTATTATTATTATTGCCTTTCCTCACAATTTACATCACATCAGAAACAGCTGCCAACAGAAGGTGACTGGCACATTAAGGGGTGGTGTTCATGTCTTGCAAACGGACATATTGTTTTCTCGCTTATTTTTATTACTTCGGTCCTCGAGATTACTGCTGACTTTGTATCGATCTCATGGGTGTTTTTTCTAACTGCATCCTCTCTGTGCCTCCACCAGCTTGCTTTTTGTGCCGAATCACAGGTTGAAGCCAAAATCAAGAATGACTTATACAAATGTATGTATTTATATATAAGTATATTAAAAAGGAAAACTATGGGCAACTTGAAGGTGTGAATTTATTATTTATTTGGTGTTATTGGGAAGTGTACATTTTCCAAAGTAATATTTCAATGAGATGTCAGTACAATGATATTTACATGCTGATATTTAGCTAAATGTGGAATAGTGCTTATGTGATCATTTTGTAGGACTGAGTCTCTTCATATAGGCATAAATGATTAATGCAAAAGAATATGTAATAATATATTAGAGACTGTTGATTATTTATAAGGGGGGGCAAAAGGGTGAGGCCTGTCAAATACTTTTTAAGCATTTAGGAGGGACTTAGTTTATTTTGGCTTTGAGAAGGGGCATACAACTTTAAATGGCTTTATTTGGTATTTAAGTAATTTACTGTAAGTTTTTTGAAGAAAATTTATCAAAATTACATTATTTATCATGGCCAGAAGCTGAAAAAAAAAACAAATCATGATTGGATTTTTATAATTATGACGGTCCTTTAACTCATTACATGGGCAAAAGCTTCCATTAGAAAAAAATCTAAAATCTCAAAATAATATGGTGATATTTTATCAAAACCATCCTATTCTACAGCTCATTTCAAATTTGGCCAAAAATAAACTGTTTGCATTAACCAACCATCATGGTGAAAAATCAAGGCTTTTTTTCAACGCTGGGATTTAGTTTTCAACTTTTAACTTTCAAATATCAAATAGTATGTGTTTAAATTTTGAAAATTAATTTATGGTGGAGGGAGGATCATGCATGCTCCCCAAGTAACTCAAGGAAAAATACTTGTCACTTCAGAAAGGTCAAAAAGAAAGTCACAGCCTACCCAGTGCCGTCCTCTAACAAATAATGAACTAAGTCCCTTAGTTCATTTCCTCTAACAAATACAGAACAATCTGTTAGTTGACTTATATTTGTATTGGTGTGTTTCTGTAGTGTAGCCTAACTAGTAATTTAAGATGCCAAAAAAATATAGTGAAGTACAAAGTACAATATTTTCTCCTAAAATGAAGTGATCGTATAAAGTACCATTAAATGGAAATAATTTTTCAAAGTAGGCTCAAAATTGTACTTAAGTGCAGTACTTGAGTAAATGTACTTTCCACCACTGCATGACATTTTAGATACTGCTGTTGGCAAAGAGGCCATGACTTGTGCTTATAGACGACATTATATGCTGCACCGGATCAGTATGTCCAAAAAGAGTCTGAAAAAGTCAGTTTTACTAAACTGAAGTGCCCTCCTGCTCTGTGCCAGAGAGGCAGCAATGAGCCCTGTCCGTGACGTTCATCTGTGACGCAGGTTCGCCCTCCATCACCCGTCGAGCCCACTGACAGAAAACACCACCTAGAAACCAAGCGAGCCCTCACGATTCATGGAAATATGTAGTTAGCTCGCACGGTTCAGCATATTTCGACAACAGGGGGATTGGTGGAGCTGGTAAGTGAAAATTATGAACATAAGCTTTGTAAATCACTGCCATCGTGCGACGCTTTGATTTTCCTGTTCGGGGACGTTAGCTAGCTAGCCGAGGAGCTAACATTAGCCTAGCCAAGCTGACGGTGATGATGGCGGATGATCCCGTTATTTCCAGCTGCGGCGATGGCATCCGATTAATATCGGTGTATTTCAGTACGCAGTCTGCTTTTAGAACTTGGTATTCGTCAGACGTCAGCTCACTAAATCTAAAATGCTGCTTAGAGTTTCCGACTGTTTGTATATTTAGCTAAATACCTAAAGAGAAAAAGGTCGTGTTGGCAAATGGAAGGTGACGCTGCTGAAGTACGTTTCATATTCGTTGGAAAATTAAACAGTGAAAGTTACAGAAGTGATTGCCAACCCGGAATAGACGAACAAGAAACTAACTTCATTCGTAACATTGAAATAACACCAGATAGATGTTTTCAGCTAATGGAACAACCATATATTAGCTGTAGGACATGATGAACTTTTTTATATATATATTTGTAGCCAGCAGCCACAGTACATTTTATCAAGTTCTGATTTGAATCTCTCTGAATTTCGCCATTTGTGATCGCTAGCCTTCTAGCTATCATGCTAACGGTACATTTAATACGCTAAAATTTACAGAACAAGTCTGGAAATAAATACTACAAAGAGGGATTAGCTGTAATGCTGGAAATGATGCTACAACACAGTCAGATTTTTTTTTTATATGAATATTAAAAAAAAGATGGCAGAGGCAGCAATATATTGGAAAACCATATGAGAAATTAGATTTTTTTTAAACAAAATGGTAACAAAAACAAAAAAGGAGGAACAATCTGGAAATAAAATAAGAAGCAAAAAAGAGCAAGTTAAGAGATATTAAAAGAGCAAGGACCTGAATATACATGTTTATAGTTTTTGGATTTACTATTCAATTTTTCCATACTTTTAGTGACTTGAGGTAGTCAACAAAGTTCTTTATAAATGTGGTAAAAGAGGGAGTACATTCTTTCCAGTTACACATATGAATATGATATTTACCCACAATAACCACAAGATTAACAGCGTCTGAAATGTGTGCCTCCAGGTTGTCCATAAAATTAATCATATCTGAGTAACTAAATGATGGTTTATTATCAATTTCTAATGTCAGCCACTTGTAGATATCAGACCAAAACAATTTTACAAATGGACAATAAAAAAGTAAATGTTCAATGGTTTTGCCCTCTGAGCAACAAATGTCAATGGTGACGCTAATGACCTTTCATCTTCTCTTCCTCCATCAGTGCTAATACATGGAAAGTTACCATGGGTGGCCATGATGATGAAGATTTGCCATATGTTGTGAACAAACAAAAACAAGATGAAGAGCTAAAGAATAAACTGAATGACAGCAGCCACTGGTGTGACCAGGAGTCTACTGGCAACAATGCCAAGTGGGTCAAAGAAGGCCAGAACCAGCTGCGGAAAGTAGCCGAGAACCAGCAGGACCAGGACCACAACTGCAATATCAGCCAGAATGGGAACAAAGATGACTTCCCTCACCAGAACACCACTCAGGAAGAACAACAGGGAAACGAGGAGCAGACCAAGTCTCCTAAAATAGCAATGACCCCTGGTCTTAGTCAGGAGGAGTCCAAGAACATCTTAAATGAGCCGCTACTCATCGACACTCTGGAGTCCACAGAGGAGAAAGGTAAAGAGAGAGAAGAAGATGATAAAGAGAAGGAAAAGACATCAGAGGAGGATGAGCAGACAGCAGGTGAGACCAGAGGAGAGAGAGCGACAGAAGGAAAGAGTAATGTGGAGTCTCAGAGGGAGGGCAGTGTTGTGGGGAGAAATACCTGCCTCCTGTTCTCCAACCTGAATGGGACACCAAATGATGAAGAGTCCAGCTGGCCTGCTCAGGACAACACAACTGACAGCTCTCCAAATGGCAACAGAGGTAAATAGACGTACATAGAGTCGATGTTAAGACCACACATTTATGCTGTATTACAACATTAGACATGCCTAAAAGAGCAGTTTGGTGCCACAGATTGCACAGACAACAACATGAATAGAGAGGACATGGTGAAAACCTCAGCATATGCTACAAAATTATACTTTGAGTAGATGATTTGCAATTAGATTAAAGGGCAACAAGTATCTTTCAGCCCCTCTATTTAGCATTTATAAGCAGTATGTCAATATTAACACACTATAATGAAGTTGTACACAGATAAGTGCTTAATATTGTTTGTTATTTATACTTTGTCAACAATCATAACTCCTCTTGTGGTGACACACTCATAATTGGAGGCTAGAGTTGTCCCCATACTGGAATGTGTAACTTCGATATCTCATTGACTAGAAAAATGTTGATATTTGACAATATTTTTGATACCAGGGAAAATTGAAATTGAAGGCATACAATTTAAAATTTGTGTTAAAAGATAAAAAAAAAGCAAGTCTGAAGGCAGTAACTTTGTTAATAGCAGAGAACAGAGGAATGACTGTTATAAACAATAGTAAGAGAGAGTGACAAAGAGCAGCTGGTACTGCTGTATCACAACAGCAAAAAATAAGTAATGAAAGACTTTAAATGTTCAGAATTGATATTTCTGACAACATTCGTGGAGGCTGGTGTATAAACAGACAATGAATAACAGTATAGTAAAACACTTGTAATTGCTGTAATTGCTGTGATTGCTGACAAAACTACATTACGAAAATAATTCCTAAAATATCCTTATATTTGCTTGTAACCTCATTACAGTGTGTTCATCATTTATGAAATGTTTGTATGGTGCCCATAAGTGCTAAAAAGGGGGACCTGACGTAAAGTGTTACAGACAAAAGCTGACATGTTTGAAAGTTTTCCTTTATTCTGCAACAAATCTGATCTTTGTCTTTATTTGTACCCACTTGGTGTGAAAGGGTTGAGTGCAATAATTTGATAATTGTTTTTATGTGTTTTGGGTTTTTTTGTTGTTTTTTTTTTAAATCTATGCAATATTTTTTTGGTGAGTCACGTCTAACCTTTTCGTTGGTGATGCCAGTGCAGCCTCATTTTATTACGTATTCAATGATAATACAGTTATGTACAGTCATATATATAGTCGGGTTTAGTAAATCTAAGTGCATAGTAATAATCTATCCAGTAGTCCTTACAGTTTTCAATAATATCCACTCCATGCCACAACAATTAGGTGAAGCAGCTTTACAAATCTAACACTAGATGCTTTGAAAAAGCAGAAGTTTAAAGTTTAGCTCCTGTTAATGTCTATTGAAAAAACATGTCCCTTTCCCATGTTTATCCTTTCCTCCTCTCATCTCTCAGAGTCCTTTTGGGATTCCAGTGCCTTTGAGACCGACACAGACCTGCCCTCGGGCTGGATGAGGGTGCGGGATACATCGGGCACTTACTACTGGCACATCCCCACAGGCACCACCCAGTGGGAGCCGCCGTCACCCCTGGGTAAAGTGGGCGACTCCATGATGTCTTCAACTATGTCTCTGGAGACTACGCCGTGTGAGGAGACTGAGGTGAGGTCAAACACACATGTTGCTTGTACAGAGGGAATGGCATGTGAGTCTGTAGACACTAATGTACTCTGTTAAAATTTTCCAGGAATCTTGGGCTCACCTTTCCAGCACAGACGAAGCAGTCGGTGAAGGGGAACTGTGGAATGTAAGTCGTGGTGTACTCAAAATACATAAAAGATAGGTTTGTTCATATTTTCACATTTTGGAAATGACAAGTAGTTTTGGACTGGAGTATCTGTGGCGCTAACATCATTGAATGTGAGAATATTTCAGTTGCTGACTGTTTTTCTTCTCATCTGTGTCTCCAGGAGGAGGCTGAAGTTGCATCTGATCAAAGTCTGAAGGAGTTTGAAGGAGCAACTCTACGCTATGCATCCATCAACCTGAAGTATGCACTGTTTGCTTTTTAACTAATAGTGTTAATACACACACACATTTTTTTATTCTCTTTCAGATGCATATCCTCATCTCTTTCTCTGTCTTTCTCATTGTAGTTACAATTGCTCCCAGTCTGAGGAAGAAGAAAAGCTCGCTCCGCTCTGCACAGATTTAGAAACTAAGGTAAATCAGTGTTTAACGTTGGGATTTCTCCATTATGTTGAGAGGAAATTAATGTCTCAAAACCAGATTAAGTACGAAGATTGATCCTGAGACAAAAGACTCGCATCAGAACTTTTCCTTGGGCACTGCTCTGAAGCTGAAAACTGCTCAGAAACATTGGCCGAATGCAGAGGGTGATATATTTCCACAGGGATTGTTAAGTATTACTTTATTTATTGGTTCTTTGCAATCACAAACTTAACAAAAAAAACCCCAAAAACACACATTTTTATCCAAGCAAGCATTTATGCAGTTATGGAGTAACTGACACAACTAAGTGAGCAATTATGCAGCATGAACTCAAAGTGCATCCAACACACGACTCAGTTCCACCTTTGTTCTTCATTCTTCCTTTGCTTTCCTTTTTTTTGTGCTAATGTGCTGCTTGCTTGCTTTTCTAGTGTTTTGCAGTGCGTTCCCTGGGCTGGGTAGAGATGTCAGAGGAGGACATGGTACCTGGCAAGAGCAGTGTTGCTGTCAACAACTGCATCAGGCAGCTTTCTTATCACAAACACAACCTTCATGACACTGCTGGTATCTGGGGAGAGGTGAGGAGATTTCATAGAGTCACAAATGATGAAGATGACCTGTAATGTCCACTTAAATGTAGATAGAAAAGTTTCCATGGCTAAAATCATATTGGAATTGAAGTGAAATGCCTCAAATCGAGAAAGTTGAAATGCAATCTGATACATGTAAAGATATTTTAACTTAGAGTCAGTCCACAAATTCCTCTTGTTGTTGAAATGTTTTCAAGCCAGGCTGCTCATACTAAGAGTGTGTGTGTTATGACAGGGTAAGGACATGCTGATGGTGCTGGAGAATGACACCATGAACTTGATCGACCCTCTGGGCCAGACTCTGCTTCATGCTCAGCCCATTGGCAGCATCCGTGTGTGGGGTGTTGGCCGAGACAACGGCAGGTCAGTATCCAAAGCATTCGACCGCAAACATTACTTTTTTTAAATCTAGCTTCTTAAATGTGGTTATACAAACCATTCTTCAAAAGAGCCAATTTGATGACTGACCAGAAGTATTTAATCTATGATTGTTTATGTTCTTTTTTGAATAAGCGTATAGTAGGAGTGGACAGTATAAACAGTAGAAAGTACACCGGTTTGAGTTTGCACTGCAGTATGGATTTTAACTATACCTTCTGACTGGTAGAGCAACACGATAACAATTTTGCACAATAAATGTTCTGAAAATTCTGTACTTTTGCTGGCAGATAAATCTGTTTTATTGATTAATTCAAATTTGTGGTTCAGGATGATTTTTAAAAATGCAAATCTCAATTTTTTTTTTCCCACCACTGTGTGTTCCCAAAAGAGCCTGGTATCGCTACTGCTATTTTCTACAACTGACGAAAGGAAGGCCTAATAAAGGCAAACAACACAGATGGCTAATCACACAGTTGATTGATAGATCCATCAAAACAGACTGAGAGCAGCGCAGTGACAGACCTCTCATCCAGCTGCTCTCGTTGTTATCAGGGGCGGACTTAGTGATTTGGGGGTCTGATGGCCCAGCCCAACTGCCTTGCTTTGATTTCACCCATTCTCTAACTTGCAGTGATGGTGGGCTGTTGGCAGCTGTAGAAGAAGTTCTGCTGTTAAACCCTCAGTGTAACTAATATAGACGAGTGCGGGTGATGTAGAAACACTAAAAGCTGTTACTGATACAGTAACTCTGCATATCGCTATATATAGATATATAGATATATAGATATATAGATATAGATATAATGTATGATATAAACGAATTCATATAGATATGTTCTGTGAAATAACTGCAGCCTTCAGTGCAAATTTAAACAACTCCCCCACTCCCTGAGACTACATAGTAAACTTTTAAAAACACGTTTGCAGCTTGCACTTAAACCACAAAATGGAAATTCAGTTTCCTTTATTAACATTTTTATTTATTTTATTTATTTTTATTTAACATTTTTAGGCCATATCACCCAGCCCTTCTCTGTACTATGTGAAATATGTCCTAGTAATACAGGAGTACAGTAATAGCTGCCATACCAGTGTTTTACCCCTTTAGAAACATTTATGTAGAAATTTTAAGATAAATTAATATATCGTGATTTATACCGTTATCGTCTATGCTTCAGAATTATACCATGATAAAAAAATGTTTTTTAGAATGCCCAAACTGCCAGCCTACCATATAGGCTATTTTAATTTGACATAGAGGAAAAACATTTTTGTTGTAGTTTACATCTTAAATTTGTGTAAAGGTGCTTTGTGAAAATATGTCTTTAGTGGCTTCTCTTAAACTGGAAAAAAAATCCAACTTTTGTTTACAATTAACTGGATTGTCAGGATCTCACTCTTAATAATAATAATCATACTCATAATACCTTCTAATAAATTGATTTTCAGCCTATATTTGGGTTTCCATAACAGATTTACACAAAACTTAAGCTGTATTTTCAAAATGTGGATAAAACACAAAGATGAGATGGCTGCATTTCCACTGAGTGATGGCTGTGTGAATTTCTCCTCTCATGATAAGAAGCATGGCGATGGATGTTTAAAACATTAGCAGGTTTTTTTGTGTTGCAGCCACCGCACTAACCGTCATCGTTTCCAATCGAAGGTGATGTAGGCATATTATGCAAGCGATGATGAAAAAAACGCAATATCTCAACTTTTGAGTTGAGTTGAGTACTGCGATGCAGTAACACCTCTTGTAGCTGCTGTTGCATCCTGCCTGAGGGAGCCAGTTCCTACCAATAAGAGCATAGTCATAGCATCATGTGACTTATAAAAGCGATCTTATAAAAGTGATTTTTTCAAATCACCTGGAACACCACCTCAAGCGAGCATAAAAGCTAAAATTTTCTCTAATTTGACTTGTTTTCATTAGGCGTTTTTATATTTGCAATTTCAGTTTGCGTTATTTGAGGGTTAATGGAAACCTGCCTAATGTTTGTTAAGGTTAGACTGTGCAGGATTGTTGGTTGCTGTGTGTTACCTATTAGCCAGACAAGCCAGCCAACCCCAGTGCACTATCATTTAGCATTGCCTTGCCAAATTTGCGTGATTTTTGGGGCTTCGTCATTTGGATGCCTGCTGCTTACATGCTGGCACCAGATCACTACCTTTTTTCTAAAAGCCCTGACTTCACCTAAATGCTGTGGGAGTAGTTGGCCATGAACGTCTCAAACACATAAAACAAGAAATAGTAAAGCACTGTTAGAGTCTCTGCAGAAAAATACACCAATACACACTTTACTGATTCATTCGTTTTTTAGAGAAGTCCTGCATAGTGTATCTTTAAATGTCCTTCCTGACTTGTGACAAAGAAGACAGATTTTCTCACTTCCTTTAATGTTCTGCCATTATCCTGTTGTCTTTAGTGATTGATTCCCATTTAAAGTAAGGTACTGCCTCCTGCAGCGATGACTCATCCATGATTCAGAGGCTTGGTATTCCTAAAGAAATCTGCCATGACAGACACATAGTGCTGCTGCATCGACTCGTTTTATTTGCACGCTGCTGTCCTCTGCTGGATTACTGAGAGCATTGCACACTGTTTCTGCCTGCTGCCCGTCACACTGTATTCTAACAACCCTGTTTTCTCTCTCATGCTGCATTTTCCATCATGAACAGGGAAAGGTACACATTACCGATTACTATCGTTTTAAGTCTGTTATATATAATTGTTGTTTTGTGCTGTTGTGTGTGTTTTATGTGATCACAAGCATATATTTGTCCAAATTGGCTCACGCGTTTATGCTTTGTTAATGATTTAATATGCGAATTTGACCTTTTCTATTTGATTTCACCTGCAGGGATTTTGCTTACGTGGCTCGAGACAACCTGACTCAGGTCCTGAAGTGTCATGTTTTCCGCTGTGACTCACCTGCCAAGAACATAGCTACAAGCCTGCATGAGATGTGTTCAAAGGTCAGCCACAATTGGATTTATTATTTTGTTTCATTTTATGAATTCATCTAGGTTCATAATAACTCGTGCATTTCTGACACAAAATTCACGTTCTTGCCTTTAACTTGACTCTAGATAATGATGGAGAGAAAGGCGACCAAGCCAGGAGTGAGCAGGCTCAACTCTGACCCGAGTAACCCAGTGGTCATCCCTATTGAAGGTGAAGCTAAGAACTCTCAGGGCCTCTCACACTTTGAATATTCTCATAATTCAAAGTGAGGAAACAGATCATTTTTTAATTCTTCCTCCTTTCTTAATCAACAGAGTTTCCTGCTCCGAAAAATGAACTCTTCCAGCGCTTCCATGTTTATTACCTTGGTTGTGAGGCTGTGTCCAAGCCAGTTGGTAAGATTACACTCTCACATATATGACTTATGCAATTACTTAAGCTGCTTGTGCCATGAGATTTTAGCTATACATTTTGTGTCTTGATCACAGTTCTGATTTTCTGTGATTAATTTAATGTATTGTATAATGTGCCCTGTTTGTTTCTCCTTTGTATTTTCTCAGGTATGGATATAATCAATGATGCGCTCGAGGCAGCAGTTAATAGCAAAGATAAAAACGACTGGACTCCTGTCTCTGTGAATATCGCACCAGCCACCCTCACAATACTTTCAAAACAGGTAACAGACAACAAACCAAACGAGAATGACGTAAACTACAGGAGGGAGATTCAGTTATTTCACGTCAGGGGCTGACGTTTCGTCATGATGTGGCTTTCACAGGGATGTCAGTGTAATATATTTATGCATTACTTTCAGCATGCACTTTTAATATGACCTGCTCTTCATATGACCCTAAAGCTTTAACACTCCAAAATGAGAGTGGTCATGAAGTGCTGCATCAGTGAGTCTGAAACTTGGAAATGAGTTAGCATTTTTTGGGCTTCTGGTTTCCACGTCTTGAAGTCAGATGGTGTTTTTAATAGGTTTTTGGTTAAATGCCAGAAACAAGGTCTGTGGTTAACACAAACTTGAGTAATATTCGTTTTTTTAATACAACAAAAAAAAAAAACGTCAGTAATTCCCAACTCTTGCATTTTGAAGCCTTTGTCTTAAAAAAGGAGGTTGCCAACATGTGGCTAACTCCAGAACGTCATCACGCTGAACACAACCTAACAGCCCCGTTGTCGTGGAGACATTGAAGTCATGCCACCGTGGTGTTGTTCAGTGATAGCCTGTAGTCTTTTATTTCTTGAGATTGCAGTTATTCTTCAGAAATCCTAAAAGTGGTGTTCATTCCTAAAGATTATCTTGCTGATCAAAAATTTGCCACAGATTTTTTTCCTGCAGTAGACCAAAGACCAGTGGAAACATCCAATTGGCTTTTTGTTTAGAGATCCAGGGCGACGCTAACTGCCGTGTTGGCCTACAAAATAAAATCCTCCTGTCAACTGTGCTTTCTTTTTTTCTGTTGGGAGCTTAATATTATTTCAAGATGGAGATGGAGTTTTACAGTATTTTAATGTTTCACCACATAGTTTTGCAATTATTAAATTATTATTATTATTAATTATAATTATTAATTTTTTAAATTTTTAAAGTATACCTGAAATGTACATTTGTAACAATTTTTTTTTACTAAAAGTTCTCTTTCTAACCCCAGAGTGAGGAGGTGCTGTCAGAGTGCAGGGTGCGTTTCCTGTCTTTCATGGGTGTGGGAAGGGACGTCCACACCTTCGCTTACATCATGGCGGAGGGTCCCCAAGATTTCACCTGTCACATGTTTTGGTGCGAACCCAATGCTGCCAGTCTGAGTGAGGCTGTACAGGCCGCCTGCATGGTGAGCTGTTAACAAACACTGGACATGAGATTAAATCCACACTGATAGAAAGAGGTAGAAATGACATAAAGGTTCAAATGATTTAAAAAAATATTCTTACAAAGCTTTAATTCTGTCAAGACTTTTGATTTCATAGTGACCCAAAGTTGAATGCTAATTTGGCAGAAATGTGAATCACTCAGGCTTTCCACAGTCATGGAAAACCTGGAAAAGTCATGCAATTTCTCAATCACATTTTCCAGGCCTGGAAAGGTTATGGAATTAGCAAAGATAATCGAAACTTTTAGAAAACTCGTTGAATTTTGTAGTAAGTAATGAAATTGTTACGGCAATATTTTTTTTGATGTCTGACGACAGCGTGTTATTTAACATCACATATGTTTCTTAATTTTTTTTCCCCCTTCATGTGTGCCAGCAAGCTAGCTAGTTGTGTGTGAAATGTATTACAGGTCCTTGAGAAGTCATGGAAATGTTTTGGAATTTTGTCCATGAAAAATGTGCAGGAACCTTGATCACAGTTGTTCATATGCACACGCCAGCACTTGACTGTAGTCTGAGATCTGAACTAAAACCTTTACGTTGTGTGTTTTCTTTTTATAGCTTCGTTACCAGAAATGTTTGGATGCACGTCAACCCAGCCTCGCCTCCTGCCTGCCCACTCCTCCCGCTGACTCGGTGGCTCGACGGGTCAAGAAGGGGGTGCAGAGTCTGCTGGGCAGCTTTAAGAGCTACAGGTCCGGCTCTCAATCCCCTTGAGTTGGATGAAGATGACCCACAGTCCATCAAACACAAGGTCCGTCACCACAGCCCCCTCTCAGTGTCACTCCTCCCCCTATCATTTTTCTGCCACAGTTTCGCCTTACGACCGTCTCACTTGTCTAGTCACTAGTCTAGTTTTTGGAGTAATTTGTGGGGAAAATGCGTGTGAAAAGATTTAGGACATTTATTTCCTTTTTTTTTTTAGCTGTTACTTTATACAACAATTTTAAACTCCTATCTCCAAACAGATGAACCCCTGGCATTATTTCTTTTCTTTGCTGGGATTCTTTCTGTGAGTCTTAACTATTTTTGTGTTTTAACAGAAACAATGCTACGAATGTTGGATATGGATGTAATATATATATATAATTTGGTTGCTAGATTCTCTCACAGAAATGTTCCCCTTTTCCTCCTCGGTGCAATTATCATCTCAAACCTCTTTTCTACTTTTGAACAAGGTACTGTAACACAGTTGCTTGGTGTCAAGTATCCTGATATTGATTTTCTAAAACATCACTGCACCTCTCTGTCCATCACCTTAGGTTGTATTAGAAGCACTGTAGGCGTCTCAGTAGTGGGCCAAGTGCTTATATGTCCCCGACCCCCCCCTCAAACAATGTATTTTAGTCTTCCAAAGAGCTGTATGGTCATCTGTCACGTAGTGAGCAACCACTGATTTGAGTGTAGTGTGTTTCTCATACATTCTGCATGAACATTTGCAAGTTCAGTGCTAGTGTGCAATAATCAGATGTTCCTGTATGGTGTGTGGTGATAACGATGGCTGCCTTGTGATTTATTCGTTCACTTTAATGAGAGTCTGGCTAGATCGGGTGCGAGGCTAAACGGAACAACAGAGCCATGAAAATCATTCTCTTGTGATAGTAATAAACAAAAGAAAAACAAACTCTGGGTTTTCACACAGCCGTTTACCACCAACAACTACTGAATAGTACTGTAGAAACTCACCACAAGCTGCATGTTTTGATAGCTTAGAGTGCTTAAGACCCATCAATGTATCCTGTAAATTCTTTCTCTGTGTTTCTGTACGGTAAGAGGAGGCCAGAGTCGATGTGGTGTTTCGTGTTTCATAGGCATGTCACTCTAGTTAGTGTCAGTGTTTGTCATGAGCAGTAGAGAGTTAGACTTCCTGTCAGTCCCTTCAGGCTGAAAAGACGAGAGGAGGTTAATGTTTGTATTTACAGTTTGTGTATACAGGAAACCTAGAGATGATTTCTCTCAGTGGTTTACATTTTTATTTTTTCCTTGGCCGCCATACATTTTGACATGTGTGGGCCCCGGCCGGTAATGTATTTTTTATTGTTTCCACACATGTACACAAGTAAGATGATAGTTACGTTAGCTCGCTAGATTTACTTTTTATAAAGAAAACACTAATTAGCCAAGTTGTGTTTTATCTTTATGCGTCCGTCGGTGATCAATACTCTATGTAGCACAATAGTAATAGTCATCTCTAATATTAAAGATGCAGTTTGTAAGATTTTTTTGGTAATTTTGACCTCTGCAGGGTATTTGTTTGGCCAAGTTGAGACATTGGTAGCTACTTACAAGATGATCTCAGGCAAACTGACTCCACTACGTAGAGATACAAATAAATCTACAAATAAAGGCCTGTGTCCACAAGTGTTTTTTTGCAGCATCTAGTGGCAGCATGTAGTCACCTAGAGGAAAAGTGCCACGCCCATCATCTTTTTTTATTTTTATCGCGGTCCAGCTATTGCACAGCCGCTCTGAGTACTTCTTGTTGAGAATCTCTGAACTTTGTTGTTACTGCTGCTTCTTCAGTTATGTTTCTGTCAAAACCAAGACAGAAAAGTCCATTTTTGGGAGCAGATTGGTCAGCGGACGCTGGATGCTGCTGGTTGTAGTTTTGCTTTTGTCACTGTACCGTTGTAAGCTTGCTGTTAACGTAGCGTCATGTTAGCACACGGTCGCTTTTGATGAAGCGCTCCCCAGCACCCTGCTGTCACTTTTCTGCTAAAAACACGACGTGGACACAGACCCCACAGAAACAATTTTAGAGCAAATGTATCACTAAATTAAATTATGACAAAATATAGTGAAAATGAATGTAAAGACATGCATTACAAATACAACATTGTATTTAAAAGGACAGGAAATACATCTATGAAACAGTGGTTTTTTGGGGGGGGGATTTTTTTTAAAAATATGTTCTTGATATGCTGACTTTGTGTCAATGTTCGATTCCAACTGGTGCATAATGATACATCTCTGGTCTAAAAGCCATTTTTAAATTACATTTATTTACCAGCTATCAGCATTGAATTGTTGACAACATTTCAACTTTGTTGATGTTTTGTTTTTGGAAAAATACTCATCTGATGTTATTTTTATATGTAAAATAGGTGTCCTCAAAACAGTGCTAAAATATGTTTGGTACTTGTAAAATATAAATATGTAGTCCATGTTGGAAACTTGGATTGGAAAAGATCCCATTTGAGTTCAGAGAAGCATGACTGTTTGTGAGACAAATTTCCAGCCATAAATCTCTAATGGAGTCTGACTTTATTGTGCAAACTTGTCACCCAATTTTGAAAGCAAAGCGGTGCTTTGCGATGACTGGCCTCTGTCAAACTTACATTCTCAGATTCCTGTAGATGTTTTTAACATTTTAGAAGTCATCACTAACACTAAAACTCTTACCAACTGCTTCTTTATAGTATGTGTACCACTAATGAAAATTAGACCACATATTACTGCCATGTCACTCGGAATTATTATTTTTGCTTTTTAAAAGTTTGCTGTGTCCAGTCAGTGGCAACACTAAAGCCAGATGAGTCTAAGAACATTAGCAGATTAATTTATTTCTGTTCATGTAAATTAGGTGTATAAAATGTATGTATATAAAAGTCACTGCACAATAAATGTGAACATATCATAACTGATTGTCCTGTGGTGTTTTCATATCAGTTTTTTGCGGTTGTGTGAAGCCGATTGCGTCTGAGGAGATTGGTCTCTCAAGCTCTTGGTGCTGTAGCCTGGAGATGTCTCCTTTGGTTTCCTGTTGTGGACATTTTTTCATTTTCTATTAATGGCTTTATCTGACATTCCCAGCTTTTCCATTAAAATGTAAAAGAAGCCACACGCACAACCTGTCTGGCTCTTTTGCATATGCATTAAACCAGCTGACACCCGTTTTACCACATGTATTGACAGACCAGCCACACAGAGCATGGGCAAAAATGCAAAACACAGCCCCCTCTTTGTCACCTGTTCAGTTCATATCAGCATTACTGCCCCCACCTGGTGAGTTCAAAAGGATGGGGAGGGCTGGTTATTGTTTCCCTAAGAGATGGCTTTTGGAGATGAAAGCTGCACATCAAGTGGAATCCGCAGTGGCCGCAGACTGGTAATAATTGGCTTCACCATCTCCACACAAATATCAGGACTGCCCTGCCAGCGGGGTCCCGGAGCGGCAGGACAGATCAAGGCTCTGGCTATAATCGCTTCCTTTTGAAGAGATAGACCGCGGCCCCTGTGCTCGGTGACTTATTGACGTCAGTTTGTATGGATGAAATATATCAGAGTCCATGGCCATACTCTGCACTGTTGCATCATGTGCGTTAAACATGCTGTAGAAATTACTGCTTCTTTAATACCCTGCAGATATTGCTCAGGTTTACAGCGCAGGAGTCGGCTCGGGCTATGCATCTTTGAATTTTTTACCACACCTTGACAGATCATAGCTCATATTTACACACAGCTGTTTATTAGGTGTGTCTAGTTAAAACTAATGCAGTGCTGCAATAAACCCCATGTTTATGAAGGTTATAATGTTAAGTTTTTTGTTGAAACTAATTCAGTGAGCCACACGTACACCACCAAATGTGGGAAGAAAATGTCTTGCATTTTTCAGTGTTTAGAAAAACTGAGTCAGTTCATTTTTGAATAAAGAGGATTTCAGCTGTGGAACATAGTCTTCCTGTCTTTACAACATTTAAATGTACTTGAACATGTAGTTTTTACATTTTTTGCATACATAAAAGAACTCGCTAAAATAAATAAGAATAAAGAACAAAGCAAATAGAAAATATAACAGGAAAAGTAAATAAAACAATTCAAAGGACTAAATGTGAAACTTAACAGTCAACATGTACACATAAAAAAATTAAAATGCAGTAAAAATACATGCATACATATGACCGAGTACGTCACACATTCCTCACAGTTAAATGTGTTAATCTCAGTCTTACATTGACAGAACATCTTCAGTGTCACTATTTTCAATGAATTCCAAAAACATCATGAAACTCAGAAGCTTTATTCGTTACTATTAGTTTTTCAAGGGCCAAACTTGCTGTTAAATATTTCAACCACTGGCCAAGAGAGAGACAACATAGTTCCTTCTTTTGTACAGACATTTATGAATCCTTCTGTCTTCAGCCATCTCCTGACTTTTCCTCTAGCGCCACCAGCAGTTCAAAGTTTCCACCTATTCAATACAATATTCCACATTTAATAAATAGATTGGCCCCAAATGTGATACATTCAAGGCCATCAGAGGATGAAGCCTAATGACTTTGATGATCCCCTCATCTTTTCTGTAGCCACCAGCAGGTTGACATTTGTGTTTGTATTAATGTTACTGTTGGATGGACTGAATCCTAACCCGTTCAGATCTGCTGGCCATTCTAATGGACATAACTTTTCTAGGTTGTTTAAGATCTACAAAAAGTCATCTGGCTTGACTCAAATCCACAGACTTATTTGACTGGATGTCTATGAGCCAATCACAGTGTTCCACATCATCTGAAGTGGACTGCAGTGGAGCCATACCATCTTTGAACAAGCATGGCTGCTGTGAGATAAAGAGGAACTCAAGGCAGGTTTGGATCTTATAATGCTTTTGTTAAAGTACAGAATTTGTGTTCAAACTGTGCCGGAAGTAAACATGAGGTGTTACATTACCTCTACATGTTAAAATAGCGCCAAAAAAGGATGTCTAAATAGTGGAATCTGTTCTGATTGAATTTCCAATGAGACAATTAGCTTATAATGCATCTTATTGATTATGTACACAGAATATTCATCTCAGGAGGTTTTGGACTGAACTGTTTTCTGAAGATACTTCGGAAGTAGCTGTTTCAGTCGGTGGAAGTGTCCAGTTTGCTTGCTCTATGGGCCCAATGATGCGGAAGCATCACCGATCATCCAGGCAACTTCATACGCAGCAGCTGAACATTTTTGGCGTCATGCACCACTGAACAACTTTAACAGGAATGAATGGGGCTTGCTTGTAGGTATGTATCCAGATATCTTTATACATCCATGAATAAAACAGTTTCACCAGCACCATATATATATATATATAGATATATATGATAGATTTAAAAGTCCAGTGTGTCCAATGAAGAACTATGTTGTTCTACAGTATCCCAAAATGGACAAATCAAACACTGGCTTAAGATCGGGCTATTTTTATTTGTGTTTTGCATCAGCCGCCATAATTTTCCTACATGCTTGGTGGGGAAAAGTTTCAGTAATCGTAAACACTAGACACTTAATCGTCTGGAGTGTTCTCAAGTTACAGTTTGATTTTCTTTTCATGGTGCACAAGTTGCATCATTTCCTGGTAACAGAAAACGGTTGAGTATGTTGATTTCTTATACTAAATGGAAAATCAATATACTATGAAGTCCAGCATATGCTCTCTACTGTATGTAGTATGGAACTGGGACAAAGCTTGAGTCTTGTTTTTAGTATCCACTGATGCATTGCTCTGTTATGGCTGTTTCCAGGGGGTGTATATTCAACTTTATACCCTTTTTTGTAGTTTCTGGTGCTGTTGTTTAATGTGCTTTGACTGTTTATTCCTTAAACACAAACATACAGTAGTGTACAGCCTTGTATGCATTTATTATGAATGCATAGTGGCAGCATGTTTACAGCCACCCATGCCCTAAATCCTTTTTGTCTCCTGTGTATTTGGATGCTTGTTATTGTGCTGCAGTATGTGTCCATGTATCTCTGCAGCCAGATTTATGCACTTCGTTTTTGCCGGGTGTCAGTCACAATTTACATAGGTCGGCCCATGGAGAAACTAATCACAATTATAATTATTCCTATAGCCTAATTATGCATATGGCATTTGTTTAATGGAGATTTATTTTGAGTAATGAATGTGTAGTCTTGTGGAACATTGCTTTTCCTCCTGCTGTGGAGGAGAGGACTCGCGCCTCCTCTGCCGAGCTCTTCAATCTAATCACCAATCTCAGGCTAGATAAAAGGAGCCAGTGTAAGCTCCGTCTTCAACCTGGTATCAAGGTCTGAGAGAGATGATGGGAGTCCCTGTAGGGCACAGCCTTTTCTGACTGATTCAGATTGCAAGAATACACCTCTTTGAACAAGGATTCTCATATCCTTTGCAGCCTCTATTTCGACACTGCTTACTCGCTCCGATATCTGCTGTCTTTTTTGTCTGTTTTGCCCACTTCTGCAGAGATCTGGGCTTCTCAGTAATCGGGGACGACACCACCGAGCGCTGAGCTGTGGTCAGGACCACAGCAAATCAAACACAGCCACAGGACATGTGTGAAGGCACAGAGCTGGATAAACTACAAAGAAAAACCAAAGCAGAGGATAAATCTTTTTGTTATGCTTCCACTGTAGGGAATACTTTAAAAAAAAAAATACCTACTTCCACAGTCTGATAAGATCTGAAATAAAATGACATGCATTAAAAAACATGGAATGACAGGTGACAGAGAATGAACGACACACAATACAGACGTAAGACACAAATGTTGGTACAATCTCCTGCCCTGAGCCATTCATTTGGGGATTAAGCGGCCTAATCTCAAAATGTTCAGTAATTCATTCTCTCCAAAATAACACAGTGATTGCTTTGCCACTGGGAGCAACCAGCAGCCCACTGGTGTCTGGATAATCATTTCTCCAGTGGTCCTCCAGCGATTCCTGCAGCTCAGGGGCGGTTAAGTAGCAGTTCAGTGCACACAGCAATCTGAGAGGAATCACTGTCTTGACTGACTCAGCTGTCCTGTAGCAGGTAGCATGTGAGGATGCATGAAGACGTTAAGGTAAACTATAACCAAAACCACGAAAGTAAAAGTACTCGGAAAATGCCCCCCGTCAGTGATATATAACGGATTATTGATACTGATGTATAACTATGTAATTTCATATACTACTGGGTAGTTAAACCTTTGAAACCTGGAGCGACATTACTTTTTTGCGCTGCTTTCAGATGCCTTTCATAAGTATTTAAACCTTTAAACCCTGAGCACATTGGTGTGATTTATTTCAGAAAGTAAATGAGCAACTTGGTAAGAAATGTTCAACAAAATGCAAGAAAGTGGTAGATTTGGATTATTATTAATAATGACTATTTTTAAAAAGTTGGGGGAGAATGTCGAGAGTGAAAAAAACAGAAAAATAGGGAAACATAGTTGTAATTATCATAATTACATATTAAAAATTAAGATACAAATTTGATTAAAAAATTTTAAAGCATTTTTTTGCATGTATTCCCTTTTTCTTTCTTTTTTTTTTTTTTTTTTTTTTTTTTACTTTTTTGACAGATTTTCAGGTACTTTTTTTTGCTTTTTACTAATTTCATGCTAATTTTTGGGTCATGTGTTCTTTTGTTGCTCATTGTCCCTTTCCCATGTTTTTGAAAGAAATCAAGCCAATATGCTCAAGTTTCAAAGGGTTAATCAATAACAATATCATCATATTTCAGAATTAGATGATATGTTTAAAAGTTAAACTTGTAATCTCCAAAGTAGCTGCAGCCGCATAATAGCTATAGTGGAATAAACATTTAAAAAAAATATTTGCCTCTAAAATAGAATTGGAGTATAAAGTATCAAAGATTGAAACACTGGGTGATGTTCTAGCTACATCCATTTTTATATAGTCTATGTTTCAAACATGCTGCCTGCTGCATCTCAGTTCTCTTTTGAACTGTGAAACGTGACACCATTGTCACCATTTCTCTCCCAGTACACCTCCTTCCTAAACATCAAACAGTGCTAGCAGCCGTGCACCAGCCAGACAATGGCAAGCAGCCAAGAGAAAGACAGGACATTTATTGATATCGTGTCATATTCATTAATTGAATTGAATCAAAATCATACTGTGGCAGATTTTGTGATATCAGCAAATATTGTATCATTGTCCAAAGAGTCAATGTATAATATCATGATGAAACTTGTGCTTTACGCTAGGGATGAACAATAATATAGGCACATCATCGGTATTGGCTGATATTGGCTCTAAAATTAAATATTGGTAACAGACAACATGCTGATTTCTTCCAGTATCACAAGCTGATATTTTAATATTTTATTTATTTTTTTAGTTTGCGATGCGAGCATGTGAACTCTGAGTTGATTTTTTTTAATTAGCTTAATAAATGAATATATTGGCATATTTGATATCGACAAAAAAAAAAAAAAAAAAGCAAAAACAACAATGCTGTGCATTGCTACAATGTCTACCCCCCACCTCCTTATTTATACAGCACTTTCACAGGATTTGCAAAGTACTATACAAAAGGACAAAAAAAACAACCCCAAAACAACATGCAATAAAAAAAGACAAAAAACATCTATAAAAACTGGAACAAAAAGTGTATAGAACAGAAAAGATGATCATGAAATCATATTAGTAAATGGAGAAAAAGAAAAAGAAAAAAGTGAGATATAAAGAAACCTTAACACGTTGTGTGAGGCTGTTCTGATGCCGTTTAACAACAGCAAAAGTGTGATCACCTCGATTTCCTGGTTACCTGCTGCTCTTGAGGTGGTGCTGTTTTTGAAACAATACTTGCTAATATTGGCTAAGAGCTATGTTAATTTTTTTTATCTATATTTTTCTTTCTTTCTATTCTTTCTTGTCTTGGTGTATTGGATATTTTTTTGTTGAATTCCTGAGAGAGAAAAAAGAGATGCATTGTGAGGAAAAATATGTCTGTTTGACAAATGTCCCATTGATCTTCCCACCACTTACACCTCTAAATGAATCTTTTTAGCGTTTGTCATAGACCTCTTTGCAGGAAATGCATGAATGGAAATGCAGCTAAGATCTGAATATGAATCACTGACAAGTGCTTTTGTTCTAAGACAAATCTACTTCTCTCGTGCACCTTGGCCCCCTCGCTCCCACCTCCAATCAGTCATTTCTATTAAAATTTGTCAAATTCCATAACAGAATAATTGCCATGAAGAATAGCAACTGTCATGCTGGGAATGAATGGTCTTTATATTTGGTGCAATACCATGTCAGAGGAATCTTAAATCATTAAAGTTGAGATGAGAGACAGCAACCAATTCATATTCATTCCTGTGAGATGGTCGGGGTTTGACGGGCTGTAATGCTCCATGATTGGAGTTAGTGAAAATGACATGTTTCATTATAAATAAGGATGACGCATCCCAACAGTTAGTTACTGAGTCTGTTACAGACACACCGTTTTGAATGTTTTCCTCATTTTTCCAGGTTAGTTTATTATTCTTTTGAGCTTTAAAAATGTAATTTAAAATTTTGGGGAATGTGTTTATTTGCTTTCTTGTTCGAGAGTTAGGTGAGAAGATTTATTTTGTTCGCATGCTAAATGTGAAGCTACTGCAAGAAGCCGACAAGGATTTTAGTTTAGTTAATAGGAGAAACAGCTAGCCTAACCAAAATCTGCCTACCAGAACCTCTAAAGTGCATTAACATATAATTTGTACAATAACATTAATTTGGATTTTACAGGGAAGTCACAGCACCTGGCTAAGACATAGCATGGCACAAAACCCATTGAAAAGCCTTAAAATGTACTTTTTTTATTCTTATATGGATTAAACAAGCCACGTACAGCAGTTTTGCTGGCTAATTCTTGTGACTGCAGGTTGGATCAAAATTGAGTTATGACTGATACTGAACCTTTGGATATCACTTCTGTCTTCTGACAACTTTCCGTGGTTCAATCTTCTTAAATTAAAAAATAGGGTGTAGAAATTGCAGTAATTAGAAAATCCATATTATGTATGCAGTAAAATAGGAAATAGGAAAGTGGCAGTAGGCATATTGCGGCGAATGACGAATGTGAGAATGAGGATGATGCCAGCGACAAAATAACTGATAACATGACAATGGCAAGAGCACAATCAGTGATGAAGACGATGATATCAAGTAATGTTAATGTAGGCCAAACCTGATGAAGTCTGACAGTATTACAACAAAATAATAGTTGCTTAAAATGTTCTGGATTGAAAAACTGACATGAAACAAATACAGATCTAGTTTTTCTGTTACAAAAAACCCCCCAAAAATAAAAAGACGCTACATTGTTAATTGCTTTGCACTACCTGTTTAAGGTAATATAAAGGCAGAGTAACTACAATATTAGTGCATTGTGGGTTCATGGGTCAAATCATTTATCATGGTTTGTGGGCATAAAATGACTTGTAAATACCTTTTTAATAAGTGCATTGCTAGTTTTCTACCTGTAACACATTTGGCGTGACAGTCAAAAAACTTTGAAGCCGATTCCAATCTTTAAGCAAAGCTAAGGTAACCACCTGCTGGCTGTGGCTTTATATAAAGTGTGCAGGATTTATGGGCATCTATTGGTAGAAATGATATAGGTCTTTAATATTCATACCTATGCTTTCATTAGTGTATACTTACCTGAAAATAGGAATCATGTTTTGATCAAACTTTGACTCTGGAAAGAGCCATTTGCATTTTAGTTGTTCCACTGTAGCTCTCCTACAGTTGACACAAAGGGAAAAGTTTAAGTTCTGTAACCTCTCCACTAGATGCCACCAAATCCCACACACTGAACCTTTAAATGGACAAAGGAAAGTGGTTAAAAAATCTTCTCATCTAACTCTTGGCAATAAACAGAGAAAGTATATTTCCCAAAATGTCAAAAAAATCTTTAAACCCTTTGTAGCTGCAGTCAAACAGAGCCGATGCAGATATAAAACCGTTTGTCTAACGGGTGTGAAGATTAGGAGTGAGAATCATTTACTTGCAGACAAGACTCTCTGAGAAGACAACAACTTTGAGGCTGGTCTCCTGCGTGTCTCTCCACAGACCCACCAATCTGACGGCCCAAACCCTCCCAAGGCATACTGCAGAAAATTGCATCGTTACTTTGCAAATTTGTTCAAGCAATCAACTCAATCTCACTTGGGGTACCAATCTGACAACAGGAATGATTAGAATCCTGGGCGGCTCGCCGCTTGTCACTTGGGACCGCTATGGGAGCAGAATTACAATGAAGCCTGAAATTGCGTGCTATTGTTACCTCCCAGTATTCTGTCCTCTTTCTCCATCCACCATTTTCCACATGCCCACGTCTGTCTCCTCTATTCTATCCTTTGGTGATGTGTGGTAACAAGGTGTGACTGCTTGCGACAAAGCCAAAGGGCAATTGTTGAGGACGGGAGACTAGAAATAGCTCTTGTCCCATCTTTTATTACAGAGCAGACCTGCCACCGCCACAGTGTAAAAACCCCTCATTTGGGAGATGAAATATGCAAAGTTTGTGTGGAAATGCAATGGAGGATTATCGTGGATGGCCTTTAATGTGGTAGTGCTGGACAGGAAGTGCTTTAAAAGAGGAATGAATACTTCATCATTGCGCATCTCTGCAAGGACTTTCAGTAGCTAAGTCGGGTTCCCTTTAGGTTTGGACAAAATACATTAAAATGACCTCAGGAATTGTGGCGAAATGCAAAGGGCAGAGGCAGGCGGCGCTGCTTTATATTTATCAGTTTCTCCTCACATGTTGCCGTGGAGAGGAGAGGGTTGAAGGGGGGTTGAAATGACCTGACGGGAGCTGAGGGGAGGAGAAGCAGGCTGTTGATTCTCATTTCACCGTTCCCATCTCCCAGCAGGATTGTCTGAGACATAGATAAATACTGCCAGCACTGCGATTTATAAGCTGTGCAGCAGACACAATTTCACCCATTACCTGACTGACTCAAAAGTCCAACACGCTTGAGTCCCCTGCATACAAAGTGCTGTGATTTCGCCATTCTTTTGGCCTCCCTTTGCCTTTCCTTGAGCTCTTTCTTGTCAACACTGCAGGGGGACAAGGCAGCTCTCAAACCCTGAATACTTATTTCTTATATCGAAGTGATGTGCTTTGTGTAAAAATTAGTTTACCATTTTCTGTCTGTCGGCCCAAGTCTTCCATTTGCTGTGACTGCATGTTTTCACTTTCAGGGCTATACTTACTGTAATTACAGTATTTGTGTGACTTTGATTATCCAATCAATGCCAAAAGGTTCTGAAAGTTGGCCCACAAACATATACGCTGTAACGTTAGTGGAAAAGTTTATATTTTCCAGTCTACAAAGTGAGATTGTAAATATTAATGCTCATGTTTAAGTCAAATTCTATGTAAACTGAAAGCAATTTGCAAGGCCACATTTTACAAACAAGCAATGTAAGGATATCAAGTAAGATGCAGAACCAAGTTAGCAGAAATTATTATTTTCTTTCCATAAACAGGCCGATAGTGATGTGAACCAGAACTAGAACCAGAACCAGCAACATGTAAAGGTTCCCATGATCATGGTCAAACTAAGAACAGCTTATTTTTTTAGCATTACCAGTACCTCATCTTGTATATAGATTTATTTGGTCAGGTTTGTGAGAAATTCATCCAGTCACCAGAAGAAAACAGCCCACTCTTACCGAAAAAACTTGCACATTGGTTGACAGTGCAAGCAGCTTATTATTACCAATAACTATGTTTATTGTGACGTACAGTATGTCACGTGACATTAGTGACAAAATTATTGATGTGAAGACCTTAAAATTGTGACCATTAGAACGGTGATATATGTAGTTTTGGGTGAAGTCATTAAGTTGTTTTGTAAGTCAGTGGAATTCTAACTATTTTTTTGTTTAGCTGTGAGAGAGCACTGAAAGAAAAAGCTGGTATTGTATATTTCTGCAAACAAGAAGTTACATTTGTACATTTCATTTGTAACACACATTTCTAAAGTGACATTGTTCCGATTACATGTATATGAGCTGATTTTGTCAGCAGGAGGGGTTGGAGAAATGGGATGGTGTGACTACAAAACTACAACAGCCAGCTGTTTTCGGAATTTACTGAGCTTTTTTTCAGAAATCAAAGTCTTTACATGTTTTTTCCAAACATTTATGTCTTAACTCGTAGAGATTATGGTTGTTCTCATTAATTGTTCATATGTATACATGTGAAAAGTAATGCACCAGAAGTTGTATCCAATCAGGAATGCTGCTATCACTTGAGCAATAAGCTGCTAGGAGTAAAGAAGGAAGAAGACCAAAAGTCTGCAGGTTGGGGTGGTACTTTATGGGTCAAACAAACACAAGACCTTACCCCAGGAAACCGGTGTTTGTG
This sequence comes from Plectropomus leopardus, assembly GCF_008729295.1. NCBI lineage: Eukaryota > Metazoa > Chordata > Actinopteri > Perciformes > Serranidae > Plectropomus > Plectropomus leopardus. The sequence goes on from NC_056467.1 coordinate 24,462,336, forward strand.
TCCTGTGAAAGCAAGTGAACTTCGAATTATTTTAAGGTACATTGTCTCTCTATTTTTCCTAACCTAACCTCAATACCTTTACTTGCCGAAACCTAACCTATGTAACTTTATTTTAAGTACTTAACTTTACACTATGTAACATGACAATGCAATTCGTTGGGTACTAATTTGTTAGATATACTATCCGTTGTATGTGCATTTTTTGTAAGATATTATATTATATTATATTATATTATATTATATTAATATTATATTATTTATATTATATTATATTATATTATATTATATTATATATATTTTGCTTAGGACTGACAGGGTAGAGAAGATACACTGCTGAGATATGGAATAATAGATTTTGTGTTTGGTCTTTTAGTGGGACCTTTTTGACAATAACAAAAGATATAGAATAACCCAAGCTTTACCCTTTGGGCAGTGTTTGCTTCTATTAGTGGTTGTACATTTTAATAAAGACAGGGATTTAGCATTTTATGTAAATAAGCATGTTGTCTTCCATCTGTAGCAGTAATGGAAGCCACTCAAATCAAAGTTTCATTATTGCTCAAATGAAATAGTGCAGCGATAATAAACATTATCATTCATTTCAAACCTTTTACTTTCACAATGGAATACCATTACATCATATTAAATATGTAAAAAGGATTTAGAGACAATGTTTGACATTAAATCTCTGGTACCAAAAGCAGCAAACAGGCTTTTTTCTGAACTTGAGGCTATTTTGTTTCCAGTGGTATTAAATACTACAGGCTTTCCTCCCCATTCTCATTCAAAGTCAAATTACTCCTTCAAGGCCTGCCAGTAATATGGGGTTAATTGTTCTGGATGGCTGGATCACTTCCAAGCAGTTCATCCAATTTCCATTTAAATTGAGCTATCGGAGCGTGACATGGGCGACGCTTGGCTCGGCACTGTTGCAGACAGGCGACACCGACGCACTGCTGGCAGGGATGCAGAGAAACCTGTTTACAGGTCATACCGGAGACTCTCAAGTGGCTCACAACAAATGAAATGCAAGCAAACACCTTGCTGGTTCTCTCAATAGGGCTTTAAGAGAGAGCACAGAAAAATGCCTCATATAGTCAAACTGGTCAGGTGTATATACATTGATTCATTGTCAGTCTCCTGTTTGCTGTGGCTCCTATTGTGACCTGACAGTGTGAACAATAGACAAGGACATGGTGCTCCTGATTTCTTTCTTTACCTCCTGCTCCCTGGCGATTTCTTGCCTTTTGAATAAGAGCTGCCCTCCTCCCCTGTTAGCTTTTAAATTGGAGTTTTTGTACCATGATGTCATTTTTTTGTTGCCCCTGTAGGATTCATGCCACAACATTTCTCATTGTACTGGACATGTGCACTGTCACAAACACACCCCACTGTTTTTAATTTAAGCCGTTGATTTAAGGCTTCGCTCTCCTTTTCTCTCCTAGCATGTGGACTCTAATGAGCACTGATTATTTCCTCCCACTGCTATTGTCATACGCATCTTTGCTTTTTTTTTTTTTATACTCTGGGTCTAAAATCAATGGGGTGCATTTTATTTTATCAGCATGAATAAATTCACCACACACATCATGTAGATGATTCTTACCATTAAAAACAAACTTTCTTTAGAAAATGAGAGGCGGGATTCATCAAATACACACTCAGACTCCACATTTATAAATGAAGTGTTACAAAGTCAGCCCTCCACTTTCAGAGTTTTTTACCACTGCACTTAGTGTGAGAGTGTTAAGAGCGAACCATCGCATTTTGAGAATAGGTTAAGAAAAAAGATAGAGGGGGGTAATGTATCATCTAATCGAAAGCAATCAACATTAAATAACACAAAAAAAGAAGAAGTAAGTAAGTAGTGTGCAATACAGTGCTGCAGGAATTACGTTTTTCTGTAGGCGAGCCCAGAAGCTAACCTGGTTCCCTTGTCTAAAAGCCTATGGGATTTTTCCATTGGAAAATAAGCTCTGTGGTAAACAAACATTTTACAATACTTACACATTTTGTTCAGCAAGATAATCTTCACAAATAAACACCACTTTCAGGATTTTTGAAGCCTAAATGAAATCCTCAGAACTGAAAAGCTAACATCGGCTATAAAAAAACTACCCTTCTGTCTCATTTAGCCACTTGTCAGCAACCGTCTTTTTTAAGACACATAAAACCTTCATAGTTGTGGTGGAGTTGGGTATTTATTTTTATGTTGTACGACAAAACGTGAAGATCTCTTGTGCTAACCAAAAACCCATTCAAAAAACCAGCTGACTTGAGACAAGGGAACCGGAGGGGCTAAAATGCTAATTCATTTCCGGGTTTTAGCATTCTGGGGTTCTCTATTGGAGCTCTCTTTTCCAAACTGTTATCAACTCTAAGAGAAAAGTTGAAGAAGTGGGTCTGAATACAGTTCTTCTGTTTTTGTTTTTTTTTTTATAAATGAGAAGAAGAAGAAGGAACACCAACATACCCCATACCACACACCAAACTGACATCAAAGAACTAGTGACAACAATCGACTGTTGTGTCGCCTCACATCACCTGTGTCCTGGCCAAAATGTTGCACTTGAACACACTGCAAAGACTACTGCCACAAGCCAACCAGCTGATACATTCTGCATATGCATTAGAGGAAAAAACTCTCCATACCAGCAGGTGATGATAGTCACGGAGGATCGACAGGACAGATTGAAGATGGCATTTAGCACATTAACAAAACAACCCAGTGTTGAAAGAACAAACGATTTTAACTGTATGCTAGTGAACTACAACACAAACCATTATGGGCTGTTTCTGCTTATAAGCTCAGTGCCTAAAATAGAAATCATACCTAATTTAACAAGTTTGCTTCAATCACATTCCCACTTAACTTAAGTTGTTTGTTTACATTCCTCATTTATGTTTCTCTTCTCGGGCAATTAGCTGGACTGCCAATTCACCAATTACGGCACCAATTTTTATATGCTGAATTGGCCGAAAGACATCAGATAAGGGGCAACTACTGTCAATTATGTGGGACACAGCACAAAAACTAAGGCAACAGATGCCTGCAGCACGACATTGACTGACATCCGTCAGCTTGGTGTTTTAGGGCCCTTAAACAGCAAAATCCAGCCCCAGTTTGTTTCTCACCTTTACAAAATATTTGTTCTAAGCATTATTTTTTTCAAAAGATGTGTGGGCTATCTGGCAATGTTGGAAAAACACAGGCAGTCTTTGAAGAAAACTTCTATTAACCATCTAAATTAAAAGATACTCCATCTGTTGCACAATAAATCTCTACTTCTGACCTTTTTTTCTAATCCAATCAAAGATGAAAGGCGTAAATGCCAAACAGAGTCCTCTTGGTGAATGTGAACCAAAATCGACTTTTTTTTCACCAGTTATATTAGTATGAAATTGTTACTTTCCCATATTTTCACACAAACTGATGAAATTTACAAAAAAAGCAAGACTATGACTATGTCAGTCACAACTTGAGAAACTAGTAAAAAAATATATATATTTTTTTTTTTTCCTGTGCAATGGACAGACATTTTCTCATCCAGATGTTTGATGAGCCTTAAATAGTTCTGCAAATACCTTCTGAGAAGTGTTAAGCGTTGTGAAACGACCTTCTGGGTTTTTCAATGTATTTATTCATCCGAAATTCATATGCTCAGCTCTGCCTCTTTCAGAATATTTTAGAGAGTTCAAGGTTTGACTGAAACAGTTTCAAATATCAGTGCCCCCTCTTTGTTCCAACGTCTAGCTTTGTGACTTCAATGTAATGGTAATACGTGAGAGGCAACTGTGGCCGTGTCCTCCACACATCACAAATGCAGCCCCGGTGCTCACAAGATCAGCTCGGATGGCTTGCATCAGTCATTCCCCCGCAGCCAATCCAGCCCAACTTCTCATAAAATCCACACCATTCTGTATCATCGATTCGCTCCCTTCCAGAAATGGGCCCCGTGTCACACATATTGTTTCTAGATTGAAAAGGAGTTGGCCAACATCTGCTGTAAATCATACAGTCCCATTAGCCAGAGGGATCCATTCTGCCACCAGTCATCAGTGCTCGCTCTCCGTGTCCCGGGTCAAACCATTGTCCTGGTTTTATTTTTGCAACCTTAGCAGAACAGACCCTCCATCACTGTCCCCGCCATCAGAGGGAGGACTCTGCTTGGTGAACACAATGATGTCGAGTACAACATTAAAACGTTTAACCAAGTGGAGGGGCAGTGTGACCCCACATGCTCACACCATCCGTCAGGTCAGGATGAGAAAATGGAGGTCACATAACGCACAAACACATATTATTCTAAGACACTAAATGACACGGGGAGGGAGAGAAGGTCAAATACACTTATAGGCTCATGTTTGACTGGTTTTATTTCTGCATGTTTTTTTAAATTGACTTAAAGGCTCAGTTCACCCAAACCAAATACAAATATTTTGTTACCCCCTAGTAGTATCTAACCATAAATATAGATTTTTATTTTTATTTTTTATGAGATTTTGAGATATCTGTCTGTTAGATTTATACAGCTTCTGATATAATTAAAATCACTACATATCCAATGTTATCAAGGATGAAACGATTAAATGCTGCACTTATTTCTATTATTTTCCCTGCATGGTGTTTATACAGCCCACCAACCTTCTAGAGACAGAAATTTGCATTTAATGAATGACATAAAGATATAGTAGAAACTAAGAACTAAGGAGCTAGAAAACAATGAAATGAACAATCATTTTTTTGCCGGAAAGCAAACTTAAAACAAACAAAAAATGTCCTTAAAACTGAAATATATCATTAGCAGTGAGCAATTTAATGTTTTTGTCTGTGAGTTTGGTGAACTGACCCTTTTAAAAAAATTGCATTATTTTCACAGAGGAATGAGAAAAATAATTACATGTTTTGTGTTTGTGCAGATTTTTTTTGTATTTTCACACAGTTACAAAAGCATTTGTAGCACAGCACAACAGATGAAACAGACAAGTGCTTTGTATGTTCTACACACTATAATCACTGTTTGTCCACGATTTCATGCACCACAAGTTAACCTGTGAGAAGCTAAATCTGAACCAGACTCAGGTCTCCCACAGTAGCTGTTCCCCTTGAGCTGCCCTTGACTTGAACGCACTGAGCCTGAGGCGCTGGGCTGAGGGCTGGGCTCCCCCCAGGCTCCCCTCCCCCAAGGACACTCTGCAGGTTGCCTGGCTGTCTGCTTGCAAAAAAAAATACATGTCCAGATACTTCTATTGTTCTACGCTCTGATCTTCACACAGGTTGCTAAAACAAAGCCCTCTTATTAATATTTATAGCCCCTCTGATGGGACAGGATCAATGGAGAGAGGAGAAAGAGAAGAGAGCGTGCCTGAATAATCATCATCCATCTACTTCCAGCCTTCTCTCTCTCTTCTCTCCATCTCTCTGAAGTACAAGTGATGTTTTAAAGAGGAGTGCAGTGTGTGAGCGGGAGATGGTAATTTGATGAGATGGGAGAAGGGAATGGCTGCATCAGAGTTTGCACCTGTGCGTTTATTTCAGCTCTTGCAGACTGCCACGTTGACATAGCTGATATAGAGATATTTTTCCACCAGTTTTTCTGTACATTAACCCTTTGAAACCTGGATCAACATCAGTTCTCTTGCTGCATTCAGGAAGCCTTTCATAAGCATTTAACCTTGAAAACATGGGAAAATTGGTTTGATTTTTTTCAAAAACACGGGTGAAAAGGCAAACAGCAATTTCTCAATTTTTATTTATTTATTTTAAGTAAAAGGTGACAAGAAAATCACCCCCAAATTAACAAAAAACAAAACTGAGAAAATCACTAGAAAATTAGCAGATAACTAGGTAAATTGTCAAGAAAACTAATTTTATAATTATTATAGTTATGTATTTAAAATAATGTTGTGGAAATATATATTCATTTATTTTTTTATTTACATGTGTTATTTTATTTTAGTTTTTTGACAGGTCATTTCCTGCTTTTTTCTTTTGCTTTTATATTTGTTGGTTTTTGTTTTGTTGCTAATTTCAGGTCATTTTCTTCTAACTTTTCACTAATTTCTTGCAAATGTTGGGGTATTTTTTTAAAAGCTGCTCAATTTGCTCAGGTTTCAAAGGGTTAATAACAAGTGAAAATGTGAAAGTCATCCATTTCAAATTGGCAAGAACAATAAGATTATCTAGACATTTCAGTTTTATTCCATCTTTATAGCAGACACTGAAGGTTTTTGATTTTAATGTATTTATTTACCTGTTTGTTTTTTCCTTTCTCTTTATTTCCTTTACATATTATTTATCGTGAATTGAACATTTTTATTATGAAATATTGTTATACAACCTTTATTTTGAAAATTAAAATGGATATGTCATAAATGTGTCAATAAAGTTTGAAGAATTAAAAAAAAAAAAAAACCCCAACATATTCTTTTCTGCCTTTCTAAATATAAGTGTATCTGTCTGTAATGACATCTGTTTAAAGCCTAAACGTGTTTAGCTTGTTTCTGTTGACCTTGCCTTAATTTCTTCTCTTTTCCCAGCTGAAGATGTGTGGGAGAGTGTTAGGAGTGGATTTGTAACAGACTCCCGGCGTCTTCATTGGCAGGCCCAGCATGGTGGATCTCCAAGATGAAAGTCTGACAGCCTGAGACAGTCTGCTCTGCGTCTTCAGTAGGTGGGCACGCTGCCCAGTGCTCAGTAAGCGAATTAGGTGGGCAGGAAGCCCAACGCTGCCCCTCTTGACTGACAGTGGCCCTGCCGAGCACTCTTTAACTGCACAAGGAGAAAGTTATTAATCAGATGTGTTTGCTTCTTCCAGCTTTTCCCGCAGAGGAGGAGGCGGCAGAGGAGAAGGAGGGGAGAACTGGCTTGGTGATGAATGCCCTCACTTCTGTGCGTTTCAAAAGTACAGTTTATCCATGAGGAATGGAGCGGCTTGTACATGGGCTGAGGGGAAATTGCCTTTTCCTTTGACCTGCAGCCAAGGGTGAGGAAGTGAATGGAAAGCGATATGAGTGTCTGCCCTCTGAGGTGATGAATACGGTGTAAATTAGAAGAAGAGGCCTTTCAATCTCCAGCGCTTTGGCTTTCCCCCATTTTTACCGCCTTAAATTGTTTTCTGTCTTTTTGCTCTACAGCCCATTCCTGCCTTCCTTATTTTTCCCTTAATCTTTCTTTCCTTTTTTCTTCCATTTTTACGTCTTCTCCACCTCCACCTCCATCCCCTTCCTCGCTGCAGTGCAGCAGGGTTCTGGGGGTGTGCGGGTTGACAGGTTGAGCTCTGGGAGGTCGAGAGGGCAAGGGCAGCATTTGCAGATTGTGGGACAGAAAGCTGAGACAGCACGGCCTTCAGTGAGAACGCAGTGTGCAAGCAGGAATCGCAAGGCCATGCGGAGTCACAGAGAACCATGACCTTGAGCCGTGAGCTGAGAAAAAAAAAATCAAATCCATCGAGTCTGGACGCCGGGCCTGCAGGTCCCGGTGCCCTGTGTATGTGTGTGCTCATTGGCATATGGTGTTTTGCTGAAAATGGATTAGACAGAGTCCCTCATGAATTATTGTGAAAGCCCAAGATATTGCAGCGCACCACAGAGAGATAAACAAATTAGTGCCTTTATCATGTCTGCCTCTAATTGATATTCATGAATGCAGTGTTTCATATGCAACAAAAGGGTTTGGTCCAATGCTAAATATTTAAATTTGCTTATTAATTACTATTATAACAATCCAGTGGATAAGTGCTGTCGTGTGTGTGTGTGTGTGTGTGTGTGTGTGTGTGTGTGTGTGTGTGTGTGTGTGTGTGTGTTTGTGATTAATATCAGATCCATAATCTCCTGTTTTATCCTGCAGCTATGAAGTGTGTGTGTGTGGAAGGGGACCCAAAAAGAATCCAACATAAAGCCTGTGGGACATGAATCTTTGAGTCAAACGTGAGCAGAATAACAACACTGTATAAGAGGAGACCGATGGACTGCTTTAAAAATACATGTGATTCCAACTGGACTCAATCTTTATTTGGAACCAGTCCTGCTGGATTGACGCTCATGCCAACCTGGGAAAAAGAGCTGGCTCTTTTGTGCTTTTTTTTCTCTCAATTTCAGCCACTTTGTAGTTCAAATCATTCCTCATAGAACTCGATGTTTTTGAGCTTTTGAACTGTGTTTGTACAGGATGTGCATACATTAAAAGAGTCCTTTACTAATATGTAAAATTTAGCAAAAGCATCTTTAAGGCACATTCGCAGACTCAACATTTTCAATCCCCCGCAGAGCCTTAGGCAGGTAAAACTTTATATGGACACCCACAGACCTCAATTTAAATTCAAGTCCAAATACTAAGTTTCACACCTCATGTATCAGGTTCATTGGTGCAATAATAAAAATCATGTAAAATGTGTTTCTGTTTATTTGTGCAGCTGTAAATCTAACTGTTTATATTGGTGACAGGACGTGTGGTGCACATATTGTATCATGGCAATCACTCATATCATGTTAGTACAAATGTTTCACAATTGTTGAATTTGTTTCAATTGTTATGTTTTCTGTATCTAGAGAAGCATCATTCTAATACACTAAATATTGCCAATTCAGTTTCTCAACTTAACTTTGTTGTTCTTGTGAAAATAGCCACACAAAAAAAAAAACATCCTGGGGAAACAGAACATCTACTAGGACACAAAATATAATAAAAACATACAACTTACAATAAAAATTTTTTATGAGGGAACATACAGTACAATAAAACATTTTTCTACTTACAGTCAGGTTCTTAACGTTTTGAGGCAGTTTGTCACCAGTATCCCAGAGCCTGATGTCATGGAAGAGTGGTTTGTTATTGATTGGAGTGTTTTTTTCCTCCTCCCATAGAAATAGAGATCAGAAGGGCATTATAGTTTTTACCTGAGTACAACCTTTGCAGCTTGTTGCTTTACCTTGAGTCTCTGACTGCCAAAACAAAGACAACTAAAAGAGTAAGAGATGTTAACTTGCTGCGTATCATTTTATTGGTGGCAAAAAAGATAACTTTAGCTTGCCTCGTGGTGAGACAGGTTAATGAAAGTGTGCTCAATGGAAACAGTCCAGCTGGCCACTTACGTCTTTAGACATTGCTATTTAATTGAATTTAGGTTGTGACACCAGGTGACCAAAATTCAGTGTCAGGACAATTTCTAATGCCAACACCAATTTGATGTAGAATACTGATGACAGATGATGTTGATATTTTGTTGGTTTTAAGTCATGTTGTAAATTAATCACAATCCAATGTTTTCCAAATGTCTAATGCCACCTTGATTTAGAATAACAACATTTAGTCATAAAGTATGGTTAACTAAACCCAACGCCTGCAAAACATCATAATGACACTGTCCACTCTCAATGTGAAATTCTAACCCTTTTAGAAATTTGAAATATAGTCAATGTGTTTTAATTCAAACCAAAATTTAACATCTGTCCGATGTCCAACATCTTTTTGATGTCGTATGGATGCCCGGTGCCAGCTAACATGAAACTCCACATAAAGACAGACAGGTCTCTCCTGCTCCTCTAATTATTTATTTTACACTACTAAAGTGCTATAGTGATTTAATTGTAAATTTGGCCAACACCTCTTAATACAGGCCTAATGTAATTAAATTACATTTGATTTAATTTAATTTGATTTGATTTATTCATTATTTGCAGACTCCTCTCTATGAGCATACGCATTTTACCATAATTTATAATTTGCATTGATGTTGTTGCTTGTTTTTTATGTTGTTTTTGTTAGTTATTTTTCTATCTCCTGACAAAGTAGCTATGTATAATTCAAAAATGAATTTATTTGAATTTAAGAAATTAATTTTTATTGCTCCTTTAAAGTCACATTTAAAGGAAACAATATGCCTTAAATGGTTAAATCATTATAAGTTTTAATATTTTTATCACAGTCGCATATGATTACTTATGCTAGCTTCAACAGGTAAATACCAATTGGAAAACCAGACTCTGTTTGACCCTCACCAGCCACCATACATCACAGTCAGGCTAGCACCTGCTAGTGTGCTCAGTGTGTGGCTACACTACTGCTCTAATTTGACCATTTTTTTCTCCCACAGTGGTGTATGCCTCCTCACAGTCTCGTTTTCATATGATGGGATGCATATAAAAGACAAAGCAGACTTAATTTGAAGGATTATTGTTTGGAAAAACATCAACCAGCAGCTGAGTGTGGAGCAGATTGTTTACCCCTCTACAAAGGAGCCCATGGAGAGCTTTGCATCCAGATTGTCCTCCAAAAGTAAGTTGATCTTCCGAACTGAGAGGAAAGCAGCTACAGGGAACTCTTTGATTCAAACTACTCTCAGTTTTAGGAAAGTTTTGCAGCCATATAGACAAATACACCTGTGCATGCCTTGGCCTGCAGTTTGCATATCAGTTATGGGGTGTAGGAGGCTAACGAGATGGCTCAGACTTTTTCAGCTGGAGTTGTATAGGTTATATTATCTATAGACAGTATATTAAAAACAGTAGATATCAGTGAGCATGCCCCAGATTGGAAAAGCAGGCTGGAGTCTGATAGTCAAGCTAAGCAATCTACTGCTGAGGAGGGCTCAGCAACAACACTTATTTAAACCACCTGGGAAGAAAGTACCACTTAAAAAAATGAAGCTGTTAAATCGCTCTCTTCAAAGCCAGAATTCATTAAGAAAATCAGCAATGTAACATCCCTGAACCCAGGAGCTGCTGGTCTGCTGCTGCCTTGATCAGGTCTTTAGTTTTTGTTATTGTGTGACCTTGACACTTAAAAGGGTTAGTTTGGATTTACCAAAGATGGAGACTGAAGCCATTGATGGCTTTCCAGTTGAAATGGGCTTTCTGACAGAAAGGCAAAGCAGTGAAAATACTCCCAATATAGTATACACTTAAACTGACACTGATATTTTTTAAGTGAGAATTTTTTTAGGTTGCTAAAGTACGTTTTGTTGCTGACGGCCATCTACTTTATGTATTACACTAGTGGTTCCCAAATGGTCCGGCCACAAGGCTTGGATTTCTCCATAGTCATGAGTTCAAGGACTACACATAAGATAAATGACCATATATTCAATTTTATTCCAGGAAATGGCACTTCAGAATAAACGTTCTGTGCCAGGAATTCAACGTACTTCAAAATAAAGTGTGTGTGTTTTTTTTTAACAAACTTGATATTGTAACGAGTCAATTACAGCCCACATTTGGACTGCAACCCACAAGTTGGGAACTACTGTACTGTACACCATGGATTATTATCTCATACGAAACCACTTTAAAAAAATCAGAACTGTCCCTTTAAGTGTAACCTCTCCTCTCTGAACTCTTAATGAGGTTTTATTGTCCATTTGGCGAGGCTTTCTCTGTTCTGGGAAAGATTGCTTTGCCAAATTCTGCTTCAAGTGTCTCCTACTCTTCAAAAGAAGGTTGAACATGATCTCATACTGCTTACAATGCCTCTCACACACCCACTAGATTTTATAATCCTCTAAAATGGTGACTGGAGAGATCCATCTTTAAAATGAAATGCCATCATGTTGCTTAATTTCTTCCTTTTTATACTTGTGACTATTTTTTTAAGTCCCCAGCTTGATTATTGTAGAAAATTGATCACTGTTTGGTGTTCTGGAGGAAAACAGCTGCTGTGTGAGTACACTGGTGTATCCTTTCTGCATCTAATGCCATCATAATGCTCTGGTTAAGTGATACCACCAGCACACTGTTTAAATATGTGTCTTTAGTGGCAGCTGGCCCGAGCTCTGGCACATGGAGAAAATTCCCAGCAGTATGTTTTAACACAAGAGAGCAGATCTGTGCTGCCTGTAGCTGCTCACTTATGGATAGGCCATGCTGGGATGGTACACTATCATCAGTCTGGAGCCTGAACTGGGGCTAAACCAGCAGTAATGATGGATTAATTGTCTTCTCGAGCAGCTTCACAGACTGAGGGTTTTTCATGCTGGGAAATTGTGCGGGACAGTGTTTTTTCTTCCGCTGTTTGTTATTCTCTAACTACACTGGTAGCGGTGAGAAATGATGTACAGTCAAGCTCTCCGCTGGGCGACTACTTTCCTGGGAAATGACGCTCATTTTCTGACTTGCATATGAATCTGTGCAGGGAAAGATTGGAGGCTGATTATGATTTATGGTGAACTGTGAAGCGGCAGCTGTGATTTTCTGAGTCCGTGCACACACAGGAGAAGTAAATGTGTAAAGATGCAGCAGCTTTGCCTTTATGTTTAATGATAACTTTAAAGAGCTTTCTGGGATTTTTTTTTATCACTTTCTTAATAATACTGTCTTTCTTGTAAAGGGACAACATGCACTTTTGATAGTTGGCTCTTAAAGGAGCAGTTTGATATTTTTAGAAGTCGGCTAACAGTTAGATTGGAAGATAGCCCTCTTATATCTGTCTGATAAATATACCACCGGGATACCCAACTTGCTTTGCTTGCTTTGGGGCCACTTTTGCAAAATGTGGAGCCAGTTGCAGCAGCACCATATATGTTTCTTGGATTTTAGGAAGTTTCTAGGCTTTTGGCATATTTTGGACATTTCTAGTATTTTAAGACATTTCTGGGATTTTAGGATATTTCTCTGATTTTTTGGGATGTTTCTAGGATTTTAGGGGGTTATTGGGGGCTTAGCTAGGACCTCTGTCAGGGGTTGCGGGGGATCCTCCAGCACTTCTTTTGATAAACAAGCTCTATTTTGATGCTGCTTTATGCACTCTAGCTTCTGATGTATACTATTTTATTTTATAAGAATTCTGGTGCATAACTTTTCGTAAGGGTCCAAAAATCTGAGACCACATTGGAAATCACTAATGTTTTCATGCAAATTTGGAAATAATCAAAACATCTGAGGATTCAGAAACACTTAAAAACAACAACTTATAATATGTAAAATAGTGAATATTTAAGATCCTTTACCATTTCATGGTCAGCAATTAGATTTAAGCAAATTTGTGGTATTGATCAATATACTCCTTAGTACAAAAGGTCAGATTTCCTTGAGTTGTATTCAATGACACTCAGGTGCATTTGATTTACTCATCTCAGACACCTTAACTCAACTTGCCAGCAGTTTTCACCCCTTACAAATATTCTTGTAAAAGCAGGACATACAAATACTGCGATATTTTGAAATTAGTTTAGTTTAGTTTATTTGTTTCACATAGTACAAAGCAAGATGATATTGAAAATTTAAAAATAATAAATAATAATTATGTTTATTTTTTTGAAATTGAAAAATAAACATATTTAAAAAAGTACATGTGGAGTAGAAACCTATACTGGCTTTTATGAAAACCACACCCAGAAAACATTACAACCGTAAAATACAAGCAATCAAAATCTCACAGTGTAAATATAAGGTTAAAAAAAGTGCAAAATTTATTTAAATTGAGATTGGTATTTATCTTTTCATGAGTTTCAGTGTAATGTTGATATCTTATGTTCAGAGGAAAAGAAAAGACGAAACAAAGGAATTGGTGGACGTTCAGTTGTGCTGACATACGTGCAAATAATACTGCTCCGAGAAGCATTCCATACATCACCAAAATGAATTTTGTCCCATCATTTGCTGAGATTTCCGACCATTCATCTCCGTGAGTTATGGTCCCTGTTTAGAGGTGGATCCGTGCTACCTCAACCTTCACCTCACTTATAGCTTAAACCCACTTTGCAGTGCTTTTGGTTTTGACTGTCTGAGCGTGTAGTGTAGTGACACATCCACTGGGACAGCAGACATGAGGTTAAAGCAATTCACCATGGAAGAAAACTGGAGCCTGCTTTGGCACCGGTGAAGAATGGGCAGAGACAAGCATGGATACCAGATGGCAGTGAATCTGTAATTACTATTCTCTGGTGCAAAATGAGGCACTGGTGGAATGAAATCTTCCTGCAAGCTTCAAATATCCTGCGTGCAAAAGTCTTTGTTTACTTGGCAGAGGGTTCAGCAGTCATCCTGGTTTCTTTGAGGTGCGAGTTTCTTGTTTTCAGTGTCTGACGAAGAGTTCAAATGTGGGGAAAAGGCCATTCGTCGCAGTCGGACTGCAGCAATGTTGGTGTCTGCTGGTGTCTTTGTGGAATGGTAATTACCAGCCTAATCAAAAACAGGATGAAGATGGACAAAGACGGTTGAACTGAATTTAAATAGGATAAGCCTATAATGGCTCCCAAATGGAGAGCCGGGTCTGTGCTTGCCCCAGAGGGACTCACCTGTGATTTAGCCTCCTTACTTCTGTATGTGACAGGGTGGCATTGTGGCATCACCCGCTCCCTCCCCTGTGACCCCGGATGCTCCCTCTTCCGTAGGAGGCTGCATAATTGTCTAATTAAATGGAGAGACAACAGCCCCAGCATACCTCATTAAAGACACCGCTCCATCAGCTCCCGCCTCTCCATTTCTTTTAAAAGACCCACCTCATACTGGCAGGAAAGGTCAAACAAAGAAAAGTGTTGGAGATAGTGTCCCGTCCCTTTGGCATCCCACGTTTAGAGTCCAAATTAACCACTGACTACACATAACAAAGGTTGCTCCGTATTACTTTTTATAATACCTGAGTGACCAGAAAAAACTTGTTGGATCAGCTCATGATCCACAATCAGGCAAACAAAGGAAGTGAAAGGACACTTTAAAAAAAAAAAAAATATATATAAGGTGTTTTCCATGATAACAAACAATATTAAAAGGGGTGGTGCTATCCCTGCAAATAAAGCAAATGCAGTCATCTTTTTTGTATTAATGAGGCATGTACCATTGAATAATTTCAACAGATAAATGAGCCAGGTTTGAGGTGCTTATAAATGAGGCCAGTTGAGCAAAAGGTTCCCATGTGACATCTCTCAGTGCTCAGAATATAGTGAAATAATTAACTCGGCGATCATATCATCTCAGATGCATTATAGAATAATTCAGGCATGTCTGTATATTATAAGATATATTTTTTAGTATTTTTTATAGGCATTTCATTTTAGTTTTTTAGTATTTTACCAGTGCTCCATATGCCACTGTAATTGTGTTTACAATTATAATACAGTGTACCAGCATTATTGCCACAAAAATAAAATGTTGCATGCAGTAACTTCTAGAGCCAATTTAGAAAATTACAGGAATGCTGCATTCACTTGGAATCAGGCAGACAGTATGTGCAGACAGACAACACTGTTAAGAGGGTACAGGAAAAACAAGCAAACAAACAAACAGTATGACAGAACGACAGAAGAGTAAAAGGAAACGTGTATGATGATGTGTTGTGATGGTGATGCCATATTGTTTACAATTTATGCTGTTTACATATTAAATTGTTTACAAATCATCCAGAAAATGACAGTAGCTGCGTTTGCTTGGAATCAGCCGGATGGTATGCGCTGGAAAAACAATACATCACATTATTTAAAAATGATATTGTTTACAAATGATATCGTTTACGGATCAGCCAGAAAATTATGCTAGATCCATCCATCTGCATCAGTATATCGATTAAATGAGCAACGATCATGTTCCATGGATGCAAAGTGTAAACATCGATCCTTATCGTCCTCTTTCAGGCGCGCCCTTATTTTGAAATTCTGTGTCACCGTCGCACAGCGTCAGGTAGATGATGGCGAACAGCCAAGAGGAAAGGATGAGGATAGCTGTTTACTCGCAAAGAAATAATCAGTGTGGAAATGTTTTGTTTTCGGAGAAACTGCGGGTCAACAGACAGCGCACGCCGTACGTAAACAAAGCTATACTGCGAAAACACGACGTAGTTTCCCTGCCGGGCCACTGACTTCTTGTTAACCTTAAGTTAGCTGCTCTGTTTCAATAATTTTAGACTGAAAAACACCGAGCCTGTAGGCTGACATTCAGCCGCGCTGTTTGCTCAGGAGATGCAGCGACTCAAACCAGCGGTGAGTAATAAAAAGTAAAAATGATGCTTGTAAATTGTTAAGCTAAACTCCGCTAGCTGCTAGGCTGATTTAGGCTAACAGTGCTTAAGCTAACACTGTGTGACTAGTAAAAACAGTCGTTTTGTCTGTTAACCTTGTTATTTTTGAGCCGCAGGTTATACTTGTGTTAAATGGTCTTGTTGTTATTCAGTGTTTTATGGCTATTGGGCGAAATTAGCCTTTAAAGCTTGAAGTCAGACAGCTCTTTGATGTGTGTTAGTGGAGTCCATTTCAAGTAGCCCAAACCTTACTGCACTTAACTCGTGCCAGTTATTAACATTATTTATGTATTTATGTATAGCCAAAAGCAAAAGAATAAATAAGTAAATAAAAAGGGAGGCACCCTCTTCTGTAGCAATTTTTTTTAAATGATCAGATGATATCGTGCCATGTTGATTGCAGGCCACTGAATCAAATCAAAATCATTCATCATGTTTTTTTTAAAATAAATTATTTATATTGCAAATACAAATTAAAGTTTTCTTGGCCTATTTGAATAATACAATTAATTGCTTTGTCAGTCCACTAGATACATTAAAAATGATGAAAGTGAGAGACTGTATCCTTAAAACTTGATCGTATTAGATAAAATATATGTTGACAAAGGGCTTCTTTGGGGACATATAAACAGCCAAAAAGGTAAGAATTATTAATTATATTATATAGTGCCTAAAGTATGATAATATGGTATCGTTGGGTTTTTAGTGATTCCTACCCCTTCTACTGTCTCCCTGATTCCATGTGAATGCAGCATAAAAAAACCCATTTAAGCAGTATTTGCTAGGTTTGGTATCATCAGCAGTCGACACTCCTGTCTTAAACCACATATCTTTTTGTTATTGTGTTGTGGATGTGTGTGAGAGAGCATAAAGACATGTGCATCAGTATGAATATTCTTGGCGTCCTCATGGTTGTGGTAACATATGTGCCCCTGCCAATTTCAAAACCAAATTTATCAGTCTTTCGCCATCCAGCTGATGCTAAATGTAACCTTTCCAAGTCCAATTATTTATGAAGTCTACAAACAAGACTCTGCGCTTCCTTTCCTCCTGGTTCCCCTCACGTACATATATCATAAATATTTGAGAGGCTGGATGTTGGGGGTTAACATATGTCCCATCTGAAATGTCAGTGGCCCCTCCATGCTGTTGAAAGAGCACCAAACCACTTTGTTTGGAATGCAAGACTCTGTTATGGATGTTGTTAAATCTTCTGGCGCGACATGACGTGTCAGCTGCCCTGACTATGTACTCACACAGGATCGGTTTGTTCCTCCAGGTGTCTGGCACGTTTGGGAGAATGAGAGAAACCAATTTTTTTGTCAGTCAGGTTGCAAAGTGGCTCTGTAACCTGTCATCACGATCAAACACTCAGCCTGACATCCAATCTACTCATAATCTGGACTCTATAGATTTTGTGTCAAGGTTTAAAAGTAGCCGCTTGAATTTAACTTTTGGGTCTTCAGGGAGTGCAAATATTCTTGTCGTCTTGAGTGACAGGTTGAGACAGTGGACTGTGTTAACCATACTTAAGCGGTGTTGCTTTATAGAGTGTGTCTGCTGTTTGGAGCGATGCGGCTGTGGACAAAGGCGGTCTGAGATTGAGGAAAATAATCAGGTGTCTCTCACGAGGCATCACCAAGATGGACGTGCAGCAGTTAGCTTCATACTAGTTAAATCCCCGGCTTCACTTTCCCACTTTCTGTACTTCTGCCATGACAGATTTTATTAGTGACTTCCAATAAAAGCTTTATTCAATACAGCCACTTCTCTACCTTACTTGTTCAGAAAATGAATCGAGTTCTCGAGCCACAGGTAAATCCATATTAGCTGCTCTCCACAACCTTTTTGAAATGGGAATAATAAGCATCCTGTGTTAGAGCCTGCACACTAAACAACTAAACTGAGATTTAAGGCTGACTTTATGTGAATAATTTTGTTTATGTATTTACCCCTGATGTTGATGGATGATTTGGGCTTTCCTGCTTTACTCCATGAATAATTCATCATGAGGAGAATGCGTTTCAGAAGTTGGCTCCCTGGCAACAATTACGACTCAGAAAATTGTTGGGGATAGTGTTCTCTAATTAAATCGGGACGCGTCGGTCAGTTCAAGTGATGGGACGGTGCTAATTAGCTGAGCGCTGTGTTACCTGGTCAGCACAAAGACCAGGTCGTGTCAAGCAAACAGTTCATAAGATTAAAGTGGTTGTACCCTGCATGTCTTTACAGGACAGTATATCATTATAAGTATTCATTATAGAACTGGGAAAAGTCTCTATTTATCCGAAGCCTCTAATGTAACAGTTTGGGCTTGTTTTTTTTATCCAATGACAGGAGGATAATAACATTTTTAACAACTTCAGAAACATGGTGTGTACTTTGC
This sequence comes from Plectropomus leopardus, assembly GCF_008729295.1. Lineage (NCBI taxonomy): Eukaryota > Metazoa > Chordata > Actinopteri > Perciformes > Serranidae > Plectropomus > Plectropomus leopardus. Next base: position 24,480,668 of record NC_056467.1, read on the forward strand.
ATTAATGGAATGCACCCTGTGGACCGGGAGGATATGTTTTTTTTTTTAATACAAAAATGCCAATGAATTTGCTGGTTTCAGCTCCTCAAATGTGAGGATTTGCTGCTTGTCTATTTTTTGTTTGATTGTGAATTGAATATGTTCGGGTTCTGGCAGTCCAGTTGCCATGAGAATATGTTGGCATTGTATGTTTATGCAAACGACAAATTTATTGTGTTTGCATACTTCATACGCATCGTACCAGCATTTTTAAAGTGATCTCAGTGATGTAATATGTAAGTTGATATTGTCATCGGGATGCTGAGGGGATAGTGGATGGATGGAGCTGCAGATCACTCAAGACCAACAAGCAACAATTGATTTAATGAATCATTGCTGTGTTTCGAGTGGCTTTTTAGTCACATGGACCCATGGCTCTCTTTCCAGTTGCTTTTCAGTCCATAAATGTGGGTGTTTTTTAGGGACCTGTAGCTGTGTTTCATGTAGCTTTTTAGGGCATGAAAAGCTGTTGTTATTTACAGAGATATCACTGCTTTTGCTGCCATGTTAGTAGTTTTTTTGATGAGTCATCGCTGCTTTTCTTGCTGTGATTGTGGTTCAAGTAGCTGTTAAAAAGTGTTTGTTTTTTACAGAGACAAAGCTGCTTTTGCTGTCATGATAGTTGCGCAAAAAGTGGTTGTTCTTTGAAGAAATCACTAATCCCTCTACCAAAATTGTACCCCCTGGGGGGCGGGGGTTACAATTTTGGTGCCCCATGTACAGAGGCTGTGTCCTCACCGCAGCGGCCACAGGTTCGATTCCTGCCTCAGCCCTTTGCTGCATGTCATCCCCACTCTCTCTCCCCCTTTCACACTCAAATAAAGCCAAAAAGCCAAAAAAATAATCTTAAAAAAAATTGTACCCCCCGAACACCATATTTTACAGCAAAACACAATCTTTTTTTTAACCATAACCAAGTGTTTTTTATGCCTAAACCTAACCACATATTAACCACAGTGTTGTTTAAACTTAGAGTTTCTACGTATCCACTACATAATCCACTACAATTTTCAGTGCAGACTTTTTTTCTGGTGACTGGGATAGCTCTGGACTGTTTGGATAAAACAAGACATTGAAGAGGTCATCTTGGGCTCTGTTTTGTTTTCTTCTGACATTTCATAGACTGAACAATTAATCACATTAATAGAAATGAGACTCACTTATTTAAAACACATATTCTGTGCTTTACATGCATACGAAATCACATACTGTAGATACAGAAAGGGAAACATATGGAAGATCAGTTGAGTTCAATATAAGTTAAAAATGTTACCTTATAGGAAGTCTGGGACATAGAGAGAAATGAGGTCACTGGCCCTTTTACCCTTTGAACCTCCTGCTGGACATAATGCAGGTGGACGCATAAAGGCCAATAGAGGGAGCCCAATAGCTATTCGTCCTTCAGCTGAGACAGGGCAATGGGGTGCCACTGCAGTTTGTTTACATGCACAGTGGTTAAATAAATTAATAAAAGCCAAAACGATGGTCACCAGGTTAGAAGCATGCAGTGAGTTTCACTTTCCATGACTTTCTGACATCCTCTAACTACAATCTCTTCGCTGGCTTTTTCAAGGATGCACCGAAAGCAGGTGGATATCCCAGCAGATGGGTGGTGGTGGTGGTGGGGGGTGGGGGGGGGTGCAAAGTCCGAGACAGCTGTGGTCCGTCACTTTTTCCAGAGGTTTCCAGGCAGCTATAGGAATCTGTCAGCTGCTTTGCTTTAGCTCCAGAAGAAAGAGACAAAGGGTCTCGGGGGGGACAGAAGACTTTTCTATTACTTCAGTCTTCATAACCGTTGCAGTGGTTTACACCACAGAGCCGTCACGCTCTGCTGGAGTCCTGGACTCTAATACTCATAAGGTGGCTCTTTACACATCCTCTAAAGATTAATGAGATTGCATGTTTATTGTGACAGATGATTTGGAGATGACAGGACTCAAATTTTTTCATCTAAATGAGACGGAACATGATTGTAAAGCAGACAATGTATTTTTCACTGATATTGCAAAATCTTTACAATGCCCTGTAAAAATTTGTTTTGTAATGATTTGATCCACCAACCCGTAGATGATTGATGGACTTAATATGTTTCATTAAGTGAAGGATTTATATTTTTCTTGTAATGAGTAGCTGTGTTCCGCCCGGCTCCGAGGCCACACGGGTCTGCCGTTAAACTCCAGACAGTGCAGTTGTTTGTGTTTGAAGGGCTCAGGAATATTACTTCAATAAATATTTGATGAAAGAAGAAGCTATATCGATTCATTACACTGCGAGTAATATGTGTATGTGTTCATTAGGCGGCCTCCGAGTATCCGTGTTTAATATTCTTTGTTTACAGTGGAGGGTCACATATGGGGAAACACATGAATATGGAGCAGCTAGCCTCCGCTCGGCTCAGGGCTTTGCACAGATGCTCGTCCTGTATGCTGCAAACATACAGGACATGCAGATGTATACACACACATCCACACTCCCTTTCTTTAATTAAAACAATTAAAGCATGGTGACATGCATACATTGAAGAGATTTTACTGTTATCTTTTATTGCTTCCTGGTAAAAATAAAACCTTCATGTGTTTCTTCCAGGATGTTACAATCTCACCTCCTGACTCATAAAAAAGGCATCTTCTGGGGGGAAGAACAGCAAAGAGCAACATGAAGGAGGTGTTGAACACAGGGGAGGTGAGTGTCTTTCTGTGTGTGCTTTCCTGCATCCCATCTTTATATTTGTGTGTACAGCTGTGGCCTGAAAGCGAAAAAAAGGGAGGTGGTCTGTACCAGGAGAGAGGTATGGGCTCTGCCCCGCAGCATTTGGCACAAAGGGCCTACTCTTATTATGCATGCTGGCGTATCTGTGGGAGATAAGGTTTGGTCCTGGGAGATAAGGTCAGGTCCTGCTAATGAAACACATGCTAAAGGCTTGCACAGAAACCTCCCGTTTTCAACTTGTCATTTTGTATTTTGAAGGATTTTATTCTCTCCATGACATTGCTTCATTATCTGTCTTGGAGTTTATTTGAATAGACAGAATTGCACTATTTCATCATGATTCACCTGCAACTGGAGCAACATTTGCATGAATAAAAGTTAAAATAATCCAAGGACGTATAAAAGTGATACTCAGTTAATTAGGACTGGTTTTGTGAAACACAGCAGCAGTGCCAGGGAGGTACCCTGCTGGAGCATAGCTGGTTCTTTGTTTATTTCCCTGTGCTGTGAGTGTAGCTGCGAGGCATGGCAAGTGGAATTCGCTCAGGTGATGGGTTTAGTACTAGCGGATGCAGAGGGGGAGCTCTCTCCTCCCCGCTGACTCTCCCAGCCGGCTCTGGCATTAAGTCAGCCCGGCTCTGTACCAGACGACAGCACGACAGCTGTTTCCTATGACTAGGGGAAAAACACATTGATTCACTTCCTCGGTTGGCCTCATTTAGGAAGAGATGGAGTGTGGCCAAAATACTCTCCACCGGCGCTGAGACGTGGACAGTAGAAAAAGGTCAGCAGCTGAGAGGAGAATGGAGGGGAAGCTCGGTTTCAAATGACACCAGCAATATTTCAGAAGTAAATGGATTTTAACCTTTTCCCATTGTGGGAGATGAACCTTGCTGCTTTTTAGTAATTCTTCAGCTCTGCAAAGGCAAAACCCCTCTAACTACATATTTCATGAAAATTGAGTTTAAACCTGAATCTCACTTTTTATTTGGCTGTAGACACTCAGTTGTCAGTTTATTAGGTAAAACTAGGCAAACCTAATGCAGTCTATTGAAGCAGTCTTGCCTGCATGAAGATTGTGTTGTTGGTTCAACTCTATGGTCATTTTTAACGTTGTAGTTTTTGGTGATGTTGAATTCTATTGCGTTATACTGACAGTTTTTATTATTTAGGGGTGAGTGGGGTTGGTTAGGACATTGTTGCATCAACATGAAGAAGCTTCGATCACTCACAGGTGATTTGAACAATATTGAAAATAATTTGATCCCTAAACAGACACAGGTGGCTGCTCCCAATTTTATCAAGATTTTTAGAGCTTTACCAAATTTTAAAGGCACAATTTTGTAAAATGTAGGAGTGCATTCCCGCTAAATTCTGCCTCCCTGTGATGGTTGGGACATCTTCAGGACTGAAAAAAAAAATCAATTACATTGCAGCTAAAACTGAAACACCTTCTTTTTACAATGCCCCTTGTTTAAACTTTTCTTTGAGAGAAAGAAAACATTTGTAAAATGATTATAATTTCATGAATTACTGAGATATGGAATTTGGCTGTCTCCCCAGTCTTCATTTCAGTGGCATTTGGCATGTCAGTGTGGTTACCGCAGGCAGCATGTTGTCTATAGATTTTTGCAGTTTGAGTTTGTTTTTTCATTTTGCAAAAAAAAAAAAACCAACAAAAACAACAACAAAAAAAAACAAGCCAATAAAAACTTAAGATTTGAAAAAAGTGAAAGTTGGACTTGAAGGCCTGTATGAAGTTCATGCAGTAAACATTCACTCAGTGACTTCACAGTTCCATAAATACTCCCTTTAAGTACAAAAAAAGCACCTCAGTTTCAAACATCACTGTCCTCTTACTTCATGCTCCCTTATATGATAGCACAGATACAGCCAATAGATGGCAATAGAGGGGGAACTCAAAAGTTTCAGATAACAACAAACTAGGCAACAGTAGTGGAGGACAAACTAATTTACCTTTTAACAGAGGCAACATTTGAAACGCCTTGCGACATGGACGGAAAATTCTTTTCGCTCAATGATTGATTTGTTCCATTCTGGCATTTTTTAACCACACTGCCCCACCCTGACAATCTCTGGGGTTACTGCTCTGTTTTATCCACATCTGTAAGCTTTCAAAAAACCTGCACAAATATGGATGAAATGAACGCAGAGTACAGACAGAAGGCTCCATTTGAGTCTGTATACACGTCTTAACGTTGAGCATGAATGAGTCCTCATTCAAGTGGAAAAAGTCTTTGTCTCGTTTTGATTACTTTTTGTTAATTTGTAACAAGATACGAGCTATAAAGAGTACTACTGTGTACAGGTGTCTTTCCCACTCGTCCAAGGAGAGCAGACACACTATGGACGCCAGTGCTATAGCTACTAACGATAATCAGACATCTAACAATAGCGTCAACTGACCATAAAATAAGATTTTCAAAAATCTATTTTTATATTAAGTCACTTTCCCACTGCACAAAAAAAAAACCCACTAACAGCTGCAAGCATCTGGATTTTTTATTTAATGGGAAAGGTTACAATTGGCATTCTCTCCTTGGTCAAATAACTCTGCAGGAGTCAGTATTTATTGGCTCCAGCTCTGATCGCCTCTCATCAGCTGTGATGGAAATATGATGGGCTGCCACAAAATACTGTCTGTCTCCATTTGAGCAGCGCTCGCACATCATTCCAATTTTAGTCGACTGCGTTTGACACAGAGACTGAATAGGTAAGAGATGTAAAAAATAAGTAACCACCATAACAGTTTCACAGGCCACTGAAAAGGGGTAGTAGAAATAATACAAACTACAGCCATATAGTCTAAGAAACACCTTTTTAAAATGGGTCCAAACAAATAAATACTCATGGTTGGCCACTGAGTATATGTTTTACTTTTTTATAAAATGTCGTAAAAATGTGTATTTTATCTGAAAATATAGCTTTTAAATTTGCGGTAACTACAAACCAAGCTAAAGCCTAATCAAACCAAAATAACTGTACTCTGATTTTGTAATCTGAAGAAAATGACTTTCATTTTATCATGAAAAAAGAAAGTGTAAGCAGAAAGCAGCTGCATAACTACTGTGTTCCAGGCAGAAATGTTCTCTACATGCATTCAGACATTAGCATTTATCCTTCTGTCCGTGATATTGATTCGTCAAGTGAACTCTCACACTGACAGCAGCCCTCCTTTTGTAAAAGCTATGAAGGCTTTTGAAAAGCCTCAGTGCTATGCTTAGTGTCAGTCCAATACCTAAACGCACTCATTTGCAATCATGGTTAATACAAGTTATGTGAAAAGTCATTGTAAGAAGTCAATAGCAACAGGAGATATTTTATTTTCCTTCAAGGGCAAATTGTTTTCACAGCTTGTATGTGGGAGCTATAAAAGCAGCAATACAGGAATGACTTGATAGCGCACAAACACAAATTTATCCAAAAGTGATATGATTTGATTTACCGTTTTATGCCTGCTTCTGTTGTCTCTATCTGCAATTTAAGTATTTCTTTCTGGAGAGGATATATTCAATTAATCAAAACAAATACTTGCATCATGTCATGCAGCTTAAATCACTGGTCTAAGAGATAGTGGTTGCACAATCAATAGCTCTCTCATGCTACTTCAAACATCGACCGTCTCCTCTGAGATTTAATTAGTTCCTGAATATGCTCAGTGTAACATGAATATTGTGGCATAGCTATTGAACGCCGGGATGATCTATACTGCATTTGTTCAGGGATCAATTATGAATGTTGTAATTTGCTATTGATGTAATTGATTCATTTGTCCAATTAAACTGGAGACAGTCGTCAGCCCTTTTCACTGTGCAGCTCAATGAGCAACTCATCAGTGGGGCGTCCTCAGGAGTAACAATAAGCCGACTCCTCACGGCTTGCCACTGGGTGGGTTCGCCTCTCATTTACAGCACACTGCTCGGATAGATTGCTTATCTGAAAATGACTTGGAAAATTACCGTTCTGCAGAAAAAAAGAAAAGGTTCAGGAAAAAAATGGGACACCCTCCCATGCAAAGGTTTGGTCAAAAATGGTTATTGTTATTATTATTAGTTTTATAATGCAGATACACATATTGCATAATCATATTTTTTTGATGTCTTAATTCATTTTTATAGATTTCTTTCATTTAAAGAGAACTTTTGTTTTATTAACCTAGTTTTCAATAATTTGGACCAAAACAATTTAATTTTTTTTTTCAATTTTGTGTAAAAGTTTGTGCTAAATTTATGTGTGTGCAAGCAGCACCTTTATATACCCTAGAAATTAAAAAAAAAATAAGCCAATGTCAGTTCACATGGGACTAAAACCCTATTCTCCTGTGTGGTAACCCTGTGCTTAACCAACTCATTTACTCCATCTGTGGACTGTGTCACTCTTCATACTATTTCACCTGACCTTCTGGAAGTACACTCATGAGTTTTAACTTTCAGGAAATATCTGAGATTGGCTATAACTCCAACTAGGGATGTAACAATGCATTGCATGTAACTTATGCTTTTGCTTGCTTGACATGCTATGTCACTACGAGGTCAACGTCCTACATCATTACAGTGACCGCGCCAACATAATTAAGATGAAGCAAAGGCCCTGCGATAGAAGATATTGAAATAGAAGAAACACCCTCCAGTTTCATATCTGAAGTGTGAGGCATTTGAGCTTCCTTAAGTCAGACATAATAAAGGTGAGAAAATAACAGAAAAGACAAAAACTGTCTGCAAATATTGCAAGAGGGTGTTGAACTACACAAATAGTACAACTAACATGAAGCAGCATGAGAGCCGGCATCATAGAGAGGAGCTCCGGTCAGCCCTGCCTACGCACGTTCCTCCTTAACGACGACTACACGGCCAAACCACATTGACAAGCGCATTCACAACCCTGCTCACCCAAACAACTACAAGAGCCAAAGACAGAGCCCAACTTATCACCGCAGAGTGGGAAATGGCCATCTTAGTTCTTCATACTTGCCCTCTCTGCTTTCCTCACCTCCGTCCCAAGTGGAAGTTTTTTTTTTTTTTTTTTTTTTTTTATGAGCAGGGGGCATTTTTAATGTCCAGAAATGCATTTATTGCATAGTTTGTGTTTTGCCTTTATACCCTACCTCAAAAATAATATGGGATTCTTTAATTTGATGTAGTAAAGAAGAAAAGATGCAGTATTTTGTATAATTTTTGTTTGAAAATAATTAACAATATTTTTCAGTCACAATTTTTCTGTAATCTCATTTTATATTTAAAAAAAATTGTGAGAAATTGTATCGTGAGCCTAGTATCGTGTATTGTATATAGTCGTGAGCTGATGTAAAGGAATGAATAGCTGTGTTGTGGGTACACTCACCCTGGCACAAATTGACACTCAGATGATAAAATCACCTATTTTAAAGCTAGCTAACATTAGCTTGCCAGGTAATAGGTGTAGGTGTCTATAAGTACTTTCATAGCAAATTTGCACAAACATTTCCTTTAATAATAAACATAACAAATACACTTATATAATGCAATTGTGGAATCAAAATAAGTTAAATAAATTATAAAGATAGCATTTTTTTAGGCTTTTTTATGATTTTTTTTGGCTTTTGCCTTTATTGTATAGGGCAGCTCAAGTGTAAAAGGGAGAGACAGAGAGAGGATGACATGGAGCAAAGGGACACAGACGGGAAAAAACTAAACTAAAATTAAACAGGGAACCTGTTGCCGCTGCGGCGAGGACACAGCCTCTGTACATTGGGGGCCCATCCTACCAGATGAGCTAATGGACGCCCCAGCAGATATGATTTATTAATCAAATCACAAAAAAACAAACAAAACCAACAACACTTATTTTTAATAAAGGTGGTACAGCGGTGCTATGGTTAGCATTGTGGCCTCTCAGTAAGAGGGCTCTAAGGACAGGGGCGTATCTAGGGTGTGGCCTGGGGTGACTATCTGCCCAGTCAGTTTGAAGTGTCTGAGGAGTAAAATTAATATTTTTTAAGGGTGCAATTCAGTTTTAAACTATAAACATGGATGTAAGACACTGCAGTGTTAGTAATTAAAATAGATATGGGAAGTGGAGACAAAAATGGAAGGCTAAATTAAAGCTATGCCGACTAAGAGCCGCTAATTATTAATATTAATATTAATAAATAATAATAAAATTAATATTAATATCTAAATCATTGCCCCACTTGGGTCACACCAGTAAAAAAAAGTCTGAACACACCACTGTTCTGGGATTAAACCCACTGACCGGCTGGGTCCCTCCTGTGTGGAGTTTGTATGTTTTCCCTGTGTCAGCGTGGGATTTCTCCCACTGTCCAAAGACATGCAAGTTAGGTTAATTGGTGATTTTAAGTTGATTTTAAGCTGTGGGTGTCAATTGGAGAGTGAATGGTTGTTGGTGTGTAACCCCTTTGGTGGACTGGTGATCTGTTCAGGGTATAACCCCCCACTACATGCAACTAAGGGTTAATCCACTTATAGCTGTCATAGCTGTAAAAAAATGGCAATTTCTAGTGTCCTTTTTGAAGGAATCTGACAGCAACCTTAGAGAGATTGCATTGCATATAAAATCTACTTTTCCCTCTTGATATTGTGCCTATAATTTTCTAAAATAGGTTTTTGACAGTCTGTTCCACTGCTGTGGTTCAAACCCTTTTCACAAGCATCCCTCTATTCATTAGAGGCCTACATCTGAGCAACTGCAGAACTTAACTTTTTTCTACCTTTTTATTTTAAAAAAAGTTTTCATTTCCTCCTATGTCTTCATGCATCATTAGATCAGCCTTCTCTGTCTGCTGACTGTTTTGCAGCAATTTTGGTGGATGTTTTCACCACATGTTGACCGACCAGTTTATTGATTGTGTGTATTTCTCACAGTTTAAGACTGTGTTCATTCTGCCCATATAGCATATTAAACATCCTTGATTTGTTTAGGGGTCCCTCTGTCTTCATCAGCATCCATCACCCACAGAGTCTGTCCAGTATTTGTTTCCTCTGCATACATATTGTTTGCGCCTCTGTATATGCACAGTATGCATCTGGCAAAACAATCAGCGGAATAAATTAGTAATTAAAACGACCTTGTTCATTGGTACAAAGTGTATGTGGTTAACAATACTTCCAGTGCCAACAAAGATGAAAAATATTAACACAATTTAAATATGAATTTACTTGAAATGCCACCAGAGGACTGTAAAATTTAATGCAAATTTACTAGTTTAATTACATCTAGTCAAACTACTCCCCCAACACTGCCAGTATAGCAGCCGCTCACAGAGTGAACCAGCGTCCTGTTCTCCCACAGCTAATTAAATCACACTGATGGGAAAACAATGCAAAATTACCAACAAATTAAACAGAACCAACCAAATAGATTAAACAGAACATGGCAGATAAACTTCACATAGAACCAGCACCTTCACTGTCTTCTCCGTGGTCATGTTAATCACATGAATATCTGAAACGATACTTTCATTTTTGAATGAAAACAAACTTAATTCTGAATAGTTTATGAAAGTGTTATTTTTAGGATTTTTTTTCAGGATTTTAGGATAAATGGACACATGCTGAGCAATGCCTCCAACAATTAAAATTACACTCAAAGAGCTTTAAAACTCAATCTAATTATCTTTCTGTGAGTCATTATCGCTGTTGTATAAATCTGAATTTCTTACATCTCTTGTAAAACATCTTGTTAATCTACTCAGAGCATGATCTAATTGTTTCATTTTCTTGTGAACATTATATATTTCTTTTGATAAACCACATCTGTCTGCCTCATATGGACAGCTGCTCACTACACAATAACAGGCTCATTTGGCTCCAGGTACATCTGCAACTTTGCGAAGATTTCTAAATTACAGAAATAAATGCACTGTTACTATGTTGCAGTTCTGCATCTGTTCTCCAATACAGGTGTTAATTTACAATTTTTTTCTTTAACCAACTGCTGTTTCGACTGGGTTTCTTTTTGATTAGTGTAGTGTCTATAAAACAGTTCATTTTTTTTCAAATTTCAAAGGCTTCTGTCAGTGGCTTAGGGTAGTTACAACAGGCCCTAATGCCAGATATTGCATTTAAACTAACTTCAGTAATCGTACAATCTCACATCACATCAAAGAGAGACTTCAAATTGGACAGCATCAACTTACATATTATCCAGCAATTGTCCTTGCATATGTGTATATAACAAAAATACCAAAAAAAGAGAAGAAATTATTAATTAATTAATTAGTAATTGAATAGGCATTTTAATTTTTTCTTTGTATTTTTTTTATAGTTTATGTAGAATAAGCATATAATTTTGTCTTAGACTGTTACTGACGATTTTGAGAAAATGACCATAATTAGTTTGTCTTGTCAAGGGCATAAAAAGCAATTGGCACCTTTGTTAATTGAAAGTTAGTTCCTCTTTTTCACAGCTGTATTTTTCAGGTGGCAATCTATCTTACTTGGATTTGCAGTTCATCTCCCAGCTCTTTAGGGGCCCTCATCCTGCGGGCCCCGGTGCAGTCCCACTGTCTGCAATGTCTATATTTAACATATTTAATTGGCTTCTGTGCTGCTTTTTACGCAGCACTTTTGAGGTGATTGTCACCTTGTAGCTGTCCAGTCCTCCACTAGGCAGTTTTGGAGGTGAATTTCATTATTAAAGAGCTCCCTCTGTAGATGCAACTACTGTGTAAACTCATTCACTCAGTCACAATCAGTAAGTCAAAATAAATAAGTTTGAAATCATTGTCTAAAGAATAAAATACTTTTAACCAATTTATATTGATGTATGAACAGAATGTAACATGGTGTTCATGAGCTGTAAAACCACCTAAAGTTTGTGCACAGAAACGTTTAGATGACTTCCATAACATCTCATTGTGATAGTGTAGCAGAGTAGGGTTTCGTTAACAAGTTTAAGAAGAGAGTCAAGCCGTTTTAGTGTCTGTGAGATTGTTGGGAGTGTTGAACGTCGGTATTTGATGTTAGCTGATGCTGATGTGTTAGCTTGTGCTAACTGGGCAGATGTTGAGCTGAACAAGAGGAGAGTGAGCCCGGACTCTGGAGACTCCTTCAGCAGGGTATCAAACCAATGTAACAACAGAAACACAAAGTTTGCATAATTTTCTTTTGTTTACTTTGAATTTATGGTTTAATAGGTTAATTTGAAGCCTGTTTGTTCAATAAATGAATTTCAAATTGTAGTTGTCTTCCATTGTTGGCCAGTCTACAGTCCTAGTTTTACATTAATGTTGTTTGTTTTTTTTTTGCAACTTCTGAAGTATTCAGTAATGATTTAATGCGAGTGCTCAAATATAGAAGTTACTTAAAATGCCCATCCCTAATAAGTAGATAAAAGGTGCATATAAAAAAACTTAAATACTAGCAAGTTAAATGGTTCAGTTTAAAAACATGGCTTAAACTTTAAATAATGCTGGTGTTAAAATTTAAATATTTAAAGGAAAGCGATAATGATATAATTATGAAGATAGATTATAGGGATTATTTAAGAAAACAAGGAATCCTAGTAAATCTTTTAATGGACAAGTGTAGCTTCAAATAGTATATGCATCAAGGGTTAATAAACTTGTCAGACGAAAAAAATATCAATTTTTAAAATCCTTTTTAAAGCCACTTTGATAGCAACGTAAGCAGAGATTGTATTGAGTTTTTTTTTTTTTTTCTTAAAATTAATTTAATTTTCATATTTTCGGCCACAATTTCCTTCCAACTATTTTGTCCCTATGAGTCTCCACGCTTGCTTGTGTTTTGCTTCCATGTGGTTTTGCCTCTACTGTTTTTTTCTGTTTCCATGCTTTATAATGCAGTGTGTCTTTTTTCTGTGGTTGGACTGTGTGACTTTGTAGCTGCAGCAGAAACAGGTGAAACGCTCCATTAGGATACTGGCTATGTTGCTGCTTTTTCCGTGAGACAACAATCAGTCTGTATTTCTTTTTTTTTCCGTTATATTTGTTGTTGTATAAGTGGTGGTATTGAGTTTCTTTTTAGTTTAAAAGGTTTGTTTATTTGCAGAGTAAATTCTCTCTTTTTGTGCTTCCTGTGCCTTGTGTATATGCTTTTCGTTTCCTTTTTTGTTCCTTCTTTGTGTTTAGTTGACTGTAGTTGCATTACTTTCATCTTTTTTTAAATTCCCATTTTTAATATGCACATGAGAAAAAAGTGAGTGAAAATGACAGAATCTGGTTTTATAGCTCAGAAGTTTCAGTGCGTGGTGGAGGTGGAAAAGTTAGTGCACTGAGGTTGGTGCACTAAAGGTAAATGCGACTATGGATGATGGAAACAGATTCTTTGAAAAAAGATGACGTACAGTCATTGCATAGGCCACTGTGAGTCTCTCAGATTTCTTTTAACACACATATGCACAAAGCACTGTTAGCAGAACTCTACCAGGAGCACATGTATGTATTCTGTCCAGTGTACTCTCCTTTATTATACTTATTTATGTATACACATTTCCTTCATTTCTGGCTTGACTTAATTACATTGTGTCATTGTGCCTTTTTCTGCAGTAGCACCTGATTGTAAAATAAAGCACCATCCCCGGCTCATCTCAATGAACCAACTCTCAATATCTGCATAACAGCAGTGGATGGGAAAGCATATGCATTCCCACTTCCTCAAAATTCGGATAAAATTTGCACTACATATGAATGGAAACCTAACTTGTCCATGCAGGTGTAGTTGGCCACATTTTTAAGACTGCCTGTCATTTCAAAAAGAGGAATATTGTTGATATTTTTGTCTTTGAAACCATGTCTCTGTTTACCTGATCTTGAATCTGTGTGGCCTTGTTGAGTCTTAAAGTGATTAAATCTCTTAATAATTTATTGGCCGTGAAATTAGTGTTGTTGACAGTAAAACACCTATAACACCTGCTCCTGCAACAAGAGAAAGTGGAATCTGCAACTTTCCACGTTTTTTGCTCTTTTCAGCAGTGAGAGAAAACTGAAATAGTGTTAAAGATGGCAGAGCTGTTGTCTGGCAGCTTTGAAACAGCTATTGTAAAAACTAAAAGATGTGCCAGGTTGTAAAAGGGGATAGTCAGTGCTATTGATTTTGAAACATGAAGACACATGCAGTGGTGAAAAATGCATCACTTCCAGAGAACTGACTATTTTGGACAGACTGCTAGTTGTAACAATATAACTTCTCTCAATAGCAGCTCAAGAGCAGCCTACAGACAGCTTCCTTAAAATATTTCGGTTTTGGTGTCTTACAATGAACACCGATTTTAAATGACCTGAAAACTTGTTTTATCAACAGCTTGTTATTATTAGTGATGTAGTCCTATACAAACACAGTTCGTCATGCAGCAAAATAGTTGAATTCGGCTCAAATTTTGGTGCGACCAAATGTCATGTCCCACATTCTTGGTGGAATACTTGTATAATGTGAACGCTGTATTTCTACCGTAAACCTCAGGAATTATGTTTCTGTAAAACTAATTTGAAGCAGCAAAAATGTTTTACAATGAATTACATTTTTATTAATATAATGAGGAAATGTTGCTCCGCAATGTACCTGGCAATTTGCAAAAATGTTCATAACTTGTTTGTCTTTGATTGGTTACAAACAGTTGTGCAGTGTTTTGCCGTTTTATAAATGTTTAAAAGTCTAATCTGTTGACCACTCACCGGACATGCATGACTGTATTTCATTGTCTCATTTATACCTTAAACTGCATGTCTCTCACCAATGCTGTGCTGTTCCAACGTAGAGCTTTTTCTGTTCTGAATCCCTCTTAGATCAGTGGTTCAAAACCTCAGGGTTAGGAAGGATGGGGGGGTTATTTTTCTTATGAAAGACTTTTCTAAAATATTTCCTCTGTTCCGGTAAAATACTGAAGAATTTCACTTTAAGACTCTAAAAATGATTATGAAAGTCAACCTATTTCAACAACTGGAACACACTTCTGCTTGTACTGCACATGCTGTAACTGAGCTGGACATACGCGGCCTGAAAATGTGGTCCACGTGGACATGAGCACTCAGTAATTCTATTTGTCCATTTGTAGTTTGTAGGCCTCCAGCAAACTGTAAACACATCGCACACACTTGATGGGTATTTTATGTTCCCACAAACGCTTCCTCTGACAGTAATTGCACTGAAGCGTCACTACTATTATCACTGGATTGATCACGTCTGAGTTACTTTCGCTTTAGAGAGACTGCACAATTGTTGCAATTTTGGCCGCTGGAAAAACATCTTTCTTAAGCCTCCCCGCTTGTCGAGCTGCACTTTACGCCGTGGAATTGGTGCTTATAGTTGAGAGTGCTGCGCGGGGCTGGCGTCCGCACAAAGCCCCCAACAGAGTCTTTGATGTTTGCCTCAGCGGATCAAAGATGTTAGAGTGTGGACCTGCCAGGTGCACCTCTTTCATCTCACTTACTTATCTGTCTGCTGCTTCCCATTCTCTGTAAAAGGACAAAACAATGTGTCCCATTCAGGCACACTCCATAATTCACAGCAATAGGACTTACTCGATTTCAGATACTCTATTCAGGAGGCAGTGAATGATTTTCACTGTGGTATGTAGTGTGTAAAAAAGCACAGACAGAAACTGTTTTCACAGTTTTATTGTGCTACCTTTCTTATCATTTTGAATGCCATATATATAAGTTACAAAAGCTACAGAAACAGTCTGGAGATATGAGCAACATAAGGCTCTATCTTAATCCTTTAAACTCCAAAGGAGAAAGGAAAAGGATGGGCTTTTGTGGAAATTCATAAATATTTGAATGTCTGTCATAGCCTTTGGTTGCATGCTTTCCAGCAGCAAGTGTAAATGTATGGGTTGGCTTGTGTAAAAATGTTACATGTGTCTGACCATTGCATCGCTTCACGTAACACTGGAGCTCTCAGTCCTCAATGAATACATTAAATATACACCTCTTTATTTTCATGTAAACAAACCAGTAAATGTCAGCTGTGCACTTGAGATAAAATTGAAGACGTAACCACTTAAAAGATGGGTGAGTAACCTACTGGCTATCTTCCTACATTCGGATTACTTCTTTAATCAGAAAACACACATGTACTATTGTGATATTTGCTGGCAATGACTTTAATTTAGCCAATGGCAAGTTATTAGTTTGTTATTAGCAATAGTCATGTACCAGAAACTTGGAGCTTTTTTTTCACCTTTTATCTTGTGATCTCTCTACAGCCAACTGACTTGTTATTTATTTATTTTTTGTAGTGAAATCAGGAGGTATTGTATGAAAATGCCTCATTTCTAATTAATGAATCAGCTGTTCTTCGTTCATTGAGAGGGAATAAATAGAAACAAGGCTTCTGTCAGGTCAAGTTGACTTTAAAATTGCACATGCGTAGCTCACATTCAGTCTTTTGTCTGCTTCAATTCAAAAATCTAAACGCAGTTTTAGTTTTAGTTTTAGTTTTTTTTTGAGAGACTCTATGTCTTGACTTGGCAACCCAAAAAACACATGAACTTTTTAGTAAACAAACACAATGCATGTTGCTCTTCTCTCCCCCAACTCTTGAAATTTGATCTCTTTTACGTTGCTTTGCTTGGCTCACATTCAGTCAGAAAATACTGCCTCTATTAGTTGGTTCAACCCATTCATTCCTATGGCTCTTCTGCAGTGGTACAATGATGTCTGAGGGAAACATTTAGACAAACAAACTTAGGAAAAGAGTTCATTTTTTATCTTTTAATTTCAAATGGCATGGTTGTTAAACTAAAAGTTTTTGATTATTTTCCATGAATATTGTGTAACATTTTATTTAAATTATAAACAATAAGCTCCTTTATTCATAGGACCAACTATTATGTTGATCACGTTTGTCATTTTGCTTTTTACAAATGCTATATGAGTTGGATTTATACCCTCAGCACAGGTTGCTGATGTAGGCTACTTTATAATATGCCAGAACGTCATAATGAAACCAGTTTACATAAAATCAAACCAGTTTAAGCTCTTAAAACTGGACTGGATCAGACCTGAAAGACCAGAAATCGACCTAGCTCTAGATAAAGTTAGTGTTGTGTAGCTTTTGCACACAGCAGAATCTCCTCTGAGTGTCCAGCAAATATGAAGCTTCGCCGGTTCACTCCCAGGTTCAGGACCAGATGTATATATTTAGCATTTTTAACTTATCACTGTAACCGGACGCTTTTTGATCTTCCCATTTACCCACAGTCGTTTGGGTAAAACCTGACCACTCCCTCTTTTCCCTGTTTGCTTTTTCAACACGGCACCTCCCAGAGGACACCTCTAAGTGCCTCCACAGAGAATTTCCACATTATTGATTACAAATGAGATAATAAAAGCCGCCATCATTTCATAGGCTCTGGGGTAAAGATAACTTGTCTCCATTTACATATCATGTTGCAATTTATCCCTTTGTATACGTGTCGACGTGTCTCACCGTCGTCCTCTCCTCCACACATGACTTATGGATCATATAGATGGATCCCTGCTTGCTTCAGCTTAGATCATTGACGCTTTGATCTCAATGTAAGCGGATGACGTCCTCATGCATAATCAGGGTATTGATTTTTCCCTCCTCGTCTCGGTAAATTGATCGGGAAACTAATTGTGCCCTTTTCTCTCTCAGCAGCATCTCACCGTGGAATCATTTCTCCTTTTCCAAACTACCAATCTAGTTAAAGAGGATATAAGCAGTCCAACAATTTAACAGGCAAAAGAGCCCATTTAAATGGCAATTAACGTCACACTTTAAGTTTTTTAAGTGTGCCTTCCTGGAGTTATGGCTATTGTAATTAGGTGCATAAACAGTGGGTTTTACATTTTCCCCCTAACAAAAATGAGCAAGACAATGAGCGACTAAGTGCACTATAAGTATATGTGAAGGCTCCGTGCTTCGTTGCAGTATTGAGCTGGAGTGGTAATCCTGTTGGAGAGAGAGATGGGCTCATCTTGGAGGCAAAACCTTGATAATCTATTCTCTGGACAACAGCAAGTGCAGATTTTTTTCCGGTTGGTTGCTCAACTGTGCACATAATACAACAAGCTGAATAACTCAACCTAGAAGAAAGTCTTTACTGAGGTAAAGTATGAATGTTTAAGAGCTCCTATCAGAAGTCAGTTGGCGTTTTGAGAGGGGACAAGGTAGGATGCCATCCCCCTTGTTTGCAAAAGGACAAAATGTGTCCCCTTTAATAACCTGCGGTCCCTCTTCATCCCTTAGGTCTGAACCCAGACGCTGTCCTATTCAGATCCAGACCCATAACAGATAAATAATTGAGAAATACTCAGTTTTGAAGGAGCATTATTTTAACTTAACTTTAGTGACCAGGAAACTCACAGACAAATTGCATGCATCTCACGTGATGCTACTCAGCCAATCAAACATGTGCATTAGTACTTGACTGAGTGAGAAAAACACACAGGGGAGAGAAGATGGGAGACAAAAGTCGGAGTCAGAGAAAAGTACTTTCACATGACGTTCTAAATAGAGAAAAGTAGACAGTGAAAACAAAGCCAATTGCAAGGTGCTTGGTTTGTTAATGTGAGCAACGCCTTTCAAATACAAGAAGTCATGTGATATGATGTAAAAATATGATTATAGAATCTTTACGTCAAGGGAAATATTGTGGTCATTTTTTATTTATTTACTAATTTATTTATTTTTTATTGAAGCTTTATTGAACCAGAAAAACCTTTTGGGATTAAAAATATCTTTTTCAAGAGTGTCCTGGCCAAGACAGGCAGCAACAAAAGTTACAGACAGACAACATGGAACAAAAATACAAATCCAAAATATACAACTTCAAAGCAATAATATAAAACACAAAAAGAACACAAAATAATGTTGCTACAAGGAGTAAAAAATAGCCTATGTAGATATGCTATAAATTAACCATACAAACAAGACAATTAAAAGATTAGCTAAGAAAGTGCCTGACATCGGCATGTGGAAGATGACATACAAATCTCCTGCAACAGTGCTTTGAAACAGCCTCGAGGAACCAATGAGTGCAGCTTTGAGCCTTTCTGCAGAATATTCCACATATATGGAGCTGCATACATAAAGGCACTTTTTCCAAACTTTGTACAAACCCTAGGTAAAGACAATAAGAACAAGTTCTGTAAACTGAGAGCATAGCCATTTCCTTTTTTTTTTTTTAGCTTAATGTAAACACATAAATAGGAAGTAGGCCAAGAACGGCTTTGCAAATAAGAAAATGCCAGAATGCAGTTTTAGAGACAGCCACCCAACCTGAGCATACAGGATACAGTTATGAGTAAGGGGCTTGGAGGGAGGGTGTGTTCATTTAAAATTTGTCCCCATAATCAAGCACAGTCAAAAATGTAGCAGAGACCAGCCTTTGTTTGTTATAGTTGTTAGTTTTTTGTTTTTGTCATAGTTGAAAGAAAGCAATGCAGAAAACGGGGGAAACAAAAGTCTGACATTTTGCTGTATGACAATGTCCCACTATGCCTCACACAGACAAGAGTCATATCTATGGCTGCTAGAATGCTTTGTCACTGAATCTATGTTGTTTTTAGGGATTTCCAGAGACGACTGATGCTGGTGTATCTCTTGGTGCAGTCTCCAGAAATCATTAAAATCTTAGGAATCATGTCACTGGATTGCTGACTGGTTTGGACTGTGAATGTGACAGTCTTAAAGAAAATATATGCAGTGTTGACAGTGACTGATGGCAGTCTTATGTGTAAGAAATCTCAATAATACTAAAAAAGACAAGAAAATGAGGTGTGTTGCAAGTCATTTGTTTCAGGGGACAGGCAGGCTGTTGTGTCCCATCACTGCCCATGAAGCCCCTTTGCCTTGAACAAGCAGATCCAAGAGCTCATTTCATCACAGCAGAGAGTGATGGAAAGGCGGCTGTCTGTATTTTGTCAGGCCTTTGATGGAGTCATTGACTGTGAGAGGTATTGGGGATGAGGAGCATATAGTCATATGGAGACTTGGAGCTCACCTGCAGTACACAATACTTCGCCACTGTGACCACTTTGATCACAAAAGGCTGTAGATGGGTTAAGAATCATCTGTATTGTCTCACTTGAAGTAGCATGATGATACTTAGATAAACAGACTAATTGATGATTATAACAGACAGAACAATGGCTTCTAGCTGCAGAGTCAACACAGATCTTTCACTACATGGTGCATGACATTGAATAAATACAGCAGGAAGTGGATCTAATGTATGTGCTCAGGTATCCAAAGTAACAAATCCCAATCCATGGATGTTTCTAAGCTGGGGTCATGCAGAGGGATTGCTCGTCATATTCTTGAAAAGGGCAAATCAAACTGCTTCTTTTCACCAAACACCACACTACTTCAGAAGCTTTAACACTTAAAGGTATGCAAAGATGTCTTGGATAGTATATAGCATAGCTTTTTCCTGTAACAGCAGTTTTTTTTAATATCCTTTGTCATTTTGCTTCAGAATATTTTGACTTAAAAATTGTACTTATGTACATTTTATCAGAGATGGATTGAATGTGAAGCCTTTAATGGTGAACCTTCACTTAGCTAAGAGTACAAGTGTAGGATAATGGTCGTACACATGCCACATTTTCTGTGCCCTTAAAATCTATTGTTTTCATTGTAAGCATGCAGAAGGTAAACTCAAATGGGGGCGTAAAGCAAGACTTCCTAAGCGTCCCTGAGCATCCCTAAGCATCTATAAGGGCCTGTTTGTCAGGTAATGGTGGCCAGGGATGTGTTTAAGGAGTGTCCTGGGGTAGCATTGACCACCCCTGATATCTGATTGGTCTCTCCACAAGCCACCCTTTTATGATTTGCTATCTGCCCGGTCAGTTTGAACTGCTTGGCCAATAAACTGAATTTGTGTTCAAAGGTGCAATTCAGTCTTAAACCTGACAGACAGTGATTGGTAGGTCCCTTTTGGTTGTCCAGTGTGGTCACACATTTTGACAAATAAAGGCCTGTCTCAATTTTAGGCCTAGTTACCATGCAGTTCATTTTTGTTCTTTAGATGTATAAAGCTGGGTTATTAGGTACCTGCTAGAGTTACTGTTAGTTAGCTGCTCAGATATCGCATACCAATATAAAAGTTTAAACCTTTTTTCATGGTATGGACACATGGTTAGCATGGTTTGATTCTTTTCCATCTTTGCTGAGCAGCAGTTTTGTGTGAAAGGATTTAAAAGCCCATCCCATATAGACACCTGTCCCAAATATAAGCCTGTGGAGTTGAGTGGTTTAAACAAATAATAGCCCACGGCTATTAATTAAAGTTTTACTGTATAAAGAGGAATGTAAGACCCTGCAGTGTTAGTAATTAAAGTGGATATGGGTAGTGGAGACAAAAATGGTAAATTAAAGATATGTGTGTCTGCAGCACATCTCTGCAAAAGTCAGTGCCCCACATTAGCTACCCCAGTTAAAAAAGTCTGGGCACGCCACTGGGGCCAGCTAAACAAAGTTCAACTTTTGGAATGCAGCAACAACATGTCATATGAATAGTAACAGTAGTCACAAAGTGAGTATCTAAAGGCCTATGCTTTTAATATGAGATTGTTTAACAGTGTGTGAAACCTGTCAGCAGCAAAAGAGTTCAGTGTACTGATGTAAATTGCTGGTTCAGTTCTTAATGCTAATGGCAGATAAATTTTCATGAATATGAATGACAAAATAATATTGGCCTTTTTTGTAAATGGTCTGAAGACCAAATTATACCAGATCTTAATGTTGATACATTGTCTTTCTCCCATAATTTCTCATCATGGATCTGACCTTTGGAAACAATGTTATCTTGGTATCTAGTATTTGTTGATAAAATGTTTCATTGCATCAGTTAAGAGTATGCAGCTGAGCTTATTGACTGCAAAAACTGGTGAAACGACATAAACTGACTTCCGAAGTAATGCAAAGATTCATGGGGAGTAATCAGTGCCATAACAATAAATCTGTAGTTTTAGGAGCATACTGCCTAATTCACCAGAGCTTTGCTTAATCTTGACAGGTTCTGTTGGGATTAATAGCCCCTTGTCCTCAATACATCAGAAATATGTAGGATCACTGGATTTTAGCTGAGCCAAAAACATGCCAAATGATAAGAACTTAAATGGAAATGCAAGTCATTTAGCTTGAATAAACACCCCATTTCCATGCTTCATAAAACAACCATTTGACCCAAGATTTAAAACTTCTGTAGAGAGAAGTTTTGCCTAACATGTTAAAACTAAAGCAAGAAAATGTGCTTTTAAATGGATTTCTTCTCAGCACGTTCATGACAATTTTGTGGGATTTTTTATTTTACGCTCAATTTGTGATCCTATTCAAAAAAATGTTACCAAAGTGTGCACTGAAGACAAAAAAATGTCAATGTAATATGCAGCTGTTTGTTCAATTTTGCTGTCTATTATTAATTTAGATTGCAACCAAGTAATAATATGAAGATTATGCAAAGAAAAGCACAAAGAATGACAACTTGCATTTTAACAAACAAAACACACCAGACAAAGCAAATCATATAAATGCAAAAAAGCAAACAGATGGAGCATGTGACCAACAGTGGAGCAGAAACAGACGTGACTGAAGGTTAGAAATCTTTGCATAAACATGTGCAGTGCATGTTAAGTGACAGAGGTGGGTTAAAGCTGGCAAGCATCTGTCACTGTAAGCAGAATTATCTTTGCTAAGTATTTCATCAACATATTTGGCAGAAGTATCAAGCATTGATTTGAATTTAAAATGTGTTGAATACTGTCAGAAAGCCTCCATAATTGTGTGAAGCCGGTTCCAGAGTCTGATGAGCAATCTTCAGGCTGCACCAAAGAAAAATACATACAGTGAATAGTAGGCTTTTTATCTCATGGCTGTGGTCACTGACCCCATACATTGTAGAAAAAAATCAAAGGTAGTTGCTACGGGCAACAGTTCGTCTGGCATTTTCAGGATGTTTAAATGTTTGTTTAATACTGAGTTTGTATTCACCAAGAATACGTAGAAGCCACAGAGGACTTGAACTTTTTATGGCTGACAAATAAAACTGGTTGTTTAGTGGTTTTAGCAAACAGAAATATAGCATCTAAGGATTATTAAGAATTTGGTTATTTTAAATGATCATTGTTTGACCAACCCATTCACATTCCCATGTCTTCAAATATAGACACTTTGTCACTAGGACAGGGCAATTAATTGAAAATCAATTGAAACCAAGATTCAGAACCTCTAACCATTGTTATCTTGCCCGTGTCGGATGTTTTGGTTATTTGAAAATTCAGTTAATCCCTTCCCCACCGGGGGAGTGTCTCAGTGTCTCATGACACTGAGGAAAATTTCACACCAAAACACAGCGACAGCACAAGTGTTGAACAATTGTGAAATGCAGTGAACAACTTTGACTCTAAACTATAGCTGAGTTTTTGACAACAGAGTCTTATGTGCTTTCACGGCATTTCAGTATCGCAGCTCAAACAGCTGATGGTCTGACAGTGCAGCATAGTGAGACAGACAGACAGACAGACAGACAGAGTGGAGCTTCTCCTCACAGCACTAAAGTGTCTGAATGAACAAACAGCCAAATATTCAGCAATGGAAAGAGACTCATGTAGACTCCTACAGACTACTTTGTTTTAGATTCATGCTTAGTCAGACTTTAGATACAATTATATAGAAACACCAGAACGCCTTGCTCTGTGTCTCATTCCGCCGCTCACACTGAGCTCTCATTATTATTACCAGGGGCAGATGTAATGATTTGGGGGCCCGGGGGCCACAAGCGCATTGTCTTATTTTCAGCCTTTCTCTTACTGGAAATGTTGGCTCTTACTAGGCTGTTGGCAGCTATAGAAGATGTAAGCCTACACAAAACTTACAGAGCAGAAGTTCAAGTCAGACTCCTGCAGTCAGTGGTTGGCCTAATATCAGCACAATGTACCTAAATTTACCTAAAGTTTGTTTAAGATAGAACTTTTAATTCTTGTATAAATCTGGATAGTTTGATAAATAATAATGCATCATATACTTATTACACTCCAACACACCATGGTGAAATGACACCATATTCGTAAACCATGAGGGCAAAAAACAAACAAACAAACAAACAAAAAAAGCAAAAAGCAAAATAATCATTCCTTAATTGTAAACAAGGTAAAATCTTCAATTAACTGTGATTTTGATTTTAGGTGTAATCGTTTTTTCACACCCCTTGGCTTCTCATAGCGATGCTCGGGTCACCTTTTGTATCTGTTTGACGCACAGCTAATACACATTGTAAAATGTGGTTAATGTTGTGAAACAGTTATGTTTAGGCAACAAAAGTACGTGGTTAGATCTAAAAAACATGATATGATTAAAGTGTATATAAAGTATGTTTGTTACGAAGACGTGACATAAATACAGTGACATTAGTGTGCATCGACTGAACGTAATGTATTGTGCCACTGAAACAACTTTAGAGTTTGGTTTGGAACAGGACACAGACTGCCGTTTGCTGTCAAAAAGTTCTGGTTTTGACACACCCAACTCCACCCCCTACCAGTCATGGTCTGTCTTGCTCTTTATAATACGTCAGTTGCTCTCAGCATTGCTGCGGATAGGTTTAGATTGGAGTTAGTAGAAGCACGGATTAGATTATTAATGCACTAAAGGCTGCCTTTGGTGTTGGTATCACATGCTGAGGTGCGTGACAAAGCATTGGTATTTGATGCCCTGGGAATGAGAACGATTATATATACATACAGAGCAGTCCCGTGGGTTTGCCATGTTGTTCTACGGTAACCCAGAATGGACAAATTTAACACTAGATGGACCTGCACCTGTGTATGCCTTTTCTAATCGTCTTACCACTCTCACACTTTGAGTCACATTCGTCCATTCACACATTTATACACTGGTGGCCAAGGCTACCATACAAGCTGCTACCTGCTGCTCAGTTTTTAAACATTCATAAACAGTTACACACTGATGGAACAGCCATCAGGAGCAATTTGTGGCTCCATATCTAGCCCAAGGACACTTTGACATGCTAACTGGGGGAGCCAGGGATCAAACTCTCTGATCAGAGGATGACCCGCTCTATCTCCTGAGCCACTGTTGTTATCCTTCAGTGTTTCAGTTCTGCAACCTCACGACGAGATGCCGCTAAATACTTCACACCAGGCCTTTAAATATCATTTCTGAGTATCTCAGATAAATTGAAGATAAGCAATTATGAACAATGAATAAACATAATGGCTTCAACGTCAAGTCAATATATATGGTTCTCAGCATCTGTTTGTTATTTTGTAAAATAGTAATAAAGAGCTGCGTCCTTACTCGTAACAAATTGCAGTCTTTTAAGTATAATTAAATATTAACTGCAGTTAATAAAAGCTCATTTAGGTCCAACTTCATGAGTCATCATTTTGGGAGGTTTCAAAGTTTTATATGTATTTGTGGAGCATATTAAACTCCTGACTGTGCCGGTTACAGCGTGCCTAGTGTGCCTCTTTATAAAGTTGATTATAACGCTTGTGCAAGCAGCATCATGATGGGAAAGTAATAACTGAAAATATACATAAACAGTTGCTCAGTTCTAGCTTGGCAATAAAAATGACCAAAGACTAGTTTAACTTATGTAATAATCTTTTTTTCTTCTATCTCACACTTGTCTTTCTATGAACAGTTTCAGAGGTTTGTATTGTTGGCACTGAACTACTCGTCAGTCGTGCTGTTTGAGAAATAGGTGGTGGTGCTGCAAGCTGTTTACATCTCTGGTATTAACCCCAGTTTCCATGGCTGAAGGGGGTATTTTGGAGCTCAGGAAGTTTCAGTAAAATGCTCAAACTGACCTGCAGCCAGTTTGCACCTTCCATTGACAACTGGAGCAGTATTCCTGATTCTTCTTTGTGGGTGCCAGTGAGTTAGAGAGAGTTTGTATAATCATCCATATCAATTACTGACATGTGACATGGACATTTACATTGCCAAGGTGGCTCCAGTGCTCTGACTAATGGAGCCACCATCTGGACCTGCTCCCTGACTTCCCCGCAAGGAAAACAGGATGCAACACCACAGACATGCAACCAGACCTGCTTCCCACTGGAGGAAGCAGGTGGAGATGAGAGGCAGAGAGTTTAGTGGAATAATAATGTCTTAATTCTGATATAGTAAAAACCTCAGCATCAATGTTTGAGACTATTAATGCGAAATAGAAGTGCTATATGCGACTGAATGTGTTTCTCACAGTTTCTTGTTTTCTGGCTCGAATTTTCTCTTTGCCTCTTCCCCTGTTAACCTTTCACACTCCATAAGGTGCTATAACATTTGGCTCTCATTCGGATGTGTCCAGTCCATCCACTAGCATGGCCGTTTTAATGATTTTGTGCTTAATCCGTGTAAACATTCGGCAAACTATTCCCAGACTAGAAAAGGTCACATGAATTCAGTGTTATTGGAAAGGGTTCAAGGATTTAAGAAATATCACCTCCCTTAGTTGCTCTGCTATTCATTTCTTATGGCCAAGAATACAGCGTTCTTCTCTCCGGACCTTAGCTGACTCACTGAAACTGCAGCCACAGAAGTTTTGTGATCATATTAATCAAGCTGTTGGGTGTTTTTTGTTTGGTTTCTGCTTTGTAGATCTCAACAACAGTAGGGAGTTATTGTTCACATTCATCTCATGGCAATTGGACCGTACTTTTAGATGAAGCAGTTGGATTTTAATCCAGAGATAGCTGTTCCAGCCAGCTGTTTCTAATCTTTGTGCAGTGCTAAGTTAACATGCTCTTGATTCAAGCAACATATTCACTGTACAGGGTACTTTTTGTCACTTCTTTTGTGATGTGTAATGCCTCATCTCCATATGATTATTTATTCACACAGTTTATTCTCACATTGCCTACTTTGTAGTGTCTTGTACTGTATCTACAAATAATATAATAGAACCACAATTACACGGTGAGTTGCAATATAACGCACTGTCACCTTGTATATGTGATAAATCTAACACTCATAGAGAATATACAGGATATACAGGAGAGGATAATCATGGGTCTTCCTTGCCTCCTCTCCTCACATCTCCCATAGTTGGGACTGAGACACAGGCAGGGCTACTGCGTCCATATAGGTGAACTAGGCAGTTGAAGAGGGTGACACTTTTGCAAGGGCGGCGAAATGTGTGACAACCATTGGTGAGTAAAATCACACAGTAACCAATAGTGGTAAATACAGGCTCCTACTCCTATTCCTAGCATACTAGGCTGTGCTTTCTAAAAGCACAATGAATTGAAAAATGTATCAATCATGTTGCACCTGCAGTAGCCTCCCTCCCCCATCTCCCGCCTCCAGCTTTCACAAGCCAATGGCAGCCAGCCTGGCTGACACCAACTTTGGTTGTTTTTGGAAAAAAACCCAAAACAAAACAATATGCCTGAATGTGAGGATAAGGGAGCAGGAAATGTTACTTACTGAAAGTTTTCTGTGTGTCATTGTTGCTGAATGTTAACAAATGGAGAGAGTCTGAAAAGGCTTTGGCTCATTTATACAGCAAGCATGGTCTCAATCTTACCTGTGTCTCAGCTAAAAGGCAAATAAGTGTACTTCCCAAAATGTATTCCTTTATTTCATATTTTTAGTTGATGTTTTCTTACTCAGGCCATCTGTAAGGGGGATGACTTTATATCATATCATTTATATCATTTCATATGCACACACTCCCCACACTGCAGTGACACAGACCTGGCTAAAAGTTTCACATTAAAGATGGCAGCATTTGTAGCCCAAGGCCCCAGGCACAGCGCTGGGCTTTGAAGCCAGTGGCTAGACAAGGAATTACAACATCCAGGTCTATCAGGTAATGCCATGCAGCCCAAAAAGACTTTCCTCACAGACATTGTGAAAGAGACATCTTTTGAATCAGCAAATGCATTTTTTTTGAGCATCACAACCCCCCAAAATGACTTCACTATCAAGATTTGATCTATTCAGTGTTATAACATTACAAAACTCTTGAAGAGTCACACAGTTAAATAACACTATAATACACTATGAAAATCAAGCTTTTTGGCTTCGGGTGCCACTGAGCAACTTCCATTGGAATGAATGGGGCTCCGCCTCAAGCACTGTATCCAGTTATACATTCATGTTGTAGCCTCACAGAACTTTGGGGATATGGAAATGAAAAAGGGTCAAGAAAATGATCAAGAAAACTAGAGGGGCGCCCAAGTGTGTAAGTAAGCATACCATTCAGGCTGAATCCTTACTGCAGCGGCCGGGCTGCATGTCAGTCCCCCTTTCTTGCTCGCTGTTCCTGTCTTGCTCTCGTAGTCACTGCCAAAAAAAAACTGAAAAGGAAAAAAAAAAAAAAAAAAAAAAAACTTAAAAGAAAATTATACAAAATTT
The DNA here is from genome assembly GCF_008729295.1 of Plectropomus leopardus. Lineage (NCBI taxonomy): Eukaryota > Metazoa > Chordata > Actinopteri > Perciformes > Serranidae > Plectropomus > Plectropomus leopardus. Next base: position 24,508,744 of record NC_056467.1, read on the forward strand.
TCACTGACAAAACTCGACTAAAACATCAAAACTATCAATAATCAAAAGATTAGAGTGTCTTGAACTATGTATTTTTTTTGTTTAGAAATAAAGACTAAAACTACATCAGATGCCAGAATGGATACTGATTTAAAAGTGATGATTTTTTTAGATTTGAGTTAATACACACAGTGAAAGGTGCTGCCCTCAGGCAGCTGTTTTGACAAACAAGGCTACGCTGCCTGTATGTAACGGCAGATTACGGCACTTTACCGTCGCTGCTTGCTCTGTGTGATCAATAGGACCCTTGGCTTTGCTCTTATCCCTTAGCCTTCCTCAGTAATCAGCAGTGTGATGTGATCAGAGACGCCCGCCTGTCCTGTCCTCGTGTCATGTTGTAAAGGACCAAAGTATTCCTTCTGTCATATCTGACAGTCCTGTGATGGCGGGGCAGAGACGGGGGCTTGGTCCCAGCGTGATATTTATCTTTGAAAGTGAGGAGTTAGACCTAGAAGCGACCACTTCACGTATTTCATACCCTCTGGCTTTCCTTAGGAACGTCTTTCAAATGAGGAGGATGAAAGATTAAGTGCCTTGGCTTTTGTTGGCCCCAGGATTTTACAGCTAGATCTTATTTCAATATCGAGTTATTTCAATATGGAGACACTTTTACTCTGAGAGACACACCACATGAACAAAGGCATGAAATAGATGGCAAACAAACACTGAGCACTAATCATCATTATTACATGACAGACCCTTTACCTGGACTCAGACACTTTGGTAAAAGCCTCTGTAGACTGGATTACAAACTGCAGACATCTAAAAACTGAGTGACATTTGGCTTTTGTGCAGAAGAAGAGTGCGATCCCTCCCTCAAAAGCAGCTCTTAAAATGCTGTCAATCATGGCAGCACAGTGTATGCCGGATTTGACAGCGCTTCCTCTGACACACTCACCAGGGAGCGTTTGTCTGCTGATTGCAGACAGTTCAAGGTTAATTGATGTATATCATAAAATATTTATAACAAAATGATCACTTACTGCTCAGAGTGGGCAAAATGCCGTGTTGTGCATGTAAACCAAGCTTTTGCATTTGAATACACTCTGCGATAAGGACACAACTGCCCCCTCGAGTTAGTCATTTGCACATTTTGGAAGTGGGTTAATGAGTGCCAGTTATTGGGAAAACTTTTCTCTTCCCTCAAGAACCACATTGTAATTATTTGATTTATGAGTGGCTGCAGGAGGGAAGCAGCAGCCTATCACTCCCCCACCTCAGAGGGCTTCAGCCTGGGGTTTGTTTGACAGACTAGCAACCTCCATGTGCCTGCTCCTCTATCTCATCATTACAGCACTACCCTGAAGAAACACACAACGGTTGTATTATGTAAAAGATCTTTGTTTATTTAATATGTGGCCATCGTTCTGAGCAGATAGTGAAATTAGATGGACAAAAAATAATTTTCCAGAGGTTCCAGTGAAACAAACTGTATTCTGAGCATTACACTTAATTTGCACCACAGGGATTCTTTGTTATTTGGGCGTATAAACCACAAGACAGTATTAATATGAGGGGAGCAGAGAATACTATTAATCACCACACATTGAGAGGCATTGTGATAGCTTTGTTTTGTGCTTGTCAGAGTTGTTGGAAGGGTAATCTTCTTGTTACTGTAATCCAGCTTTTGGAGGAGACAGAAATGCGTCTTGTTTCATTCTTGTGCTGACAGTGTCTGGATCAGTGCGGGGGATTAGCTGACGCCACAAGTCTGGAAGAACGCAGCAGCAGACCAAAGAAAAACTACTTTTACCCTTCAACTCATCTCTGAGTATTTGCAGAAGAAAATATTCTACTTCTAGCTGATGAGAGTGTTAGGAGTATGATGGCACAATTTGTTGTTGTCATTCTTTAATTAGACTAAGTGAATGTGTTGCATGTACAGAGGCATAATTACATGCAGAGGTAAAAGGTTGTGGTGTAGTTTGTCAGTGAGAGTGGCTCCGCCTCATGTCAGTGAATGACTGCATGCTGTGATCACTTACCGGAATGAGAAAAGAACTGCGGTGTGCAGAGAGAAAGAGAGATCCTTCCAGTGCAGATGAAATGGTTTGTCCTAAGTGCTCTTTAATGAGAGGCTGCCAATCAAATAAATGGAATAATTGCTCCGGCTTAATTAAAATTATTCATTGCTAATTTTGTGGAGGAGACATTGTTTTTAGCCCCTCCCTGTAAATATTGATTTCCAATAAAGATCAAGATGTTCACATGAATCAAAGCAATAAACCAGAGATATACCTAATTACTTATTTCCCCACAGTTTAAACACATTGGCTAACATCATTTGTACATTTATGTTGTGTGACAATAAAAACATAGTATTTAATAATAATTCTAAAGCAAAAAAAGCATGACACCAAGCAAGAAAGTGTGATTCTAGAAAACGTTTTAAAAGCAGCAACTGAGCAATGCAAGTTTGGTTCTATACAGTTTGTATAGAACCAAACTTGCATCCAGAATTTAAGTGAAAAGTCAGTGATGTTTGGGATCTGCCTTTCTCTCTGCCTGTGTAAAGTTTAACTTCTTCCTCTTAGCTGATGTCAAACAGAGTAAGTTGCACTTGACCCACAGTCCTGCAGGGCCTCTAGGCTTTCAGTGACAATGGCCTCTGACATTCATACTCTCTGACTGCCAGCTCTGTCCCATAGGTGTCGGTAAACTTGGCAGGACAGTGAAAAGGATCAGTTGTTCAACCTTTGTATAGCAAAACCACAACCTGCCGCTGACAAAGTGTCATTATTGATGATGTTGGATTTACTGAGGGTCTGACGTGCAGTACATCCCACTGTACTGCAGGGCTGATGTGCCGAGTAATAGTCACGCTTTAATGTTGTTTCCTGTTTAAAGGCCTTATACTTAATTGATAGTAGGGGTGTAAGAAACTATGGATGTACAAAAGTGTCCCTCACAGAATGAGAGGGTGCATGTGGCAGTGGCTGATGACAGGGTGGGGGGACAGACACGGACACTTTTGGTTTTATGGCATCTTTTAAACAGGGTTCCCCCGGTAACAGAAAACCTTGAAAAGACATTCAATTTCTCAATCACATTTTCCTGGCCTTCAAAAGTCATGGAATTAGTAAAAATCATTGAAAGTTTTAGAAAAGTCATGGAATTTTGTTGTGTACAATACATTTTTTTACAGTGATCTTCTGTGGAAAACCTTCCAGAAAATGTAGTATGACCGCAAGTTAATTTTCTGTAGCTGTCGACTTAACATAGCTTTGACATGTGTCAGTGTTTGACGTTTTGTTTACCATCATTTATGTTTCATCATTTTTTTCCTGGATTCATCTCCCTAGTCCTATATGCCAGTTATAGCTGAAATTGTGTTTGAACAGAGTTTAAATCTTATAAAAGAACACTGGTCAAGTGGGGCGAGAAAAAAAGGGTCTTTGAAAAGTCATGGAAAATTTTGTCCATTAAAATGTGTGTGGGAATCCTGTTTAAATGCAGAGTGTCCTAAAGGGGGTACTCCAGTGATTAAGTATTGCACTTCCACAGAGTGGGAGGACTTGTGTGAGATATCCTGACTTTTACTCCCTTGTTTGGGTCAAGATACAAAAACTTTCTTTAATTCCCATAATGCAACCTAATAGTGTAAACACCCTTGTCTTTCTTCCCACACCTCTTATGCAAGCCTTCTTTTAAAAAAATGAAAAAAGCCAGAGTTTAGGTAATTTTCTCAGACTGAAGAGGCCTCAAATAGCCACAAAGGACATGATGTAACAGTTTTCATAGGCTGAGTAATACAGATATACATGTCTAAAATTGCAGGAGTGAACCAAAAGTATACCAGTAGGGGCACCAGAACCAGAAATGTTGAAATTCTACACATACTGGCTTTAATCGAAAACGTTATCCTGCTACCTGGTAATGTATGCTCCTTTGTTCGGAGCTGGACTGTAAGTCACTCTTGGGCCAAACTCAGTCCAAAATAAACCAGCACCATTATTTGTTTTCTAGCAGATTTGTATCCTGACTTTCCTCAAGCTTCAAAGAGAGATCCTGTGGTTTAGTGTTTTCTTCTGTCAGACACTTTCCAAGGTTGTCTTGAGTTTCTGTTTGCCCTCTGTCTTAGAAGTTATCACGTCGCTGACCCTCATGCAGCTTTGTGTCGCAGCATGAGTGAGGAAAATATTTGAGGGTCTTGCAAACATTCCTCCCTCATTTCTTCTTTTCACAGTTTGTTTTTACCCCTCCCTTATACCACCCTCGTTTTTTTCTTTAGCTCAGACATCCTGAGATTTTGTTTGCCTGAAGCATCAACCCATCTTGTGCCACTGAGAGATGTTGGGTCCCCAAGCTCAAGTATGGATCTTGTTATGAGTTTCACAAACAATGTATTAATAAGTTGTTCCATTATTAGATATGGCAGCATTTTACACACAAACAATCGCAGCATTTAAAATGAGCACACTTAAAGTCCACTGAGAGCTATAACTGACCAGGTTTTCTTAGAAATCACATTTAAATTAGCTGTATTTGGGTATGAATTGTGAGACACAGAGTTGTGGACTCAAATTAATAAATAATTTGTAAAATATTAATAATTAATAAAATCTGAGTGGCAACATTTTTTATAGTCAACTTTCACCTTAGACAACAGTGATGGCTCTGAAAAAATCCTACATTCATCTCTTGTTTTGTATGTTGTTGAATTTTGTTATTAATTGCCCAAATTATGTGGAATTCAAAACCATTTCAAAACCATAATCCACCGTTCATGTGGCAAGACTGTCTACAAGATGTTGGATCTGGGTTGCAGAAATTTGCACCCATTCAGCTACAAGACCATGAGGTCGGCCCCTGATGCTTGGGTCATAAGGCCTGGCTCACAGTTGACTCACTGTGTAGTTCTTCCACACCAAAATCAGAAAGCAGTTTCTTAATTGACCTGGGTTTGCGCTCAGGGGCACGGCATTGTATGAATGTCCTTGTATGCTGTTGCATTGAGATTGCCTTTCATTGGAAATAAGGGCCCAAATCAGCCTGTTCTCACCAGAAAAATTACTACATTTGATTGATTGAAACCCTCATGGGTTTATAAGTCACCAAAATTACAGTTGCAGCAGTCAATTTATTTCATTTCATTACAGAAATTACAATTTTTTTTACAGCTCGGTCTTAAACAAAATATTCCACCTTCTTTCCCAAGCTTGAGCAAGGAAATTTGCAACAAAAAAGGTTCCTTTCCTGAAGCACAACTCAAGTTGTCAACCAAAAGACAACGGCATAAATTGTCAGCATTTTATTAAAAAGTACATCCCTCAAGTCATCATAAACAGAGCAACAAAACCAAAAAATTAACCTCTTTCTCAATATCACCTAGGTCACACAACAAACAGAGTCTGTCCCCCTATGGAGTGCCATTAAACCTGCCAGTCTCCAGAGCTAACAGTAACGCTCTTGAATGTAACTATATCTGACCTACATCTGTTGACTGTGCAAGCAGCTTATTACGACGCATACAGAGGTTTTTTGTAAGGCGGAGCTCTCTAGTTACAGGAGCATAGGAGAACGCGACATGACCAAGCATAAAAAGCGAGAAGTAGTCTAATATTGTACAAATATTGGAGAAGAAAACTCAGTGCACTTTGCTTTAGCGCTACTTTTGCAAAATGACCAGAGGCCAGCCACAGGTTCTAGGTGTTAATGGACATTTTTAGGAATTAAGGACATTAGGGGCTTTGCTAGGACCTCTGCTGCGGGGCACTTTTTGTGATAAACAAGCTCTATTTTGATGCTGTTTTATGCTCGCTGGCACTTTACGTATACTAAAAGTACAAAGCAATTCCGGGTGTGAATCACTTTATTTTTATTGTGAATTAGAAAATGGTTGGAGGGCTACCCAGCACCCTGTCAGGGGCCAGATTTGGCCCGTGGCCATAAGTTGAGTATCACGGCCCTATCGGGTGGGTTGTAGGGATAATTTATGGGTCAAACAAACACACTACTTTCACTCAGGAGATCGGTGTTCACATCCCAAACTGAACTTTGTATTCTTTATTTAACACCGTAGCCTACACTAGCGATGTATGTGACATGTCATAAAAGCACTTATCCAATGCCAGACCATGATGTCTTTCCTAAACCAAATAATGTAGTTTTGTGACCTAAACTTAACCAGTTAGTTTTGGAGCTTAACTGCAACTGTTTTGTTACATTAAGGATGAGTTTAAAACTGTGATTTGTAAATCAGTGGAAAATTAACCTACTCTGTTGTTACATATGAGAGGACATTGGCCCAAACCATGAAAAGCAGACCAGATGTTCACAAAAACATGTGCTATAGTGTCATCCAACCTCTAATTAAAACAATTTCAGGTTGTTTGTTAAAGTTTACCAAATTTATGCACAATTTACAAATGTATAGATCTATTTCTCTTTGTTTACAAATTTGTCTGTCTTTGACTCTGTCTGTTTCGCTGTTTGTTTTTCTACACTAATAGGCAGTGCAGAACGAGGGCGAACAAAGACTGAAATGTTTGTTCAGTCCCAGTCTCTGTCTTTCTCTTCCTCTCTCTGACTACCTCCCTCCCCCTGTCTTCATCTCTTTTCCTTTCTGTCTCGTCCTCTCTTTCTCTCTGTCTCCCGCCTTCTCTCTGGCCTGACTCCAGAACAGTTGGTGCTTCAGGCACTCAGTCTCAGGTTGTTTGAGTTTCACAAAAAATAGTGAATTATTGGAGTAGGGTGGATGGCCAAAGACAAAAAAAACACAAGCTGAAAGATGAATGTGTGAGAGATCTTAAATATTTTCTTCGATCATACTGTGACAAAGAACTGCATGGAGGACCGTGGTGTAGGATCATCTAAGACGCAGGGCAAACAGTAACCTCAGGCAGCATCTGACAGTAGAAAATACAAACCCCACAGGGTGTCCATTTGAAGGTGGAGGACTGTGAGGGTGAATACAATTCAGGGATTCTTAACCAACAAGTTATCTGGCGTAGTCTATACTGGATGTATCTCAAACATGCCCAGAACTGTGTTGCAGTTTATTAGTATGTGACCTGTGAATCAAGAGACTGAATTCAGACGCAGTATTGACATTTGAAAGATTCAGCCTTTCACAGCTGCTCATGAACGTCTGAGTGGAGGGAGGAGGGAGCCTCCATCACCTCTGGGGCGAGTTCACGGTCTCCTGTGAACTCGGCATTTCTGATTAAAATAAATTAATTTGTGCAATGTGTCATCTGCCGAGTTGTTGGTACCTTTTTTTAGAACGAGCTAATTTAAGAGTCAGGATGTGTTTTGTAGCAACTGAATCACATAGAAGTTACTGTCTGCATTTTTATTTACTAAAATGTTCGAGTCTGAGCCCCGAGGCGTGGAAAAATGCAACATTTTCTGCAGCAGCTTCACATTAAATACACCAGGGACATCTCCATGCTTCATTGTTTTAGTTATATTTTGTCTGGCTCCTGACAATTTTTTGGCCTCATCTGATTTTGACCTAAATAGCAATGAAATATCTGACGAATGGAATTTGATTTGAGAATTTATTACACCTCATGAATAACTGGAAGATGTTTAACTGTGAAGCAGTTGCAGGAAGTGCTGAGGAATTTGCCAACAATTCATGGCAAGGCAGACTGGAACGAGTGTGCACTCTGAAGAAGTTATCTGAGGAACAAGCAGCATAGAATTAGAAACAAACATTCATTTTCACACTTAGGGCTATCTAAGAATCACTGCAGAAAACGAAATCTTTGCCATTTCAGAAAGCAGCACAAATGTTTGGTTACTGCTTTGACAATTCAGTAATTAGATCAGATGCTACTGACATCCATAACAGAACTTTTTTTTAAAGCATGCAGCCAGCCACTTAAAGGGGTTCAAAGGGTAGTTGCTCAGTTTAAAGTACAAAGACCGTCTAACAATGACTATCATATACTGTAAAACCTTAAATTAAAAGCCAAGCCCCAATTAAATGCCAAGTGTGGCTACACATTTTGCCAAAACCCTGCATGTCTGAATTAGAAGCCAGGTCTAGTTGCCTTTGATGTTGTGAAGCAGATCATTTTTATAGAAGTTCTCTCTCATTGGCTGCCCAGTTTAGCTAGTTCTAAGTTCCATAGAATTTCCATGGAAGTATAAATGTTTAAACTTATGCCATACTTTGCATTGTTAACTGACAATTAAATCGCTCAGTTTATTTTATGAAAAACATGAACGATATATGGTTCAGATTTAAGGCATGGTAAACAAAAGAGATTGGAAAAAAAATTGGAGTTACCCCTTACCTTTCAAATATTCTTTAAGGCTGAACATGTGTCTAAGCTTGGATTATTTATATCTTTCAGTGGGTTCATTGATTAAAAAAATAACAGTTTTACTGCAGGACTTTTGACATGCGTTGACAAAGCACAATTACAATCAAAATACAGTGGACAAAATTAACAAAAGATCACATAAATAAACAATTAACAACAATATATTGATACAAATACATAGAACTAAGTGTAAAAAAACAAAAACAAACAAAAAACCTGAAACCCGTGGAGTAGAGTGAATAGAGTAAATAAAAAAGCAGAATGTGAGCTGTGAGGAGATGAACTCCAGCTGTTACGTGTTGTTGTGTTGGTTGTGTCTTTGACCGTGACATGCACTGATATATTTTGCTGCTTCTGTGGTGCTGGCACTATTTTATCCAAACAGATTTTGCCTTTTAATCTGGTCAGAGATATAATTTTTGTGAAGAACTTTGTTTTAATATCTTCATATGCTAGATTTTTTCTCTCGCTCTCTCTCTCTCTTTCTGATGCACTATCTCTAGCCTTGTGTCAAATAAATGATAATCAGCAGTTTGATAGTATTTCCCATCTCTGCTGATCAAGAGTTTTTTACAAAAGGAATGAAAGGCCTGTCCTAAATATAAGCTGGTTGAGTTCAGTGATTGACTTCAGTTTTTTTTTAGTCAGCTCATTGTTCATTATCTTTGTGAATTTTAGCATGCAGTTCTCTGGCTTTAAACTTGATGTCCATATGAATCATTTGCAGCTTAAATGGCAGCCAACTGTGCAGTAATACAACTCGTGGACTCTCTTTATTTAAACTAGAGCTGCAAACACTGCGGGACAATAATATTAATGGATTTGAACACACTGTCTCACACATTCTCTTTTTCATATTTGTTGATTTCTCGTAGGGTCATCCTCCAACAGAGATTAAAGAACACATTTCATAGCCTTGTTGTCCTACAATACAGGATCAGGGATATACTGTATTTCTGTCATATTCTGGAGCACTTTTGCTCAGTAACTTTCATAATCACCCTTGTAAAACCCTTGATCTGAGCTCTTGTGGGTGATTAAAGACTCGGGCGATAAAAACGGAGCTATTTGTGGAGCAGACAGACATGGAGAGAGGGCGTATGTCTTGTCTCCAGTGCTGTGTGTGGACATGCCTAATCAGGATTATGCTAGCCCACAAAACAAAACAGATAAAGAGAGACCAGCTTCCCCTCGGAGTCCGTAACAAATGTGAACATCAAGTCAGCGGAGAAAATAATTATTGTAGAAGTTTTGGGGAAAGAATCACTGGAAGCCCACTCACTCAGTCTGACTATGGAGACATGCGGCACTGAGACGGATCTGTTATTGCTCCAGGAGCTGTAGTTATTGCATATTTATTAAACAAATAATTAACATGAGTGAGTGAGTGTGTGTGTGTGCCACTGTGCTTTATCCGTCTCGGCTCCCTGGCAGTGATCCAAGGTGTTCCTGGCACAGATCTAAGTGTGAGATGGCGGACGGAGGAGAAACGGGGGTAGAAAGGTGGATTTATTAGCCACAATTAACATCAAGCTATTGTATAAGGCTCCCGTGGACAATTTCAAAAGGCTAGCTAAGCAGAACAAGAAGTCCAGTTTCATTAAAAAAAGGCCTTGGTGGTGTCGGAGGGAGACAAAGGTAACACCTGTCAGAAAGCATGGATATCTTAAATGAGTCTCAAGCTCCTCTGACGCTTCCTTCTCTTCAGCTCGGGTGGTGGCTGAAGGGAGTGGGGCCTCTCTGCCTCCCCGATGAAGGAACTCCAGTCTTTTGTGCTGCTTACTGCAGAGCTGCACCCAGTCATGGATCTGCCTCATGATGGGATATGAATATGTATGCAGGTTAACTGATGTGCTACACTCTAATTGCGATGGGAGGAAGGAGCCTGAAGTGCAATGCTTCATGGGAGCTGCTCCTTGTCTTGGAATATAGCACATTATTCCATGTAATGTAAGAGTGGGAGATTTTCGGGGTCTTTCCTCTTCGTCCAGTTGTTCATCTTACTTTTTCCCCTATGCCTTTTTTTCACCCTCTTCACCCTATTTAAATGCATTCCTGAAAGCACCAGCTAATTTCGCCGGCATTGATATAATTATATGTGTTGTAGCTTTTGTTGTCCCTCAATTTCTGCCTCCTTGCCTCTGCCAATTAGGTTTTAACTGAATGTGATTATGAAGAATAAATGCTAACGTTCAGCTCCACTAGAGGGTGGCACATCAGTTTACCTAAGGCAAGGCTTTCAAACTTGGGGGGAGAAAAAACGAATGAAGCTAATTTTAAGGGATGTGCGTTTGATTTTGAGTGTTTGCATAAGCACAGTGGAGCATTTCAGATTAAAATCCCTCAAAGTGTGGCAACCATGAAATCGTTTTAATTAGGCCAGCTGACAATCCATTGGGTTCTACGAACAAGCTGGACCCTAATGGTGATGGAAAAAAAACCCATCACCTTTACAGTAATTTAAACTTTGAGAAATGCAAAAGAAACTGCTTGACAGATTAGAAATACAACAGCACTTCGTTTTAGAGTAAAATACCACTGGATGTATTCATGTTTTTAGATTAAGTAAGAGTTCTTGTGTGTAAGATTTAGGGGGATTTAGTGGCGTCCAGCAATGAGGTTTGCAGATTACAACCAGCTGAAACTTCTCCCGGTTAGAATTCCTTTAGTGTTTATTGTTCAGAAAGTTTCTACCAGGAGCCAAATTATTCACAGAGGTCTATCCTCTCGAAAACAAGCAGAACAGCTGTTTGAAATCAGTAAAAACACTTAACTTTATGTTACAAATCAGTGTTTTTCTGACACTGTTGGGGTAGATGTAGATGGGCCGCTAACCAAGAATCTACAAATGTGTTTTTTGTCCGATAACTTAAGATCCAGGCATTTAAAGGTTTTTCACCAATAGCTGAATTACCTGCAGAGGTCTCTTCCCCTCCAAAACAAAAGGACCCTATGATTTAAAGGGGTTAAAAAACATGAATAACGCAGTTTCATACAAAAAAATCAGTGTTTTTCCGATGTTGCCTATGTTGGATGGGCTGCTAATATGGTGGCTGAAGCAAAAACACGAATGGTCCTCTCTAGGGAGGCACAAAACTAAAACTTAAAGTGTCATTTCTTAAAACTGTGACATATTTGTTCCTTTTTTTATCATACTTGTTTTGATCTAACATTCTGTGCTTGAAAAATACATGCAAATATAAAGAAATGTGTGTAAGATTTAGTAGGATTTAGTGGCATCTAGCAGTGAAGATTGCAGATTGCAACCAGCAGAAACTTCCCCAGTTAGCATTAGTTCAGTGTTCATTGTTCAGGAGGTTTTCTTCAGGGGGATGAATTATCCGCAGAAGTCTCTTCCTTGGTAAAACAAATGGACCCGATGCTTTAAAACAGTAAAGACATTGAATAAAGCAGTTACATGTTACAAATCAGTGTTTTCCAACACACACACTTTCTGCATATGGGCTGCTAACTCGGTGGCTGACTCAAAAATATGAATGGTCCTATCTAGAGCCAGTGTTTGGTTTGTCCATTCTAGGCTATTGTAGAAACACAGCGGTGCAACATGACCATCTGTAGAGGAGGACTCGCTCCCTACGTAGATGTAAAACAGCTCATTCTACGTCAATGAAAACACACCAATTCCAATTTTCAGGTGATTATACACTAAAAAAATTAGGTGACTATACACTAAAGAAAACATATTTGTTATGTTGAATTCCATTGATTCCAATATATACCCCTAATTCCTACATACTGAACCTTTAATTTAAATTAAAATTACAAGACATCTTCAGAATAAAAGAACAAAGCAGCAGCGGCCTGGTGGTTAAACAACAGACATCTTGTGAAGGTCAGGTTGTTACTGATGGTTGGACAGAGTGACAGCTGTCTCTTATTGGACAAAGGTCAATCCATCAGATCACAGCACCAGTTCTTAGCTCTTAGATATCACCAGTAATAATTGCACACACATTTATATGCATGTTTGCACAGCAAATGTTCAAACCTTTTTGTCTCAGAAACATTCATTAAGCCAGTTTCTGTGTGAGCAGTTTTTTGTGCAAATCCTCAGTTAATTAAATAAGACTGTCTAAATAGTATTTTTCATGGAAATCATAGTCATACAAAATATGTCTTAAAACTTTAACACATCTGAAATTCTGCCTATTAAACTATTAAAGCCCAAAACTGACATTATTCCACTGAATCAGATTAAAATTTTGTAACACACATTTGTGCACACTGTATGACAACATTTGAATCCAGCAATCCAGTTTTGACTTTCATCTCCAAATGTTTGCAAAGTACATCATTACTGCAGACATGAAAAAAGAAATTCTATACGGATAAATCACTCATAGCAAGAAAGCCCAAAATGTCAGTATTAATCACAGAATTGAGTAATATTGTGTCAGTATTATGAACACTGCCGTGAACCTCCAGAATGAGTGAGGACAGCTCACTCATCCAAACTAATTTTAGATCAAAGCCATTGATTTTAAAGGATGATTTTCATTGATTTGATCTTTACACTCTGCACACCTGAAGCCTGAAGCACTTGAGGTTGATATGGAAGTCCAAAGCTGACTTATTGACTGAAGTTTTTATGGATGCACAAAATATACAAAATGTACACATACAGTATAATATTTTATTTATTTATTTTTAGGGATTGTTGGAATGCCTGATGTTGTGGCTTTTCTAAAAAAAAATTGTGATGCATGTGTTTTTGGTCGTCTTTTTGCAATTAAATTGAGGGGGCAGGTGAAAATGGAAAAAAAATAGTCTCAGTGCTGTCTTGAAATCTAATCCTATTATTATAAGCATTCAGTGTTTCCCAAAGAATTAGAATCTGTTTGTGATTGTAGATGGTGAGGTGATCAGCTGATCAGTGTTGACGCAGTGCCATGTACGTGTCCCACTCTTCTCCTGCTCGCTCTGCCCGTTAGCAAGAGCTAACACAGCAACTAAACGCTAACACAAAGAGCCATTAAATGATCCCAGCAATCTCACATGACGCCGAAATGGCTTGACTCCATCATTAAAGCTGTTAATATCTGTTGGATAGCATTAGCTGTGTGGTGCCAACAGTTAGCCCTATCACTGTGTGTGTGACTTTGTCCCAGGTGCAGAGCTCACACAATTGCAGCAGTACTATAGTGTTGTGATAAATAGAGAGTAAGAAAGAGAGTGGGCTGAGCAAAGAAATATGCTGCATGCAGCTCTATAAAAAAAAAAAAGAGAGAGATTTTAGCCATTTAGCCATTTATTATTGTCAAAATTGCAGTAAAGTTGTGGTGATTTTACAATTGCAAGATGCAGAATTGAATTGCAGAATTGATGGGGACTACGTAAATTTGCTTTACTGTTGTGAATTCAACATAGCAACATCCTGGAGAGACGGAGTGATGCAAAATTAGCTTTTAACTCTAATTTAAAACCAAATTTCTAATTCAATTCTAATTGAAAATCCATTTCTACTCTCAAAGTTAAAGTGAAATAGAAACATTGTCTTTTTTTACTCACTAATTGCAATACATTTTGTATTTAAAACTATAACCAGTTTTGTAAAGTCATTTTTTTTTTATTGAGGTTGGACTATTTAGTGCAAAAATATATATCAAATGTCCTTTATCATCCTTTATTATTGCAGAAGTTATGATAAGGGCATGAGCATTAACACGAGTTTCCACCCCTGAATGGTGACAGCATGTGAAATGGACCACTGCTATTCAAGAAATATTGAAAAATATTAAGTAGCAACTTGTTCTCTTGTATCAGTAGTAAGACATGTATATATATATCAAAATTTCAAAGCAAGAGTTGTTGGGATATATTTTTTCTAAATGCTACATGATTGAAACAATATCTAATGTATTCTACAAATTCCACTGACAAGTCATTTGTGTTTGCCCAGAGGGCATTAGCTCGACCCTTTGGGGTTTGAGTCACAGCGGGGAATAATGTGAAAGTAATAAAGCTATAGTGTTTGTTCTTCAGTGACTCCTGAGATCTTGCCCACATTCACTGCACAATTTAATTGAAATCATCCGCCCATTGTTCGAGACGACAGTTTTAATTTACAGAGATAAGCACGCTTGGCCATGACCTTGCTCTGCCCTGACACGGATCGCTGCCCTGGCACCTTCTTAGGTGTCTTCAATCAACTCTGGGTTTTCTTTGTACTTTTCTTCTCATTTTTTGGTGATGTAGAAGTGCTCCTTATTTTCCTCCTGGCTTGTTTTTTCTTTTGACATCTGTAGCATGAGAAAAGAAAATCTATGTAAACAGTACTTCAGTCAACAGATCAACACCTCTTTGTGTTCCAACTGACCAGCGATATTGATTACATAATGCTTTGTTCACTCGGCTGCTTCCCTCCCTTTGTTGCCATTATCAGACGGTGTGCACAAAGCCAGTCGCTCTCTCCATTCACAGTGAAAGAGAAAAGTCCACGAGTGCAATTATGAGGAGAGCAATTGCAGTGGAAACCATGTGATGGCATTTTGCGCACGGACTCACGGCTCCGAGACTCTTAAATCCTGCTTTTAAGCGCCTTTAGTGGAGTGTGAAATACAGTGCATTGGACTCGATTATATATGGGTCCCATTTGCCATCAAGGCTGTTTGGTTTCCTAACGTATAGACGTGGAAACTACAGTCGTCTGGTGAAGTCACATTCACACACTTTCCTCCAGTAATTGATATTAATTACTTGTCAGCTGCCTTGCATTCAATTCTCCATGCTTGACAGCTCTGTGGACTAACTGGAAACTGCCCAAACTGCACTGAGAGCGACTTACTATTAGTTAATTAATCCTCTGACACATGCTTAAAAAATTCAGTACCCACATAGCAATCAATAATGCTCACATTGATGTGCATTTCACCTGGTAGAACTTTAACCCTTTAAAATCTGGAGCAACATCACTTCCCTTGTGCTGCTTTCAGATGCCTTTCAAAAGTATTTTAACCTTTGAAACCTGCAAAAATTGGTTCAATTTAGTTTAAAACATGGGGGAAAAGGCAATAAACAACTTGGTAATAAATTACAATTAATTAGTAGTTTTAGTAAATTATTTTTAAAAAGCTTGGGGAAATTGTCCAATGAAAAAAAGCTTTTTCTTTTCTTTTTTTTAAGCTAATTTTCCCTGTAGTTTTTACTGTCTTGCTAATGTTTGGGTCATTTCTTTCATTGCTCATTGCCCTCTTCCTCTGTTTTTGAAAGATATCAAGCAAGGGTTGATAGGTTTCAACGGGTTAAGGCAGGCATGTCAAACTGGTCCACAGGGGGGCCGGTGTGGCTGCAGGTTTTGTTTCCAACCAAGTAGCAGCACACCAGTTGACCAATCATCAGTCAACTGATCTCCGACAGTTGATTGGTCAAACTGTGTGCTCTTGGTTGGTTGGCACAAAAACCTGCAGCCACACCGGCCCCCCTGTGGACCAGTTTGACATGCCTGGATTAAGGTATTCTGCTGTTTAGACGGGATGATAATACATGTCTAACCTTTCCTGGATTTATTTTTATAGAGAGCAAAATTTGACTGATTGAATGACAACAGCTCCCTGAACAGCACAGGCATAAAATGGCATTAAAAAGGTTTTGATTAAATGTTTATTTTCCCGGTAGTCCGGTATGAGTGTGTATTCATGTGAGCGACAGTAGGAGGGCAAAGGAGAGGGAGAGAGAGGGGTAGTTATACAGCATAAAAGGCCAAATGAAACTGAAAAATCCAAACACGTTATTGCAGGCAGAGAGGAGGGGGCTCGCTCTCAGGATGAGGGTCCCTCGGCCTCGCCTCAAGCAAAAATGCTGAATTAAAGCTTGCCCATTCTCAGGGTCGCTATTAAACACCCGCTCTTTAAATATGCACCTGTCAGTGTATTTTTACTCAGGTGTTAGTCTTAAAATTATGTTTTACCTTCACCACAACTGGCAGGTGAGAGAGAGAACAAGAGAGAGAGGGGCAAATACGGATAAGATGAAATAAACAGCATTGGCATTACTGAAGTGAGCAGCTTTAGCAGAGAGGGACTTCTTTGAAGACTTACAGCCTAATCCTATCTGCCGAACCGCCATCTATGCCTCAGCTTTTGTTTCTCAGCCTCTAAGACCTACTCCTGCAGGAGCTGCGGAGAGAGGGTCAATGGATTCATCTTGTAGAGTGCAGGGAAATGTGAGGGTTTTTGTTGATAGCATTAAACAGAACATTCACAGCTGAATATGCTTTGTTTGCATGTTGACCCTTGATAATAACAGTAATCCTGAGTACATTTTGCTGTTACGTACTAAAACGTGTGGTGGATAGCAGGCACTGTACATTTCACTGCATGCTCTCTGCATTTTTCCTCTATATTATATTCTGATAAATTAGTTATGAAGGACTTAGCCAATATAAAAAGGAATTCTATTGAAACCCTTTTTATTTTACTCTTAAAGGAAGTCCCCAAATTATAATACGTCACTTACTTATTTATTCTAATGTTGAATTTGTAAAGAAAACTTTGTTTTTTGTTGCATGACTCTAAGATGAACACAGAATCCAAAAAACAGGGAAAATTCTTGATGAATTAACAACAGCAAAACTATATCAAAACGTCAATTTACAAACTCTCACACAACTTGCGTAGTGTAATCCAAGTCGCATTTGTTTTAGTAAAGTGCTCAGTACTTCCCAAACATGTACATTTCAAAAAAACTCTACTATTTAAAACACTAGCTGTCACTCACCCACTTCCTGGCTAATGAATGAGTCGGGATTGGAGATTCAGTTCAATTGCACGTGCTTCCCAGGTGCACTACTTGCAATACAGTCTTGCAGAAATATATGAAATAGACACAATCTCTTTACAACAGATCGCTGGGTGGTGGGAATGAAATGTTTCACAATGCAAATGCAAAGTCTGTTACAAACTTTCTTAGTTTTAAACACATAATTAACGTTGTTAACGTTGGGAAATGGTTGCAGTTTAGTTAGGTCGTGAAGTAGGGATGCACAATATTATTGGCACGTCATCGTTATCAGCAGATATTTGCTAACATTAATTGGCCAACATGCTAATTTCTGCTGATATCACCAACTGATACATTATTTATATTGACAAAGTGAACATGTACAAAACATCAACCCTAACTTGAAGTATTTTTCTTATTCTGCACAATGAATGCATATGAGATCATTGAAAAGCATTGTATTTCATGTCTCCATCTGCTGATAGGTCACCATGATAAGATTATACATAATATGATGTTAATTCCACTAAAGAAGAGACTTGATGATCACTATAATTCGGTAGGAATAGAAGTGGATATGTCGATATTGGCACCGGTTAACAGCCAAGTAAGTTTATATATTGTCATATTAGATATTTGCAAAAAATCCAATCATGCATCCCTGTTGTAAAGTTTTAAAAAAAAAAACTTGGTTAAGTTGAGGAAAAAATCGTGGTTTTGCTTAAAATAAGTAATAAAATAAGTAATATGGGACAGAAATGATGTGAAATTGAGTATGCCTTTCTGTTTATTTTATTTTATTTTATTTATTTATATATTGTTATTTGTCTGTTGTATTTAATGTCACAAAGGCCCCAGAACAATTAGTAAATACTAGAACGCAGCATGGAGGGCAGTGAAAATCTTGAGGTGGTTAATCCTTTTTTTTTTTTTGTATCTCTTACGTATTCTGTCCCTCTTTTGGGCTGGGTGCCAACTTATTTGGAATGCCTCTTGTACGGAGACATATGGAATTTATGTCAGCGCACTATTGGGCCAAAATCAGCAGTCCAACCAGGTGTCATATTTCCATCACTGCCAATCGGAGCTCATCAGAGCTGCAGCAGATAAATACCTATGATTACTGCAGAGCCATTTGTCCCAGGAGTTGATGCAGATTGTAACCTTTTCCACCAAAGACAAAAGCTAGATGTTAGTGGGTGTTAGTAGGTTGTTTAGTGCAGTGGGAAAGGGGCTTTGTTCTGAAATAGACAAGTTATGTGAGAGTTTATAAAGTTTGATGTTTAGTTATAGTTTCACTGCTGTTAGATACAGCCTCCCTTCACTTCAAATTCATGAAGAATTTTCTCTGTTTTTGGATTCTGTGTTCACTGTGCAGGCATTCGAGAAAAGCAAAGTTTTCTTATCAAATTCAAGGTAACACAGGGTGAGTAACTGATATACAGATTACGATTTTGGTTGTGAAGTCTTCACTCAAGCATAGAAATTACAGTTTAAATGATTTTACAGAGTGCAACTCTAATGTGTTTATGCTTAACTAAAACATTGGTTAAATGCTAAGATTAATTTCAATGCAGTATTCCAAATGTTAGAATCCTTAAAGATTGACTTTCTGGAAATCCAGAGGCAAGTGTCGGGGGCGTGCAGATTGCAACTCGAAATGCAATCTCAGGAAAATTGCATCAATTGAGCAGGTATTACTCAAGTCTGTGCCTAAAGAGCAACAGTAAATGTAGATTTTGTGTAAGGCTCTATTGCAGGCATACTCAAGGGATACATGTTTCTAAGATTTTAGGACATTTCTCGGATTTAAGGACCTTTCTAGAATTTCAGGACAAAATTTATTGAGATGAGATTATGAAAGAAAAACAAACCAAAATTATCATTTATACCCTGATCTCACCATTACACATCATCTTATCAGATCATTTGAAATGTTTGCGCTGAGGGAAAATCTGAAAGAATGCATGGCTGGGACTTTGTGAGGTGGTCCAGTGGAGCTTAAAAAAAGAAGCAATTAAGAGTTTGTCTTAAAGGAAATGGGAAGGGAAGACATGAAAGGCCTGCCTCTCTCTCTCTGAACATCAAGTGCTCTGACACACTAACAAAGGCATGAAGGTCCATATTGAATAGCAGCTGAGTGAACATGGTAGGTCTCTGTGAAAGCTTTGGTGGTAGTTTAGCCACCATAAGAATGAGAATCCGGTTCTGTTGAGTCAAATTACGGTGTTGTAGACTTATGACACTAGCACCATTTGTACCTTTCCCATTCAATTACGATCCCATCTGGTCACTGCTGTTTCTGCTGCCGCAGCAGTGAAAAGAGAATTCACTGCTGAGGACTTCAAAGCTGGTTTGAACACTGAAATCCCCCCTATAGCACCTACAGCTCAAAGGACAGTGGGTACAGTGACTGCCAATTAAGAGTTCCAATGAGACCCATTAGACCCCAAAGAAAAATAGATGTTTCAAAGAGGGACACAGAAGAAAGTGCTGTTTTATGAAGGGTGCTAAAACAGTTTATGCCACCGGACTATAATGAACTATATCTCTGCCTTTGGTGTTAGTTTTTGAAGGACAAACTGTTATTTTAAAGGGAGTTACTCACCTGCGAGATGTCAGATGTTGGAGCTGAGTGCCGTTTGATGAGACTTTCTAATAAACTAATCGAGGGTGCCCTTCAACAACGGTCATCACAATCATAGCTGCAGAAAGTAAGACTGAGAGAGGCAAAGGGAAACAGCAGAGGCTGAATGTGCCCCAATCACACACATAAAAGATTTAACATCACCCTGAGGTGTTTTTACAGCACTGTTGTACCTTAAAGGTGCATTAAGTAAGATTTTACTGGCCCATAGCGCAAATGGCTGTTATAAATCAAGAGGGATTTGATAAAGTTGTCACCAGTGACTCAGCAGTTACGTTGCCTGCTGCTGGGATTTCTGGATTTCAGAAACTGACTTTCAGACTTAACCTTCATTCTTCTCCTTGTATTTTCAACAGCTCAAAGATGATACTGTACAGAGGGCAGGGCTACAAATCAGCAAGTAGAAGTATCTCATCTTTAAAAAATAAAAGGATATGACAACAGGAGATATAAAACGTACCTATTTTGTAAGCTGATTATAGAAATGTAACTTTTATATTTGGGTAGTTCAGGTTAAAGTCATTACGTAGGACCAAATAAATGGTTTTAGTGCTCCGATGAGGCTTTTGTATTTTCAATGTGTCACCAGATTTGACTGTAAATACAATTCATCCAAAGGATTGACACGTTTTTTTTCCGTTGGGCAAGAGATGGGCAAGTCCCCAATTAATTTCAAAGTCCTGAACTTTGAGATTCAAGTCCTAAGTCATTATGTGTTCCTCAGCAAATGTAATACCATTTTGACAATAGATTAGAAATTATATGAAAAAAAAATACAAAAAAAAATCAGAAGTGCTTTTTAAAAACTGTACTTCTTGGTTAAAACAAGTTTCCTGGGAATTGTTAAGTGTCCATCAGTAATTTTCAACCAGTACATTTTTTGTAATGCTGTTTGTATTTGATGACTACCACATAGTTTTTGTAAACAAAAGGAAGTTATCTTTGGGGTCATTTTTCCAACTGGTGCTCAGTAATGTAATGTTAGTTGTTTGTTTGTTCTCTCCTGTAACTTGATTGTATGCTATCAGATTGTTTCAAACAAAGTTGATCTATATGGCATTAAGTGTCAGCATGCTGGGGATGAATAATGTTAATGAAACCTGATTCAGGATATAAAGGGAAATTAATTCATTTGTGGCACACTTAAAAAAACCAACTTTTTAATCTTTGAGTTTTTGGGAAGGAATCTAGTATTTTTTAGTCTTTTAAGTCTGTTTAATTTTTGAGGCCCAAGTCCAAGTGAAGTCATGAGTCTTTGGTGCTAAAATCCAAGCCAAGTTGATAGTGTTTTTGGATTTTTTTTAATTCGAGTCTTTAAGTCATCACATATGTGACTTTGGTCTGACTTGGGTCCAAGTCATGTGACTTGAGTCTACACCTCTTGGATAGTATTGAAAGTTCTGAAGTATTGGAATATGAAGTCTAGTGCCAGAGAAGCTCACCTGCTTCCACTTATGAACTCAAACAGTTTGATTTAGTCCCTTTGATTTTATTTCTAAGTGCCATATCGTAGGTGAATCGCTTGACAGTGTGTGGCTAATAGTGGCCAACTTCTGCATGGAAAAGGTTGAGAAGAGAGCCTTGATCACATTCACAGGAACTGCTTCGAGCCACTGGTTCAGATATGTGGATGACACCTGGATCAAAGTCCAAATTTTTGAAAGTCAAGCAAGTCCAGTTGCCTGAGATATAGCACGTAGAATAACCATGACCCGGATGACTGAAAATCCTTACCAACTTTCGATTTTGTGTTGTCCTTTGAAATCTGGTCAAAAAATACCCTCCTTAAATTGCAATTTCATGCAACAACAGTGCAGCACATGATATAAAAAGTCCCAGTACTTAAAAGAAATGACCTTTAAAACAGTGTCATTTCATATTAAAGAAGCCCAGCCACATGGGGAAATATCCCTGCTTGCAGTTGCACATGCTCAAAACAATAATGTAACTCAGACAAACTAGTAGTGGCAACAAAATATTTACTGGGATGGTACTATGTCTCCAGTTTTGAATTCTACACCATATAACATAAAAGGGAAATAGTAGCCTTAAAAATTAAGGGGAAAAAACCCTTCAAGAATGGCAGTTATTAATTGTGGTTAATTTTTCGCAAACAAGAGTTTCAACATGGTCTTTAAACATAGTCTGTACAATATGTCTCTTGGCATGATCGTAAGTTGGCGGATGCATTTGGCAGCCGTCACTGAACACAGATCAGCAACTATGAGTGCCAGAATTTTTAAAAAACATAAGATTTTATGAGCACATGAGTCCTATTGAGTAGGAAAACAACCTGCAATCCAGCCAGAGAGAGAGTTTACCAGTATACCAGTTTAAGTAGGTGTACGCGTAAAAAAATGCCATACAACACAAATGTTAATGGAGGAGAGAACCAACAGTCAGCCCCTTTAGCTTGGCTCATCTAACAGGTGAGATTGTTTCAACAATCCAGAGAGCTTTCTGTCAAACAAATTAATGGACACTTCCTATCTAATTTCATCCCATAACTATCCGTCATTCTGTTTACACTATGTACTGTTCAACACTCTGGCTTTCTCTTTCTCTCTCTAAAACTGAGCTGTTCTTTTCTTTTTTTTTTTAAGAAAATGTATTCCTGGATAATCAGCTTTAAAATCAGATTCATAGTTCATTCCTTTGAAAGATGTCATACTAAAATGGGTACTTTATTTGTTCTTTGATAACTAGTTTGAGACTGATTAATCATTTAATACATTTGTCAAACAAGAAAGTCAAAGTCTTGCTGATTTCAGCTTCTCAATGTAAAAATTTGCAACATTTTTTTTTTCATATAGTTGTAAATAAAGTATCTTTGATTTATGGTCTGGTCATCAAACAAAACAAAGAATTTTGTATATACGGGCTCTGGGAAATTGGGATGGGTGATGAGTTCTCATCATGTTATCTAATCAAATCCAATCTATATTGATTTACAAAGCACATTCAAAAACAACAGCTGATCAAAATGCTGTACAATCCAAAAATGAAAAAAAAAAACACAGAAAAACACAGACAATAAAGGAATAAAATAATGATAATAACAATAGATATCACAAGTAAATCCAAGAAACTGTATAAACAATGCAGTAAAAATACAAAGACCAGTTCAGAAAACAGAAGGACAATATTATATAAAGGCAGCACTCCTAGCAAGTTAAAAGCCAGAAAATAAAAATGCATCTGAAGACAGGATTTAGAGACAGCAGTGCAGAGGCCAGGCCATACATAATAGTTTCCAATATTAAAACTACAATTTCCGGTCCATCACGTGATGCCATAGGGCCAAAAAAGACTCATTCCCATGTCTGTTAATCAGTGGATACATTTTTTTGAGTGTCACAATCCCAGCAAAATGACTGGTTCCACTATTGGGATCCATTTGGTCCAATTACTTTTCAAAACTCTAGTAGAGACGTACGACTAAATACTTTTTTTTAATCACTATTCAGTATAGCTGTTGGTTATGTAAGTCTCTAGTGCCCGTGCTCTCTGGGCTGCGATAATACCTTAAGAATACCATGATAATCAAGCTGTTTTGGCTTCACGCTCCACTGAGTAACTTTCATATGAAGAGCCTCACCTCCAACACTGTACTCAACAAAATCATAGTCTGACTACCACATTTGTGAGGCGAAAACAAAAAGAAAGCACACTCTGTTTAAAAAAATGATCTAAAGATCTAAAATTTTCTCTATGACATCACATATATGCTTCATTGCTGTCAGTCAGTGATCACAGAGGAATTTCCTCCACCTCTGATGATTTTTAGCTTTGTTTCTGTCTTTACTCAGTAGTGCACAGTCTGATTTGGTCCATCTTCCATCAGCAAAGCAATCATATCAAAAGCTTTTTTCTGTCCTGTCAATAATCCGATGGCAATTAGTTTCTTCTTCACACACGTCCAGGTTTTAATCCTTCTGTCTTGGAACTTTGACTTCTTGTCTAACCTCTGAACCTGTGCGGCTACTGCATCCTTGACTCAACCTTTATTGGATTCTGTCAGGTTTTTGACAGAAGTGTGGAAGCATCATCACAATGCATTGCCATTGAATTCCCATTCATTTTGCACTGGTCAATTCCTTAGACAGGTGATTGGAGCGTGCCTGTGACCTGATGATAATGTCTGTGGAGGAGGTTGGGGATGGCGGCAGGTGTGAGGGCAGTGCCATTGGGTCAGAGGGTCATTTCAGAGATAGATACTGTTCACCACATGTAATGATAATGTCCTGGGAAGTAATTTTAGCTTTATCATTACCAAAAATGTCTGAAAGTGTTTTTTTCCTTTAACACTACTTTGTGATCATTTTCCTCAAAAAACACCTTTGTTGTTGTGTTAGAAGAACTGTAATGATCAATTACAGTTGACTCTGATGAAAAGGATCTAAGAATACTATAAATATTATATCAACATATACCTGTAATTAGGTTATAACGTTTTAAAGTAAATGTGGAAAAATATGTGTCGTACTGTGTTATTAATGGTAATATATTCCATTTAACCTTGAATTGGCTTGAATCTTGAATGGCTTGAAAGACGATTATTGGCTGTAAAAAAATAAATAGAAGTTAAAAAGAAAAAAGAAAAAGTGTGTTGCAGAGAAAGCAGACTGACTGCATGTCTCCTCTCAGTCCAGAAGGGGTGCATCCCGGGTGATCAAAAGAGATGTTTTGCTAAGTTATATGTTATTAATGAGAGGCAGCACATTGTGAAAGAGATTACAAATGGATTTGCCAAAGGCGCCTACACACTCAGATCCTTTTGGAGAACATAACTCTGTATATTTTTAAATATTTTCAAGGGATTTTAAAATGTATTTTTATGATAATGTGATGTGAAAGAAAAGGTCGAATTCCTGCCCATTGTCAGCACTGGCTTTATTAACGAGACAACGCCTCGGTTCTGGACCTTGTGGACCAGGCATCAAATTTACAATGTGAAAAACCACATTTTGATACAAAAGCCACAGGCTAGAACAACTAATCACAACAGGGAGCCACATCTTAAACACTTGAGACAATCACCACAACCTCAGAGAAGAGGCAAAACAACAAAATATTGAATCGCAATTCTAAATAAGTGATAAATCTTTTCCATTTTCATACCTGTATTTTTATTTACTATTTTGGCCCTGTATTATTTACTTTAACTCACCTTTTTACCTTTTGCTATGCCTGTATGTTACAGAAGGCTCAGAAAGATAAGGCTATTAACCCCTATGTTGCATGTAAATACAGGCAGAGGGCAGAGTCTCTGCCGCCACACACATGGTCATATGTGATGATTGAGAGGGATTACTTCTGCGTAAGTCTACGAAATTATGCATAGTGTATCTTAAAAATATCTTCAAAACAAATGATGAGGACAGTTGTTTCAGGAAAAACCAAGTAAATAGCAGAAATAGTCCAGCTTTTAAAATGTATTCTTCCACCTAATTTACTAAAACAGCTGTCCACCAGATGTGCATTTTAATGGGACTTAGTGTGATATGAGCCACACAGTGGAGCTAATCCAGATCTAACACCATATAGACAACAACAGATCTTTTTGTCAGAACAACAGGCGCAATCTTTACCATTGACCATCTGACTTTTATCGCTGCACTCAGGGAAAAATGGCAACAACTAGGATTTAAATCATTAGGTCAACTCAAGTTCTCCTCAAAGACAGCCTCTGTGATTGATGGGATTAATGTGTTGTTATGGTCATATTCTGCATCCAATTAGTACTGATCTATTGTTGCTGTGTGGTGTTTTAATGACCACAGTGGGCGGGAGATGATTGGCCCTAATATCATTTGTCTCCCTAATCATGTGTTTATCACAGCAAGGTCTGTGGAGGGTCTCTTGTGAGCCATGTATAAACCCTTGCACTACTCTTTGTCCTGGCTGAACCTACAACACCCAGTCGAAAGGAAAGTCATCATTAACATGCAGAGAGGTTAGGAGCATCCAACTGCAGGGGCAGGAAGCCCGGCATGAATCATCATTAAAAGATGATGCGGCACAGGGTCATATTTACCGGTTAGTACAGAGGTGGTTAGGCTGAGTGCATTGCCTGCGATAAGATTGGCACCATGCAGTTCAATAGAGATAAACTATTCTGCAAAGAACTTCTGGGGGCCTCACTTTTGTGATATTGAACCACTCCATTCACTGTTAATTGCCTCAGTGTAAGGTTAATTGGCTTGTATTGGAGCCAGGAAATCCAATTAGCTTGGTTGTTATTCCATCTCCATCTACTCATTGAACCCCTTGTTTTGATCACAAAATAATAGTTTTTACAAATAAGATCAAGACAGACACAGTGGCTGTGGCAGCTGTATTACTTGGCACAGACCAACCTTGACATTGTAGACGCTAAACACGTTTTGTTGCCTTAGCACCTTGATTTAAATTCACTCTTAATGTGTTTAAATCTCAGAGGAAG
The DNA here is from genome assembly GCF_008729295.1 of Plectropomus leopardus. Taxonomy (NCBI): domain Eukaryota; kingdom Metazoa; phylum Chordata; class Actinopteri; order Perciformes; family Serranidae; genus Plectropomus; species Plectropomus leopardus. Next base: position 24,534,890 of record NC_056467.1, read on the forward strand.
AGCAATTGCATTCAGTTAAAAGTTCAATCTAAAGTAAAAGACTGTTTGTTGGCAGCCAAGTGGGAGAGAAAGAAGCAGGGGCGGCAGGGATGGGAGTGGGCTCTCTGAACCAGAAAATCACAGTTCCTCACCTCTCTGGCATGATACTGCTTTTCTTTTCCCCACAGAGGATACAAGCCCCCCCTGGTGATGCAGGTGAAATAATACCAGACATAATCTGAAGGATATAATAAGGCCTTGACTCACTCAGCACTGGACTCAGTGTGCCAAAACAACCCAGTCTTACCCCCAAGACTTCAAATATTGATGCTTGGTCACTGGCCCTTGGTGTCAGATTCCCACACGTTTATAGCCTAATGTTAGCTTTTTACTTCTGGCAATTGCATTTAGTTCACCTCTGCTAGGTTATCAAGGTTATCCACTTTATCCATTTACTTTATTCATTGTACATGAAGACGCAATTTACCTCATGAGCAACGAGATGTAACTCTTATCCTTGTCATAATCCTACCCTTATCTGCCTTTCTTGTAGCTTAACTATGTAACAATAGTGGCATTTTCTTCAGGATTTTTGCTTTCCGACCAAGGTACGTATGTGTAGCATACAATGCTAGTGATGTATATGTCAAATGTAACAAATGTACTTATTTTAAGCCAAACTGTGATGTGATTTTTTTTAGACCTAACCACCCTCATTTTATTGTGTAAACCTTGGGAACTAAACCTTAAAATCTTGTTGGGTTTTTTGTTGTTTTTTTTTTGCAAAGATTGCACAGATGTGTTGGCCAAAGTATAGTGTGAATTTTATCAAAGGAATGACGTTTTGCAAGCCATAGAGCATAAATTGCTCTCCACTTCTTTCTTGTCATATGGATAAAATTATGGTCTCGCAAGAAAAATCAGTCAAAACATTTTCTGCACCCTGACATTTTTTTTTATAACACAGCATCTGCACCAAAATTGTGTAGTTTAAGCAATTTGAAAAAGGTGGACGCTTGAGCTGAGATGTCTATATATAAAAGCACAGGCATCACGGAGGCCATGACAGATGGATCCACACGTGGAACAAAGGCGATATGAACTGATGGATGGAGAGATGAATGGACGGATAGATGAATGGAGGACTGGAGAAAAGTAGACAGCGATGATAAATGGGCAGAAGATGAATGCTGTAGCCTTTCACACACAAAGAATACCTGACGGTCAAAGCCTTTAGGATGACACCAGAATCTTCTCAAAGATATTGGGTCGACGTCACAGCATATGGACGGCTGTAATTCCAGTATGGTAATGTCTCAGGGTGGATTATTGTTTTGTTTGAGAGATTGTATTGTTGCAAATGTTCAGTAGTTTTCTGGTCCACTGCAGAGGGGCCAGGATGGGCATGCTGTGTGCAGGAAATGTCAATGACGATTAGCATAAGAAGAGGGAAGGGCAGGTCACTCAATGCATATTCCACAGCCCATTGGCTCAAGAGTATTAATAATAAAACAACACAATGAGGGGCTCGCTTACTACTTCACTGCAGATCCATTGCAAATCAATTGTGTTTTCTTGTGTGCGGGCAAAATATTTATTCAGTACACCTTGCTGCGCTCCAATTAAAGATCTGCTGGATGTCTATTTATGCTTCTCCGCATCTCTCTGTATGTAAGAGTCCAAGCTGCTGACCTCAAGGAGATGCTGAGAGTATTCAGAAACAGATCTCTCTTCCCATTCCCCCTAACCCCCCACCCCTTTATCCATCCCCCACTCCCTTTTCACCATCTCCCCCATCTCTCACTGCAGTGTTGTCGCAGTGAGTCTGTGTGTAGGAGAGGCATGTATGTGCATACTAACACGGGGGCCGCGCTGAGATTTCCCCCTATGCCAACACACAGTGCCTGCTGCCTGCCTGCGCTCCCCATTCTTATAAATAAGGGAATAAGCATTGAGCTGTTATTAAAGTTGATGGAGACAGATGGCTGCTGTTGTTTACAAGTTTAACTAAATCACCAGCCGATCAGCTGTGACACCCGTGGCAAGTTGAAAGGCTGGAAAAAGCAAGAAAAGGCAGAGAATCAGAGAGAGGTGGCATACCGATAGCTGCAAAACATCTTTAGCAAATGATTGGTGACACAATTAATCACCGCCTCTGTTTGCATCAGGAGTCTGTGGTTATTAGCGTGTCAGAGATGAATGCACCTTTCGTTTCTGGGGACCAGTCTGTCTGAGCTCACATACAGTAAGTAAGGTCAGTACTTTTGTCTCTTTAAAAGGACTGGTGTGTAAGATTTAGGGGGATTTATTGGCAGAAATGGAAAATGATATAATAAGTATGTTTTTTTTAGTATCTAATCACTTGAAAATAAGAAACATTTTGTTGTCCTTACTATCTACATAGGGAGTGGGTCCCTAGTTTATAGAGAGAGACATGTTCTACTTTCATGTTTCTACAGAAGCCCAGAGCAGAAAAAAACAAAACACTGGCTCCAGATTCAGACATTAGTGTTTTTGCGGCAGCCACCGTAATACAAAGCACAGCTGCAATGAGCAGCAGCGGGGTTACACTGTTTGTAATGTGGAAGTTCTTTATTCAGTGTTTTTAGCAGTTTAAATCATTGGACTTGTTTGTTTTGGAGACAAGGCGACCTTTGTGGATATTTCAGCTTCCGGTGAAAACCTCCTGAACATCTGGATCTTAACATATCGAAGAAAACATTGTGACTTCACATGTGTTTAACTAGCCACTAGCAGTGTGTCAGAAATATATGGATTTTTAAGCTGAAACTGTTATATTCGGTTTTTAATCAGTTTAAAATCACTGGGTCTGTTTGTTGTGGAAAGGAAGAGACTTCTACAGATAATTTGGCTCAAGGTAAAAACCTCCTGAATATCTGGATCAGAAAAGAGTGAGCATTTTGTGGGCGAGCAACTGTGAAACTGTTTTATTTGATTTTTATAGCTGTTTTAATAGCACGATTTGGAGGAAGAGACGTCTGTAGATAATTTGGTTCCCGAAAAATTAAGAATTGTAGCTGGCAATTCTTGCAATCTGCAATTAACCGCTAGATGCCACTAAATCCCCCTAAATTTTACACACTTCACCTTTCAGTCAAGATAATCGTGCTAGAGACAAAACATACATACATACACATACATACATCTTCTGAGTGTGACAAGTGACACTTATAGATTCAAAGTAATTTAGATGTCTGCTTTGAATGCTAATGTATACAACAGACATTGTCCTAATGTGATTCATTATTTACTATTCAAAGTCCTCAGGATGACATCTTGTTCAGCGTGGTCATCTTTAAGTGTCTGTCAGTGGTAAAATCGTATATTGATTACAGTGTTTGGTGACTGTATTGTCACGAGGACGCTTCCACAGATAATATAAAGACGAGTTGAGCTTATAAGGGGGGCACACATCAGGTGTGTTCAAAGTAAAATAGTTTGTCCCAATCCAAAACTCATAATGAATTGATATTTCCCAGTCTGCCATTCTACTCTGTCAGAGGTGACATTGATATTCATACATCGCAGCGGGCTCTGTGTCAATTTCCAAGTCTTATTCAAATCTGCTCTGAATGGAGCACAAACCCCTCAGCAGAGCTGGCTGCGAGGATGATAGCCCGTCCTGTTTGAAGAGAAAATTACAAGAGCAATACACCCGGGGATCTTTTCTCATTCTGCGTGATGTCAATGCACAAGACATCTCAGAGCAATTTTGTCCAAATGAAGTATTCTCCTCCAGCTCTTTGTTTTTTTAGCAGCATGTACACATTGAGTAGATTCATTCAGCTTGAGCGTGTATGAGCTCACACAGGAGTGCATGCATGGTAAACACACTTGCAATATACTTTTAGGGAGATCCTATTACAATCCTTGACCCCTGTGACCTTAACCTTCACCATTACACCTAAACTTAACCTTTACCCTTCATGAGCTCATTTCTGATTCAAAGCCGTTCTGTTAAATCCCCGCAGCTTAAAAACATAACTGCTTTCCTTGTCGTCATAATCCGTTTGCAAAAGGACTTGCTTTTCACTGGACCGTTTTAAGTCATGCAAGCTGTTGAAATACACACACCCACGTGCGCGCACACACACACACACACACACACACACACACACACACACACACACACACACACACACACACACACACACAGAAATGCAACAAAAATGCTGATTATTTTAAACACTCTTTTGACGACTCCCTAAAAATAGCCGTGGAGTTTTGTTAATTTGTTAGTGGTTTGACACACTCTGCTTGATCCATCAGCCCTTCTGACCCCAGGTGACCCCCCTCTCCCTGACCTTTAGAAAGGCCAGCTGTTCCCCTTTACAAGATGTGACTGAAGAGGCGGGTCTCGCAGACACCAATTGATTAGAGAAGCATTAATCAAGCTGAGGGATTATCCTGAGCATGGAAAAGGCCCCTTTCTATAGTAAACCAATTATACTTTTTATGGGATGAGAAGGTTAACTGGCTGCACGAGCAATCCGTTTACTCCATTGACACTGCATGTCCGGAGAGGGGAAAAAGGAGCGGGAGAATGGAGGCGGAGTAGTCTGCTGTGCAGGACGGGAGGCTGAGGACACGGGGGAGCGTAATATGGATTCATGGAGGAGTCCAAATTGAGAGAATAGAGTGAAAAGCATAAAATGATATTATTGGCCATTAAAGTTAATTGGGGAAGTTGCCGTAAAAGGTCCGTGGAAGGCGAGGATGCATGATGCCGCCCTTGCTGCTCACATAAAGCAGTGTTTTCCCTTCATGCTGCATTGAGCACGCAGCAGAATGAGGGAGGGCGGAGAAGGAGATTTTGATAAAGGTTCTTTCTCCACTTTAATGGCTCCCATGACTTTAATGACCGCTGCCCTGATCTCAGACTTAATGACCCTTCTAGTTTTGGGGGGGGGGGGGGGCTAAATTAAACCTGTAAAGAGAAACATCCATTCATTACCACTCCCCCATAGCTTACAGTCACATCAGTAACCTGATCACAATTAACACACAAGGCCCTCCATTATAATGACAGATTTTAGTTTATGAGGCCTAATCTATTGAAGCAGTGAGGCATGAATGAGTCGCCAATAAAATTGTCATTCAGAAATTGTCTGATCGATTCACTCTATATTACATTACTAAAGCAACTTTAACAGAGTAATGATCATCCTAAAACTTTGGAACTACTCAGTTATTTGACTTTGTTTTGTCATTGCTTTGCAGTGACATTATCACAGCTATACTGATAACTGATAACTAACTTCGACAAGTTTGTTGAGCCTATGGAGGTTAACAATTAATCGATGATCGATTGATTGGTCATTAAGAATTTAATCGAACATATGAAATTTAATCAATCGAGTAAATCGATTGGCTATACAATACTGTCAAAGTATATACAATATGTTGCTATGAGCTTTGATTGAGGAAAAAACACATTTGGAATTGTTTAAAAAAAGCAAAGTTGTTTTTTTTTTTTTTTTTTTTTTTTCACATAACAATCAATTGTAATTTTACCAGTAATCGTTTCAGGAAAGAGCTTATGATTTGCAACCCAAGTCCAGACACATCAAACCATGAGCAAAGAACTATTGGTGATAAAGGCAGACCGGCACCTCTTCTCGCCTGTGTCTCAGCCAAAAATTTGCACCTGAACACACCACAAAGACTACAGCCAATGACAAACTAGCACGGAGACTCTGAACTTGAGAGGATGAGAGGATATAACACTCAACTGCAGCAGGCAGTAGTAGTCTGTATGCATCCTTCATAAAACAACAACAGTGAGTCGTTGTTTTTTGTATGAAACAGTAAGACCGATAAGACAGATTTAAGATGCCAGTTAGCCAGTTAGCACATTAACAAAACAACCTGATGTTGAAAGAACAAAGAATATTTACCCTTAGCTAGCAAACATCGCATACAGTGACAATCTCCTCCTGCTGAAGACCTCATTGGTAAAAAATATCTTAACTACCGTATCTATTTTGATCTCATGCCCCCTTGACTTTAGCCGCTTGCTTGCCTTGCTTCCATTTCTTTTCTTGTGCACTGAGCTGAACAGTGATTTCATTCACTAACCAGCTCTGCTATCTTTGACGTCCATTCCAAATACTGAATTGGCCAGAACGTGCCAGTAAGGGCTGACTAGTGCCAATGTTGCGGGACACACCGCCAAAACTTGGGCAACAGACGCTCACCAATGTCCCGACATTGACCAATGACTGACTGTCCGCTTGGTGTGTTAAGGCCCTATCGCCACACCTATACTAATATATTTTTGTTTTAAAAACGATAACTTTTGCTACACTGATGCCTAATTTTCTCTCTACTCCAGTGTATTTGAATCCCTAAAATGTTAATCTTTGAAAATCCAACTGATCCCGTTTGAAAACTTTGGGATTGAGTTTTGGTTTGGTTGCACGGAGACTTATGAGAATAATGACGCAGACGCCCACTTTGCTTCCAGATTGGGTCTTATGAGTCATGATTCTTCAGGCCGAACATTATAGCTTGGTCTGCATACCTTTTGTGATTTCATCCCTCTGGGCTATCCTTTGCCATGGCGTCCTCTGCCAGTGGATAATGCTCCCAGGGCCTCTCTGATGTGTCGCAACCCTTGCAGCGACTCCTAATTCATGTTTTCAAGCAAAGAAATCTCTGGTTTTACTTTTCACCATTGCTTTCTTCTTCATTAGTATTTTTTCTAACTAAGTAACTAACTGCAAAATGGATAATCTGCTTTGTGTTTATACCGACAGGCATACCCAGGGTATATGAATGGTCACGTGATAAATGTTTTCAGGTATGTTAGTATGAATCGAGATAATTTCTGAAACAGTGCAACACTTTTATATCTTGTGCTTTTCAAATGAACATGTAAGAGGTGTTTCACTTTATGGTCTACCTTCAAAATGCAATCCGGAGTGTCCATGTCCTCCACTATCCTTTATTGTTTGAATCTTTGTTTTGACTTTTTTGGAGGGCTAGAGGTTGTTTAATGGTTTGATAGGGAAGTAAATAAATGCAGTTCAAAGAAAACAGCTGATAGTACGGAAGTCCTGTCCTATTTGACACACAGCATTGTGTATAATTACACTACTGTCGGACTCTTTTCTCACAATGTTAAGATGCCTTTTTAAAGACAAACAGGTGTCTCTGGTTTGAGAGCAAAATGTCTGCCGTGCAGCTGTCTCAGTATTTCTTCAGCTCTGCACTCTTTTGAGTTTTTTCTGCTCCTTTTATGTGGAAAAGTAGGGCTTGATATGTTCTGGTAGACGACTTTTAGGAGCTGAGCTACATTTTACTGCTTCGCTTGTTCATGACTGATAGCCGCTTATTTAATACAATATGTACAAAACAGAGGTTATGATTTATTTACACTTCTATCAATTTGTTCCTTTTTCAAGCACTGTTGCTCCGCAGTTATTCTCTCTGTGCTGAGACAGACTATAAACTTCAGGGATGAAGACAGAATTATGCTCTTCTAACTTAAGAAATGGAAAATATCCAGTGAACAGTCTGTGGAGTATTAGCCTACATCTGTCTCTCTATTCCCTCTTTAAGTGCAGTTTGCAGATGACAGATACCAACCTCGGGGGCCTCATCAGCTAACACTCACAATCAGATCAGCATGCTACAAGATAACAGTGTTTGTGATTTAACAATGATCGTTGAACACCTGTTTACAATTATATGTCTGATGTTAAACCTTCAGAAAAATGCCTCTCGCTCGCAAAATTATTTTTTCACAGTCATGATCCATCTTTAACACCTTTCACCACTTCATATTTATTCATGCGTGATCTTATATATATTTCCTCATTTCCATTTTAAACTGTATGCGAGTTTATGCTTGAGATAAAGAGTTCATATAATCTGAGAGAACAGGAGTAAATCTTGTGTTTTAATGTTAGGATGTTTTTGACTGACATTCACTTTAGGAGGCATTCTGGCTTTTACGTATGAAGCTCAGTTTACTTGTCAAGAGGAGTATGACAGAGACTTTGTTTTTGAGATGAATATTCAGAGGGAAACTTTTTATGAGCACAAGTATCATCCGAGTAGAATATGTCAATATCCGTGATGAGTTAAAATCCTAATGTCTCTAGCTGTGTCCACATCATTCCACGATAGTCCAGCCACACTGCAGAGTTCACTGCTGCAGCTCAGGTCACACAGACATAATCTCACCACTGTTAACAGCTCGTGACTCCAACTGCTTCTACACTGGTTGGGTACTCTTTCATTAATAAAATATCTAAAATCAGCCGAGTTAGAACATGGTCCAAAGTCCCAACAGTTAAAAAACTTTAAAACATTTAACAGTGTGATTTTTGTGTGTGTGATGACAGGGCTTTTATGTTTTTACTTTATCCCAAAACCATATGCATTGAAGGGCCATTACTGAAGCACACGGCTTATTATCATGCAAAGAGACTTCTATTGGATCTGATGTCATCGTTCTGAATAATAATTAGCCTTATGTCTGGGAGCTGTATAGTAAGACAAAGGGAGAAATGCAATTGTTTTACCAAATAATATTTAAAATAAAAGGGTTGTAAAAAAGCCCTGTGATCACACACTAGCATGACAGTGTTTAATGTTAATTTGGAAAAAGTAACAAATCAATAAAAGAGAAAGTTTTGTTGTGTGTGAAAACTCTATTTCATGCATTTTTCTCCATATTTCTTAATACGGCACGCATATGTTTATTCATTGACTCACTGAAGGTTTTTCAAGTTTATGAAAAAGAAAAAACTTGTTAAATAAATAAATACTTCTCTTTACTTTTGTGATCAAAAACATTGATCTGAAGCTCAGTTTGGGGTCTGTACTGTAGTTTTTTTTACAAGAAATATATAGCATTTTTTTCTGTAAATAGTACTATTAATCTTGTTACAATAATACAATACAGAGAATAATCTGAAGCTCAATTCTGGGGTTGTTGTAAATCATTTTCTAATAAAAAACAAATATAGCAACCTTCTGATGAACCTATATCCAAGATTAAAATAAAACTAGGTCCATTTCACTTCTGGTTTAAGCCCTGCTAATTCCAAGTACAGATATGGCTTCAGATACAGACACAGATGCAGATACAGACACAGATACAGATACAGATACAGATACAGCCACAGATGCAGATACAGACACAGATACAGATACAGATACAGATACAGCCACAGATGCAGATACAGACACAGAAACAGATACAGACACAGATATAGACACAGATACAGATAATTGTGTAATCACTTATCTGTATTTAAACAGTTGTACATTCTCCTCAGCAGCTCAGGAGTGGCTTCAGCAACTCTAAAGTCATCAGGGTGCTCCTATGTTCTGCTCAGTATTTTTTTTTAAGTTTTTGTTACAGATGAGGGTGTGGAGCTTGGAGGATGTGGGTGTTATTACATGCAGGGAGGGTTGAAATATGCCATCAAGTTGATTTATGAAAAGTGAAGTATCAAACACTTTTGGGGCTCAACTCATACTAGAAACTCAAAACCAGGATATATATGCCTTCTCTCCTTCAACATTTGATCATCAGTTTTGTTTCTCACAAGCTCTCTGACTTGCTGGCCTTTAGCTTGGCAGAGATAGAATACGCTGCCTATTGCCACACTTAGGACATTAACACAGCAAAGTACGCTATCTGTATCTTTTAGGATTTAATAATTTTTAATTAATATTCAGAACTAAGCAACACTAATACTGATTTGATATTTTAACATAAAACAATCAAGAAAATACCTGCAAAATGAGCTGAGCATCAATGGGGCATTATATCACAAAATATCCCAAAAATAAAAGTGCAATTGGCAAAACTCAGAGTGTGTTCAGGGCAGCCACCTGTCAGGTGTTCTCCAGCAAACAGCTGCATGACACCAGGAATCATGACTCAGTCAAAAAAGGGTTGACTGACAGCAACTCTGCCTGCTTCAGTTACCACTTGTATTGCAAGTTATTCTTGTGACCGCAACCCCAGAAGCCTTTGCTGTGGTTACATTCATCTCCACAATCACACACCTCAACACAATCATTTTCTGGTCCAACCCAAAACATAATAATTTATCATTTCTTTTGAAAAGTCACAGTTTGTTTCATAGAAATTATCCGCAGTCTTCCTCTGCACCAACGTCAATTTAATATTCCTCAGGTATAAAGGTGACCGCCTCTGATAAGACAGCTTTTTCCAGTGCAAATATACTTGTCAAGTGAAGATAATTTTGATCCTGGCCCTGATCAGGGACTCTTTATGGTCTTAGACACCCATTTTAATGGATTTCCCTTTGATCTCTGCTGATCCACTGCAGAAGAGTGCTAGTATTAAAAAGTCACCCTGCAGGTTACTGTAATGGTGCAGCAAATACACATCTCTCCTCCTTGGTTGGCTCCTCACGTTTGCTTCACATATATTTTCATGGGGATGAGTATATGTATAAGTGAACTATTTTGGCACAAAAAACGGGTTTTACTAAATTGATTCAGTGTTATAACAATCTAAATTATACTTAGTACTGTTAAAAATATGAAGGTGATGTTGCCTCTTTTCTAATTCATGTGGAAATGATTTAATATTAAGTGTCAGAGTATGCACAGAGTTTATATTTGGCATCAAGGCTGAGATGATGATAAACTCTCCCACACGGGGAGCAGAGCCTACAGGTGGATGCACAGCACAGAGTAAAGTGTGTCATGTGTGAGTGTAGCAGCAAGTTTCCTACCTCAAGTGACTCAAAGGCTTCACTCCATTTAATGTAACCTCTGGTCATGTACAGTTAAAGAGACTGCATGGTGGAATAATATCCAACGGGTTATTTTGGCAGTATTTAAGAGCAAGTCACTGCAAAAATGTGAATTTTGATGATACCACTGGCATTTAGAAAAGGGAGTTATGATTTGACTTTGGTCAGCCAAATAGACTGTCCTTTTTATATTTGGTTTTATTATTACAGAGTGATATGCTATAGAGAGAAAGCAGTGCCACTTTTATGATTTGTTCAAGAAGTAAGAAAATCTAATTTACAATCACCCTTACATCTGTAACAACAAACGTTAGTAAAAACAAAGAACAGCCTGGAGCATAAATCTATTTAATAATAATGTAAAGTTTGTTAATTTCATCTCTTTAAGAGTCTCAAAAATTATAAAAATGAAAAAATCTGCCTGGGAAACAGGCATAAGTCACACTGTACCATAGACAGAAATTGTAATGATTTTAAAAAAGTAATTAATCATAAGCCCGAGAACATTTTAGGCTAAACGGCACCAGTTCAACTGTGGGTGGACAAACGATCTAACACAGCAGAGACTAAAGGCAAGACTAATATTAGAAGGAAGCATTGATGGATATCAAAAATATGAATGGAACCAAGGTACAGTGACTTTGTTTACATGCACACTAATTTTCCGCTATTATTTTGAATATGACAGTTTTCCAAATTTGATACGGGTCATGTACACAAAATATTTGGTTTGCATACTCTGAATTAGGTCTTATTCCAATTGTCGCATTTTCTTATTTAGATAAGGGATATGCCGAAAATTGTTTTTCGGGTTTTAGAAGCATTTTTTGGGTATGTATGCATTGCATTAGAAATATGTGTCTCATTCGGGATTTTTACCGCAGCTTGCCTGTTTATAGTCAGCTGTAAACAAGCCAACTCACCAACAGTTTTCAAGTAGGGTAGAGATGACCAATAGGAAAAAAACCTACATTTTTGGTTGCAAGGAGAAACACAACTGCTTTTAAACATTATGAAAGACTTTGATATCTACAGCTTTTTGGATACACGCAAATACCGTAACAACAACCTTTTCAAGATGGTGCTTAAAGGAATGAAAAAGGTAGGCTCTAACGCTAACCACAAAAGGTGCCACCAAATCAAATCAAAGTATGAAGACTGATTCATACATGCGACTCCAAATGCTGAATGTAAAAACGTAATAACATGACTGGGATTCATTCAAACAAAAGTAAAAAAGAATATAGTGTAATAAAAATAATCATTCAGAATAAGGAGATAAGTGTCAAAGTGAATGACGTGTAAAAAAAAAAAAAAAAGAAGAGAAAAACAAATTTCTGCGTCTACATCTACCTTTCTTATTTTTTTAAATAGCCATGGCAATTATGTTCTTCTCCAGCTGGACTTCCTCAAGAGTTTTGAAGTTAGTGCTGGAATACAGATTGAAGCGGTGCCAGATCCAAAGACTGCAAGCAGCTGCCCATTCTTTAATAGTTTTTTGGACATAAACATCTAGGTTTCATTTTGCTTTATCTGCACCACAGTCCCCTTTCTGAAAGATTTTTTCCCATAGTTTACATGGGGGAAAAAAATTGTAAATCAGTGAGTGGATAAATGTTTTGACTGTCAAAACCCCTGAAAAATGTTTCATTATCAAAATTTTGATCCATTTGGTGCGATAACATTTGGAAGGTCTAGAAGAGCCACAAGATTAAGTAATTTTTTTTTCCAACTCAACATAGCAGAGGTTTACGCAAGTTGCTAGTGTGCCTGCTCTATATGCCCCATGATGCGGAAGATATGGGTAATTTCATACAGAAAAAATAAAGCTGTTTTAGGTTCATGTGCCTCTAAGCATCTTTAATATGGTCTTTTTATAAATCTATGCCTCTGTTTTCTCTAGTAATATAGCACCAACTTCAAAAGTATTTGCGTCTGTCTTCTGCATAGACAGTCTAGTTTTATGAGAAGACCATCTTTCTAGCAATGAAATACTTCTTTAAGTGCTCATTGTCCTCTGGTCCGCCTCAGGCTGGTGAAGCACAGAAAGCAGATGGGGGCTGAAAGGTGGCTGGCTGTGTGACTCTGGGCTTTACTCGCCACCTGTCTAGACATCAGGAAGATAAGATCCTCACTTTTAATCCATACTAGAGAGCCTGGAGGAGACAAATTTTACCACCCATGCCTGACTGTTTATCTGTATACATGTCTTCCCTTTCCTTTACAAAAACATGTGCACCTTCAACTGTACAAGATACAACACATTGTGAGACAAATGGCACACAATGTCCCTCTCCTGTGCCTGGCAGGGGCTTGTAGCATTTGCTGAAGAAAAACCTGTCCAGAGTGATGCGTCCTGCAGTTGCTGCATTATTTTCAATCACAACCAGCAATTTAATGCAGAATCACTTCTCCGAGGTATGAGAGCCGTGCTCATACATAGATAAGTCATTCTTTCAGTCATTCCAATTTGCTTGAGGATGTTGAATTGTTAGTGTGACTCAGTTCTCAGGGGGAAAAAAAGCGTTGCCACCACGCACTGTCAGCCTTCAGACTTTCACAGGTCGACTCATATAGTAGCTATATTTATTCATCTCATTTCAAGAGCTGTCTTGGCAATTACTGCTGGCACTTCAAAATGCCAGTGGATTTGTGTAGGAATAATGATTGGCATGAGAAATGCTTTTGCCTGGTGCTGTACCTGGTGGGTTAGTAATTAAAGGGGGCAGGAGATTGTTGTATGGGACTCACGAAGAAGACATCAGGGGGAGACAGCTCTCTCATGTAACACTGCACACAGACTGTGAGAGTCCATGAATGACTTAGTTAAACATGACCTTAATAATACCCACACTTTCTGAGATTTTGACTTCTCATTAAAGTCAAGTTATTCACGTGGTATAAGCTTTTGTTTCTCAAAAAAAAAAAAAAAAAAAAAGATTGGTGCAGCCTTTGTATTGCTTTCAGTCAGTTCGTCTCAGTGTCCCTGGGCTGCTTCCTTTGGGGTGTGGATGGCATACATAATGGCTTTATAAACATGCAATCAAACAACTGTCTGATTTTGATTCAAATGTGGCTCATCCCTGATTGGTGCAAAAATATGTGCAGACACAACTAAGCTCTGCCTACTTCAAAGGCAAAAATAATTTAAAAAAACCCCAGAAAAAAGCAGAACATCTTTGGTTATTTCATGAAAGACAACTTCTAAAAACAATCTTGTATTTCATGTTCAGTTTTTATTTTGTATGCTGGGCGATGAAAACTATTTATATAAAAAACCCAAAATTATCACATTTCAAACTATTGTAGGATCAAATACACGCTATGGCCATGGGAAGATGATGAGACATTGTCCCCTGGGCAGAGACAAGAAAGGGTTCCACCACTACTCCTACCCTGGAGCAAGACACACGGACTTAATGGTGATTTTGTGTCTCTTTGTGGTCGTTGGAAATCTTTTTGTGGGTTTATGTAAGTTTGTGGTTAGTTTGTGTATCCTTGTGTTTGTTTCATGTATTTCTTGCAGTCTAATGTCTCTTTGTGGTGATTTTTGAGTCTCTGCCTGGTCGGCACATGTTAAATTGACTTTTAACATTTTGCAATTGAAGGTCAGGACACTTGACACTTTGGACCCCTGGGCTCGTGCTTGGTAGGTGTGTTCAATAATCCATCCATGACTACAACACTCCCAAAACTGGGTTTACAGTTTTTTTAATCTACACCTATGTGTTTGCCATGCATCAATGGACTTTGATCACAGGCCAGAATATATAATGTGGGTTCCAGACACTGTGTGCATCTAAGTGAGGAAGCAAACAGGTTACAGGTATAGCCAGGACAGGTGCATGCACTTCTGCAGCTCTAAGCAAAAAGCAATTATGCTGCCCCTTTATTTGCAACAGTAACAATACACAAAGGCCAGTATGCCATACACATATAGCAAAAAACACAAATAGCGCAATGCTAATGTGCTCAAAGTGTCAACAATATCAAAGTGCAGGCATGGATTTTGCAAAGTCATATACAAACAATGCACTAAATAGCTCTGATTAATAACTTTAATTACCTGGTTCCAAAGTCTAGGAAGCTTTTGAAGTGGGTCAGTACCTGCTCTGTTGATGCTGGTAGCATCTACTGCCTCTGCAATGGCCCTTGTTGTGCCAACGTTGCCAATGTACCACCTGAGACAAATGCCTAGTTTGCCTACATGGATGCGATAGTGCTGGGTATGGCAATTTGTGCAGAAAACTATATCAAACTAAACTCAAGGATGAAGAGTTTACACCATATCAAATGATTTCTAGTGTTAACCTCCAATCAACAATCAAGCAGAACCTTGGTACCCTATCATCTTCCTGTCAATCTAGTCTGCGTAATCTTGGCGTACTTTTTGATCATTCCATGAGTTTTCATGCTTACATTAGGAAACTGAGCCAATTGTCCTTATTTAAACTCAGGAACATGGCCATACTTAGGTCCGTTTTATCAAGAAACAAAATGGAGATGCTAATACATGCATTCATCTCTTAACGTTTAGAAGACTGTTATTCTCTGTTCACCAGCCTGAACAAATCCTCATTACACCGCTTACAAACTGTCCAAAATGCTGCTGCTCAGCTGCTTACTCAGTCCAACCGGTGGTTACATTTTACTCCAATTTCAACCATGTTTCACTGGCTTCCCATTAATTTCAGATTTTATTTTAAAATCTTGCTGCTTACTTAAAGAGGCCTACATGTCCAGGCTTCACAAGCGGAGCCCATAGATCCGTCTCCCAAGATTTTCTAAGTGTTCCTCAGATAAATTTCAAGACTCTGGGAGATCGCTCCTTCCAGTTGGCAGCCCCTGAGCCTTGCAATAGTCTCCCAGCTATCTAGAGATCACTGGACTCTGTGGAGTCTTTTAAAAAGCACTTGAAAACCTTCCTAATCAGACAGGCATTTGGGTAGCATATAGTGTTTTATGGTTGAATCCTGTGTTTTTATCTTCTCACACTTTATATTTTGTTTGGGTTTTATTTTGATTTTTTTGTTTTATTTTATTATGTTTGTGAAGCACTTAATGACTGGTGTCTGTAAAAAGGTGCCATAAAAAAAAAAAAAAAAAAAACGTTGCTTGCTTGCTTGACAGTTGCTGTCTCAGGAGATAATATTATATTAGTGGATCATTGCTGTTGACTTTTTCAACATAGCTGACATAGTCAACATATGATAAATATAAAGGCAGGTTCCAAACAACCTCAATATTATTTTACTTTTAGGGGATTTACAAAAGACCTCTGATAGCATCTGTCTAAATTGTTGTTGTACATCTCAAAGTATTTTACTGTATGTGCTTTTGCTTAACATTACTCATGACAAACTTATTTTTAAATACTACTTGTGTTTCTTCGACGACTTCCAACAGAATTGGGCTATTTGACTAATCGTCATTGCTCTTTTTATCTGTTGCCTTGTTGCAACATCCTATTTTGCATATTTTTGTTCAGAAAGCAAAATTCTAGAATGTAGCTTCATGAGTTGTTGTTGAGTCATTCAGCAGACAACAGACTAGTCATTTCAGTGGAAGCTGGTGACATGAAGCAACAAACTGACGCCAGACATCTGTTTCTGTGGACGGGCATGACATGCTACAAAGCAAAGTTGAGCTGTCC
Organism: Plectropomus leopardus; assembly: GCF_008729295.1. Taxonomy (NCBI): domain Eukaryota; kingdom Metazoa; phylum Chordata; class Actinopteri; order Perciformes; family Serranidae; genus Plectropomus; species Plectropomus leopardus. The sequence continues at coordinate 24,551,291 of NC_056467.1, forward strand.
TCAACATTTTTCAGCACTCCACTGATGCTGTGAAGCATCAACCAATCATATGTTTTTGTTTCTAGCTTTGGTAATGTGTCATTTAGCGTAGATAATGCTATGCTAGCTTTCTGTGTATTGCGGTGCACATGTTGTGCTTGTATGAGTACACAGATTCAGCATTGGAGTCAGGTCCCCATTCATTCCTATGAAGTTGCTCAGTGTGGCATGAAGCAAAAAAAGCTTGATTTCCATGGTTTGAAATTACTTAGATCTGTCACATTAAAGACTGGTGGCAGCTGAGCACAGCCAAATCCAATCAAGCGGCTAACTTCCGCCAGCCAAACAGCTGACTTTCAGCTGAGAACTCCGCTAACTTGAGTTGGGATAAAATTATTTAATTGTGTCTCTTCTAGACTTTCTAGACAGAATGAATCAAATCCTGATTGTAAAATGAGTCATTTTGCCAGGGGTTGTTTCGCTTAAAAAAAATAACACACTGATTTTCAGACGTCTTGTTCAACATGTAAGTCTGTGGGGAAAAAAATTGTCTTTTTGGGCCCAGTGGCATAACATGACTGACCTGAAGGGTGTAATTCAACCTCAGGCCACTATGTAAAATTGGCTTCAAAACCTGGTGCTGTTCTGGAGGCTTGGCACACAGGGATGTGATGGACCGGCAAATGTGGTGCTAATATGAGGCTTGGACATTGACTAAAACATTGACCAGAAGTACGTATATAGTGGCATAAACCTTCTCACTATGAACACTCCGCTGAGCCCCGTTTAAACGTATATACGTATGTAAATATGTATATATGTATATGTATATTTGACAGTTATATTTGACAGTTTGACATTTGCCAGTCAAATCAGATTGCTGTTCAATACAAATATTTGATTTTTTTTTTTCTTCCACATAAAGTTTATACGTTTGAACGGGGCTCAGCGGGGTGTTCATTGTGACAATGTCATTCACTTGATATTGTAAACAAGCTAAGAGCACCAACGACAGGTCGTATTTGTGCAGCAACATTTTTTGCTGACACTAGATATCAAAAGGCCGGAGACTGTATCTTATTAAGTTGCTATGAGCTGTAAATTCTACATTTCTAAGCAGAAAAGATAAGATGATGTTATCTGGGAGCTTTACAGAGTGTCTCTTCCTCTTTACCTATATTGTGTCCACTGCATCCTCCAATAAAGAGTATCACAAAAGTCAAGAGCACTCACTTGACAGCAAAATCTGGGGACCAAAATGTCCCCAGAAGTACACTGCACAATACACTGACTTGCAAAAAAAAAAGAAGCTCAACTTGAAGCATTGCCAGTCAACTGAGGGGTTTCTGACTGATGATTCGATTCTCCAACTTTCAAGGGGCAGCCCTTATGTTCAGTCAAGGGGCTTTGTTGCAAGTAGTACACACATACAAGCCTGTCACAACACAACTACATCAATTAGCCCTTGAGCAACATTTCAATGGCACCTCTGTGATGATCTGGCTGGCCACGCTGTTACAGTGATAGTGTACATAGTGATGTGTTAGTGTTACATAGTGATGCCGCAGGATCACACACAACAGAGTTGATTAAGTGTCTTCTTCTATTTGGTATTCTCTCATTGTTTTGGGTCTTACTTTAAAGGAGACATCTACTGTCTCATTTATGGTGAGTAATAAATAATTAATCTGAGCAATATAAATAATATTTATCCAAGATCTTCTGTTCAGTGTGGACAGAACAAGTGGAACTAATCAGTGGATACACGCTTGCCCACACAGTTTGGATTGAGTGCATTGAGTCAAGATGCTCAGACTGTGTGAAGTCTCTGATGGAGAGTTCTAGCACCTGTTTGGCCCTCGTCTCTTCACTGCTCACTGAGGCACAAGATGAAGCACTTTACATCTTAGTGATCCTCCTACTCCTGCTCATCACTCTTCATAATACCTTCTAACACCTCCCCTCGGTAATCTGCTAAGCAAAATGAGCAATGCCCCGATCTTTCTGCCACCCCCCAAAAGCAGAGACACACTTCATTTCAATTCGGCAGTGACAGTGATGAGACAAGAGACAGCCCTCCCCCATCGTCACCGTGAGACAGTGAAACAACAGACACATGGGCTCTACCACGCTGTTCTGTTTAAACTACAGATTCACTTGCAGCACCAGCAGATGGCTGAGAAGTCCGCTGCTGATTTAATGTGCTGTTTCGTTTTCATTATGTGAGGAGACACAAAGCGTGGAATGATCAATGTTTTAGCTGGCGAATAGTCCGTTTAAATTTTGGAGCTTTATATGCTGATGAAAAGCACAAGACTTTAGCTGACTTTGTGTTTGTTGTGAGCCAGAGCTTCTGTTTGAAGTGAGCATTAACATTTGCAGTTGGAACCTCAAATAAATGAGGACAAGGAGACACCAAGCAACCAAAAAGAGATGCCAAATAACGACAAAGACATGCCAAACAACAATAAAGGGATGCAAAACGACCATAAATAGATGCTAAATGACCACAAAAAGATGCCAAATAACCACATAGAGAAACAAAACAACCAACCAGACATTCAAAACTGCTAAAAAGATGCTCAAAATGATTGCAAATAACAAACTGACTATGAAGAGGCAAAACATTACATCAATGACACCTTAAGTAATGACAGTGATGGTGAAGTGAATTGATACAAAAGAAAAACACAGTGACAACAAAAGCATGATTTACAATCATCATTTCATTTCTTTTATCTAGATAAAATCAGGATGAGATTAAAAGCATTTTCCTTTGCACACATATGTATCTCTGTTGAAGCAAAACAACCACAAAGAGACACAAAATGAGGATCAAGAGATGCTAAATGACTACACAGAGAAACAAAAAAGAGATGAGAAACAAGGGACAAGAGATGCTAAAAAAATACATTGAGAAACAAAACAACCACAAAGAGAGAGAGAGTAACCTCAAAGACACAAAACCAAAACAAACAGAAAAAAGCTACAACCAAACTCAAAATAACCACAAAACAACCCAAAAGAAGGTCCAAGAGACACTAAATGACTACAAAACAAAATGAGCACAAAAAGGAACAAAACAACCTCAAAGAGACACAAAACAACCAGGACCAGACTTAAAATGACCACAAACAGAAAGAAAATGAGGACCAAGAGATGCTTAATGACTACTGGAAGAAACAAAACGAGAGAGAAAAACAAACCAAAAAAAAGGAAAGCGACATAGAATAACAATGACCAAACTCAAACCATGAACACACATAAGCCAACTATGCAGAGAAAAAAAGCAACCACAGAGACATGAAACGAGAACAAAGAGACACTTTACAACCAGGACCAAACTAAAAAAAAAACAGCTACAGAGACACAAAACAAGGACCAAGAAATGGCAAATGACTACATAGAGAAACAAAGCAACCACAAAGAGACACAAAATGAAAAGAAACACAAAACAACTACAACCATTCTGAAAACAGCTACAAAAAGACACAAAGTGAGTGTCTCCTTTAATTTGTGGTGCTTGGTTATACGCAGGAGGGGTGGCAGAGCCATTACATATTTATCAGGGCCTAATGTTTCATAATGCATACATTTTCCTAAAGTTATTTTATATCTCTCAGTGCTCAATACGCTTACTTCCAGTGGTAGAAGTCTTATTTAGAGAGTCAATAACTGATTAAATGTAAGTTAACATGGTCACTAATTCATAAATACATGGATAAACTACCCAAACATTGCTTCCAGAAATCCACAATTCTCTTCCAGTGTACTATTAACTTACTCATGCTCCAGTTTATCTCTGAACATTTAGCAGTACATGCAGTATTGATAGCACCTTTTTATGACAGGTAATTTGAAATAATCTACTTAGACTTGTCGAAAGCCCTGAGGATTTGCATTTTAATTATACTTTTTGATTTACTGGGGTTGATTACTTTCATTCGTTGGCAGCAGGTTAATTGTGTAAGTTCAGTTCTGCAACACTGTGGACTTGTGTCATTGCTTGTGTGAGAAATATAATGAGGTTCTGTTATCCAAGAGTGGCATGTTCACTTTAATGGGAGTTTTACCGTCACATCACAAAATTAATAATATTTTAGGGGATTCAACGGCTGATTTTGTGATCCTTAATGCTGTGATTTTAGTGATTTAACCCTTTGAAACCTGAGCAAATTTGCCTTGATTTCTTTCGAAAACATGGGAAGAAGGCAATTAGCAATTTAACAACAAATAACACAAAACTTCATAAAAAATTACAAGGTAGAAGGTACAAGGTAGATTTATGTCTTTTTTTTTTTTACTTTTTTTTTCCTTGTCACCTTTTACCAGTTTCTTGCAATTTGCATGACATTTCTTGCCAAGTCACTTATTTTCTTTTCTCCATGTTCTGAAATGAAATTACTCTATGTGTATGGTTTACGTGCCTCTGAGAGGCATCTGAACACAGCACAAGAAAACTGACTTAAATGGTTTGCTGTGTGTTGAAGAGTTACGAACTTGTTGAACTGCTTTGAAAAATAGTCGAGTACCTACTGGTATTCCGATTGCATTTCCCCTTATTGTTCTTCGTGGAGGTTTCTCAATGATTTGCATCGATTGACTCCCATGCTTGGTCAGTCAGCTGAGCTGTAACCCCACGCTGCACAGGCCTGGTCCATTGGGAACCCTGCTTAGCTCAGTGTGTACAGGGGATGGGGGAATTATTGTGGGCTTTCAAAGGAGGGATGGTGGAAGGATCTGCTATGCATCGGAAATCATTGCTGCTTGCAGTTCCCAGTGGACTGGAGCAGTGCTGATTTGTAAACACAGTGGGAGGGGAAGGACATGGATGGAACGTGTCATGACGGTTTGTTTTGTGGTGTTCTTCCACTAAAAGAAAATGTCCTTTTCTCGTTAATCACATTACCATTTGTGTGTTATCTTTGGTCACTTGGGGGTTGATGCTCGTCATCATTTCAATTAAACATCAATTCTTTATATTTAGGGCATATTGCATCCTGAAATGTACCTAGTCTTCAAGCAATAAATGACACACTGTAGCTGAGAGCATGTTTTGATTAGGACCAGACTGAGACACTGAGTAAAAAAAAATCCCAATAATGAATTACAAGATATGATGCACAGTGAGAGCTCTGGCTGCTAACCCTTTAGAATCTGGATAAACATCAGTTTTGTTGATGTCTTTCACAAGTATTTAAACCCCTAGTACCTGAGAAAATGAGTTTGATTTCTTTTGAAAATATGAAAAAAAGGCAATGAGCAACAAAGCAAGAAATATCACACAAATTGCCAAAAAATAGTTGGAGATTATTCTATTTTTATCAAAATTTAGGTAAATGTGTAAAGAAAAATATATTCATAATTCTTATAATTATGTAAATTATGCTACAGAATTGTTTTTTTATTTTAGCGCCTTTTTCTTCTTTTTTCAACTTTTCTGGTCCTTTTTTAATGCATTTTTTCAGAGATATTTTATTGTAATGTTTTACTGAATTCTTGCTAATGTTTGGGCCATTTCCTGTTAAGATTCTTATGCTTTTTTTCCCCCCGTTTTTTTTTTTTGTTTTTTTTTGAAGAAATCAATTAGTTTTCAAAGGGTTAAAGTCAGAAATAATCTTTTTGTATATATTTGTAACGATGCAAGGAAAAACTGTGAAATGTGATTTCAATTACTGTAGATGGTCAGAGCATTTCCATTTGAATAACTGCTCTATGTCCAGCAGTGTATTCTGAAATTATAGTGCCTACAAGAGGAGGATATTTTTGTTGTTTCGTTGTGAGTGAAGAAAACTCAATTTGATGAACAGTTAGTAGCAGCCTTTGTTTGCTGATGTTATTATGTGCCATATAGGAGCACAGTCACAGAGAGATTTACAAATGAGTTTTGAGGATTTTTTTTTCCCATTCTGTAGTTTATTATTTCCCAGACAGATGGAGAAAATGACTTGCTGCTGGCTATAGTTGTGGAATTCCATCTACTTTTTCCAGCGTTAAAGCTCCACCCTTGGGGACTGAAGATAAGGAAACTGACATATTCAGTGCACAGGAGTGAAAGCAAAATATTCCATTAGCGTCTCGCTGTCCTCCTACAGTATGACTTTCATGGCTGTGATTTAAATTAATGTTTGCTTCTTTTATTAATCTATTGATAGTCACTAGTTTATATTCTGTTTCCCCTCCCATGTCTGCTGCACACCTGCTGTGCAGTTCAGCATCAAACATCTAAAATCTAACCTTTCCATCTCTGGCCATCAGACAAACTCTAAATGTCAGTGATGGATCTCTTTCTGAGATGGCTGGCAATCAGAAATACTTTTGATGTACCCGACACCTCTCATCTTCATTTGGTGTGATTTGAGAAGGAGAGTCTGTTGCTGGTCTGTCCCATTGTGTGATAGGAGCTGGCCCGTAGAGGCGGGGGGTGGGGGGTGGGGGCAAGGGCCAGATGAGACCCCATCTGGACGAACCTGCATCCTGCCAACTCTCACCCCAGTGGCTCCGGCCGCTCCCCACTCATCAGCAGCCATCAAAGGGTGCCTGCCCAGCAGCACACCCTGAGTGGGCTGCCAGTTCGATGAGTCCCTTGGCTCATTACTGACAAAAAGAGGCAAAAGCAGGGAGCTCCTCAATCATTCAACCACCCGCAGGTTCCAGGGCAGCCACCTTTTGCAGAATGCCGCGTTAGTGTTTATACAGTGTTGGTAAGATTGTAGGACTCTTCACCCTGATGTCCGGCAAAACTTCTCTCCAGTGATAATCAGCATCTCTCACAGGCCTGCAATCTCGTGTCTTTTCAGCTGAGACTCTGATGCATACTGCTTCTGGAAATAGCCACAGCCTTGCACTTGGACTGACACTGACAATGGCTCACACCTTCTCCAGCCTACACACTAACAATCAATATAGCAAAGATGCAAAAGTGGGTTGACTTTACCCAGTAGCCATAAGTAGAAAACCACTGGGTCAGAATGTCTTGTTGACACAGTGGTAAGTTCAACAAGGTCAAGTTTTACCTTAAAAGTTCAATCTGTAGGATTTAGGGGAATATATCCTCAGAAATGGAATATAATATAATAAGTATGTTATCTTGAGTGTATAATCGCCTGAAAATAAGAGTCATTGGGTTTTCGTTACCTTAGAATGAGCTATTTGCATCTGCATAGGTGGTTGGTCCTCATCCATGGAATCTGCCATTTTGCATTGCCATATTTCTACAGTAGCCCAGAGTGGACAAACCAAACACTGACTCTAGAATGGGTTGTTTACGTTTTCACATTTTTGTGTCATGAAACTGCTTTATTAAGTGTTTTTACTGGTTTAAATCACCAGGTCCATTTGTTTTTGGAATAGAAGAGACCTCTGTAGATAATTAGGCTCTCAATAAAAACCTCTACAGTAACTGGAAGAGTTTTCAGCTGGTTGTAACAGGCAATCCTCATCCTAAGATGCTATTAAATCCCCCAAAGTCTTACTCACTGTTCCTTTAAAACCATCACAAATTTTAGTTGTGGTTTGTTTGAGACCCTAAAATTTTCTACTCATGGATACTGGCTAAGGTGAATCCAGTATTGCATCAGTATTATATTCACCCATACATGCCAAACTGCTTCCTGTATGCTGAAGAATACTGATGCACTCAGTGCTAGTTAGCCTGTGAATACAATTCCTGGCTGTGTGACAAGTTTAGCAAGACTCACTACTGCAGTTTAGCTGATAGTTATGCTTTTGGTGCCTGTTAGTGTCAATACTTGATTTACATATTGATTTAAATACTCAAATCATTTTATGTATTTATTATTTCTGCACCTATCATAATACCAGATTTGTGGACTTAAGTCACATGACCTGTATTCGAGTCACAAATTTAATTACTGACTTGAATTTAAACACCAATGACTCATGACTTCAAGTGGACTTGAGCTTTTTGACTTCAAAATACTTGATACCCTCCCCCAAGCCTAAAGATTAAAAAGTTTATTTAAAAAGTGTACCATGAATCAATTCATTTTCCTTTGTTTACTGAACCAACTAATGTTAATGCTATAAATTCCAAGCAAGTCAAAATGTGATTCTCCAGATTCACTTAGTTAGATCCAATCCAAAAGCATCTAATCAAATTGCAGGAGAGAACCGTGAAGAACTATTGCTAAATTACTTACCAGTTGCCAAAAATGATACCAACAGTAATATCATTTACATACAAAAACTATGTGGTGGTCAACAAAAACAAACAAACAAACAAATTGTAGTATGAAAACGTATGGGTCGAAAACTGCCGACAAAGACGCACCAACTTCTTTTAACATTACCAAAGTTCAAAGCAAATTCTCACTAACATTGGCATAACAGCTTACCTTTTTGACAAACTTGTTTTAGCAAATCCATGCCTATTTTAAAAAGGCATTCAGGATTTTTGTAAATTATTATTGGCATTGCATTTGTTGTAGAGCTCATTTTGACTTGTTTAGAACTCGAAACTCAAAGTTTAGGACTTGGGGCTTGCTTTGCTTGACATGACTTGAGTGCAAAGACTTGAGATTTTCTTGTGACTTGCAAAACAATGACTGCCACCTCTGCAGAAAAGTACTTGTTGGTATAATTTTGTTTATTTACTGGAAAAATAAGAAGAATCAACAGAATTCTTTTAGTGAGTAAAAACACCATGGTTTTTATATGATATCATATTATAGGCGTGTGTCTGCTAATACTTAAAAACCCACAAAACTTGAACGTTGGATACACTCAGAGGTATGACAAGGGATATGCTGCCAAAACCGACATTACCCTTGAACTTCCACAATTATGACCCTTTTCTCTTTTTTAAGACTCTTCAGAAATGTTTTTAATTACTTAGGGCTTTTGAGGTTATCTCAATTATCTGAAATCTTTCTGATGTCCAGTCTTTCTTAAAGAGTTTTCCTTTTTCTTGAAGAGAGAGCAACAACATATCTACTGATCAAGGAGCTCCCACATTGGGGTTAACAGAGAAAGACTGTTAAGTATGTCTGCTGATTAAAAACAAAACATTTCATGGATGAATAATTAGACCCAATGTATTTATTACAAAGAGATCACTCCCAACACTCTTGAGGAAAAGAAGAAAGAGAAACGGGGCCTATTCATCACAGCTGTATGAATAGAGAAGCATGGAAGGCATGACAGTGCTACTCAGCGTGAGGTGCTGTATTAGTTTGCAAAGAGGTTTTCTTTGTGTGCATGCTTCAAAAGTCATTAATTTTCTACATGAGGGTAATTTGAGACATCAGAAATACCTTGACATCACTGTTATCTTGCAGATGTATGACTCCTCTACAGGCAAAACCTGATTCCCGTCTTTGTTCTCCTCCTTTTTTTCCTTTTCTTTCACTGCCACTGTTAGACAAAGAGCCATACTGAATCACTCGCACTCTGACACCCGAGATCGAGAGCAAAGCTTTGTTTCAGAGATGACAAATACAAATGCACGTTGGACGAGAATGAACAGCTGAAAGTAACCTGAGTGTGCCAACATCACAGCTTTTATCCTCCTATTGAAAATTACACTAAAAACATCCATCCTGCTTATCAAACAAAGCCTATAGAAAATTGCCTTTAATATCTGATCACGGTTACCCCAATAATGATGTCATCCAGAAAATTGTAATAAATGCTTGTACGACTTCTTTTCAGTGACATCATCACAAAGATATCAGCCTCACTACTCTCTGCTTCAGTGTTATTTCCCTCTCAAAAGTAATTCCACTGTCATCAAGTTACTGCTCTGTTATTGGCCATAATTGGGGCTTTGTCTCCTTCACTCAAAGCCCTTAACCAAATAGTTTGTGTTTTATTCATTCAACGAGGCAAAATGAAGTGTCTAAATGGAGTCATTAGAGTCCATTAAATCTGAAGTGTGACGCATTGCCTTTCGCCCTTTCTCTTTCTATCGTTGTAATTTTTTTCTGCTATCGTGCCTGAGCTGATCTTGAATGTTGGTTGTTTTTATATTTTTATTACAGCCGTGTGGTGTATTGTTAGACTATAAAACTTGTGTTTATCTGCAGAGTTAAAAAAGGGAAAGGACAGTGTCTGAAGTGTCTGAGTTCAGGTCGGTGTTGTTTACCTTCCATTTAGAAATCTTGCGGTGGTGGTTGTGTGTGCTCTGAGTAATGCTTCTCTGGAATCCAGCCTTTCAGGTCTCTCTTGATTGGCAGACTTTAGGTGTAGTTCAAGCAAAAACAGACAAATAAACAAACAAAAAAACAAAGACCATTTTGGAAGAACCCAAAGGGAAATGATCAGATTTATTATGAGCCCACAATCACAAAAAATAATTTCACTGACCTAATTTCTCACTTCCCTTTAGTGGTTTCTATCAGTGCTGATAGTTTTAGTTTTTAGTGTCAAGTCCTGAGTAATCCATTTCTGAGATTTATTCTGGACTAACTCTGGACTTAGTAACTTTTTTTTTTTTTTTTTTGACGAGCATTCATTTGTGATTTGCTACTGTGTGTAGTATTTTATTCTGGGTTTTGTTAGTGATGTGCGTTTTGCTGTAGTTTTATGTTATATTGTTTATATTGTGTCTTCATCTTTGTATCATATTATATCATGTGCTTGTGTGTGTATTATTTGTCTTTGGTGTGTCTTTTCTTTTTTTCTTCTTGTACAACTTTATATTCTGATGTCATTGCGCTATGTTTAAACTGCTGAGGGACTGCAGATGTGAATTAGCTCTAAGCTATAATCTGGAATGGTTCATTCAATGGTAACATTTATGTTTTAAATAAAATAAAATAAAATAAAATAAATAAATTAATTCCTCCACCCCAGTAGAAGTAACTGGACTCAGACCATCCTTCCAAGAAAAATGACAGCAACATTTGTTTGATTAATTGCCCAGAAATGATGTCTTTATGTTACAGTGATAAAGTCTCCTAGCTGCCATAGTAATTCTGACTTTTGATGGTCGGCATCAGAGGAGGAAGGAGGTGAAGTATAAGGGCTACATGGGGCTCCAACAGAAAGATTTTTAGAGGCGCACTCAAAATAGAGTGTTATGAGACATCATCTACAAGATGGTTGCAAAATCAACAAAAAAACCCAAAATGTGATTTCTTTAATAATATAGAAATATATATAGTGGCTTTGTGGTTAGCACTGTTGCCTCACAGCAAGAGGGTCCCTGGTTCGAATCCTGGTTGGAACAGGGTTCGGTCCGGGCGGGGGCCCTTCTGTGCGGAGTTTGCATGTTCTCCCCGTGTCTGTGTGGGTTCTCTCCGGGGTCTCTGGCTTCCTCCCACAGTCCAAAGACATGCAGCTCAGGTTAATTGGTGACTTTAAATTGCCCTTAGGTGTGACTGTGAGTGTGTGTGGTTGTCTGTCTGTATGTGTCGGTCCTGCGATGGTCTGGCGAACTGTCCAGGGTGTACCCCGCCTGCCGCCCGATGACAGCTGGGATTGGCTCCAGCCCCCCCGCAACCCTTACGAGGACAAGCGGTGACAGAAAATGACTGACTGACTGACTATTTTAACCATCATATTAACATTGTTTCAGTGAGTCATGGTCTTCTTCTTCTAACAAGTATTACAAAAGAAATTGCTACTATGCCTGTCTCAGCTAGCTAACATTATATTGTTTCAGCTGATTTGTGCATGACTGTCCTGCATTTCGACATATTACTATACCACATCTCCTCTTTGAGGACATGTGAAGCCCAAAATATAACTCAAGTCCAGCAGCTAAGATGTTGTACTTGTTACTGCCTCTCTGATTTTAGTGTAGACTGGCAGGATCGGATATTTGCACTGTCCGGCAACTCTCGTCACCTCGATTTCCATTTATATTTTAGCATTAATGAATATCAATATAATGTAATCAGGGTCTTGAGGAGGTATCTCATTTCATAGACAAATATTTCAAGTTGCAAGGTGTAACTAAAAAAAAAACAAAAACAAAGGATAGAGGTAAATATATATATATATATATATATATATCAATAATGGAATTGGACCAAAGTCTGAAGGGATAAAGTTGAGGTTTTTGGAGGGGTCAACAAAACATTGGACTTTGCTCTTGGCTTGCTGTGGTTTTCTGACAATCGACACTGGTTTCTTTTTATCACAACTATGTGTTCCCTAATAGTTATTTTGTTTTGTTATTTAGGTTTTTGGTTTTTTCGGTAAGTTGACACTAGAAAACAGTTTGATTGGAAAATGATGATGATGATATGGGAAGTCAGACCAAAAAAATATGATATAATTTGCCATTATTTCAAAGGAAAATGTGGTCTGTTATTGTCCAGAGTAATGGGGACTGAAATGTGTTGAATTTTGTAAATGTAGAGTAATTTTTTTTATCGTGGTCTGGGCAATATAAACATCAATCTTTTTTTTGTGATTTGGATGAATTGTCCACTGAAAATGGTGCAGCTATTGCAGAGTGGGATAATGAAGAGGCCAGCTATCTTCACCTCATAATTTAGTTCTCAGTCTGTCCCCTGAAGCCAGTTCGTGGGGCTCCATTCTGGAGGCAGGCAGGGATGCTCAACCCTCCAGCCCTGCAGCATTTTTCTCTCTGAGTTTCTGGCTCAGTGCATGTTATTACTCTACAGGGGAGGAGGTGTTCATCAGCCGCAGACTCCATCTTAGATTGTTGTCAGCTGTATGGAAGGATACGGCCCATATCATCATTCAGTGTGTTCCACTGTATCTCTGTCACTGTAAGTCCACAAGGTGGAAACTGTTGTGTTGGGATAGCTGGATTACAAAAAGTTGAAAAGTTTGGCATTTTGGGAAATACACAAGAGTGACACCACTATCATGTCTGAGAGTGCTATCAATGGGCTAATTCACCAACTGTTCCTAAGAAAATTTTTCTCCTTAAACCCACCTTTTTCACTGACAGTCTAATATTTACCAGTTTTTTGAAAACTTACCCAACAAGACAATACCTAATTACATTAGCTAATCACATTAGTTAATAATTAGTCATCAGTTGATCATGCGAGAAAATATCAAGCGTGGTTTTGGGCTGGCTGGACAAAAAGTGACAAAGCAGCGTTTTAAATAGTCCAAATAAAAACTTTCAGGAAAATGGTGTGAAATAGTCCAACATTCACCTTCTCCCTCTCTGTCTCTCGCAAATACACACACACACACACACACACACACACACACACACACACACACACACACACTTCAGAGAGCGCCTTAGCACTTGTCCCTGTCTTCAGTCCCAACAATCATGCTCCTATAATGCAAGAAGTTGCAGTTTGCAGGTTGGATGGTTGATTACCAGCTTTTTTTTTTTTTTAACATTTCAGTATAATTTAATTTTTGATGTACGCTGCTCATCACTAAACATGAGAGATAGTTTTGGTGTTCACTTCCTGCAAACGTACCTCCACTTCAGATTATTGATTACTTTTTTTTTAATGCTTCCTGTCTGGTGCGTCACCCACTTCAGACTTTCATTTGTGCCACGTGGCGCAGTGGACGCGAAAACGCGTATTTCATGTGTGCGTGCAAGTTGAAATTTTTCAACTTGAGCTGTAAATCATGTTAGCCGTTAGCTGCCTCTCGTAGCTAACATAAGCACATCCACAGCTGCTGAGGGAGAGTTTTCCATGAGTTTCAAAATGCTCCAAAAATAAACAAGCAACCATATACGAGCAAGTAAGGTAATGCAAAAATTGTTTTTTACTTTAGTTTAGTTTTTTCAGTTAGACTTTTCTTGGGACCAATTTAAGGAAAATCTTAGGAAGATATTGAGTGAGGCCCAATCTTTCGAACTCCTAGCAAGAAAGAAAGTATTTCCCAGAATGTCCAGCTTTTCTTTTAACATGACTTAAATATAAAGACGTGATGTTTACAGCAATCATGTCTCATAGATGTGCTGTCATCTGGAATAGCCCTGATCAGTCAAGTTCAACCGCTTTATTCACTGTGAGGCCAGACTGTTGACAGGCGACCTAGGTGACTTTTCCATGGACCGTTATCAATCACCTTCATCTAAAGTGAATTAATTCCAGATTAGTGAGTGAGGCTGTAATTAGATTTCATGAGCAGGGAGTTAAGAGGCTGAAGCAGAGCTTTGTGGCGTGGCAGTATGCTGTGAAGGCATTGTGAATCAAAGGGTAGATAAGCATGAGTGGGACCTTCAGTTCTTAGGATGGTGAAGATGGGTGAAGGAGGTTGTTGGGTGAAAATCGTATTGATTCCTCGGGGAGGAGGAAGGGAGCCAAGTGATAAACTTGGCCTACTTAAGTTGACAATCAATACAGATTTCAACCCTTCCTGTGGAAATAAGCATCAATTACCTGTAACGCAGCAGAAGAACTGCAGCAGATAATTACATCTCACAGAACAGGTCAGTGGGTGGACTGACTGTGTCTCCAGCCTGACAAGGTGGCTAATGCAATTCAGCATGCTCAGAAAGCAGCCGAATGTGCTCGTTAATGCAGCCACGTACCATTGAGCCAGGTCGTTTTCCCTTCAATCAGCTTGACCTTTTTCTCTGTGACTTTAAGTGGCTTTGTGAGTTCACAGCGTCTCTCGAACGGTGAGAGAAGCCTGAACACACTTTGTTTTTGTTTTTTTGGGGTAGTGTGTATGCTGGGTTGATTAGGAATTTTATGGTGTGTTGGCCTTGTTCAAGTAGCACTGCAGTCTGATGTTGTCCCCAGATGGTATTTCTGGGGAAATTAATGAGCTATCCATTGCTGTGATAAATATAATCTTTATCAGCAGAGTAGGCGTGAGAGTCCTCTGCTGAGACATTGTCTGATCCAGAGACAGCTTTAGTTGAAGCACAAGAAAGAGGTGTAAATACTGTACAATGGCGGCAGGTAGGGAGATAATTAGTGATTGAACCGTGGGTCCGGCAATGCTTGGAGTAAGCATCACAGATGGCCTTGATCATGTGTCTCTGTGATGTTACTTCAACATTTCCAATTAGCTCATCAGAATTCAAACAAAGGGAATCCAGGATTAAGATGTATCTCCTTGGTTAACAAGCAGACTTAATCTTTTGCTCTGCAGTTTCCCCCATTGGTCCAGTGTTTCTTTGCTTACTGCTTTTATAACCTCATATATTTTTCTCTCTTTGAGACCTTAGCATGAAGGGTGACTATAGAAAGAATGTTTGAAAATGTTTCCAAACATGCATATTTTTACTTAACTGTTTTCCCCCTTTTCTTTCTTAAATAGCTTTACGGTTGAAAAAAATCAATTGAATTACCAGCACATTTTAATTTCCAATTTATGCTTTCTAAATTTATTGTGTATTTTTTAAAATAAACTTTCATTTTTTCACAGTAAATGTACAATTTCCACCCATTAATTGCATCTTATTAAAATAATTTTGTAGGTGTGTAGGTGAAATGTAGGTAAAAACTTTCAGAATTACTAAAGTTTTGGGGGAAAAAATGCATGCGATTAACACACTACGTTGTTATTAAAATGAGATAACTAACGTGTTTTCATAAGGGACACAAACAGTGGTCTCCCAAGTAAAAGTCTGGAGTTTGTTTGATCCAAAGACTGCATAAATAGTGGACTACCTTGACGTCAATCATTGGTTTGTGGACTGCCATTTTGAAGTCTTGAGTTTGGCATTTTTGCCGTCACCATCTTGGTTCTTTGGAACCAGAAGTGACAATATTTGAACAAGAGGTTGGAGCTGAGGAGGAGTGAGGGGCGAATGTGACCCACAGACTGCAGTGACTTACAGGCAGCCTGTCACTCAGGTGACTCTGCCCTTAAAAATGTGTAACTTTAGAACTTATTAAAGTGTAAACGGGTGGCATAAAAAAAATCAATAAATAAATTTAACCCCCAGTACTGTTTTCTGTTTTTTGAATGTTGAAATTAGCTATAGATACCAGAACTGTTTTTTTTTACCAGGTTGTAAACATGTTATTTCTGCTGTAAATTTGGGCATTTTAACATGGGGGTCGTTGGGGATTTACTCTGAGCCTCAAGTTAGGAGCCAGCCTCAAATGGCCATTAAATGAAATGCACTTTTATGGCATGTCAGCATTGGCTTCATTTTTTAAACTCGGAGGTTGCTGCTTGGTTTGAATTAGACACCTCCTCTCCCACCTGCTCTTGCATACTTCCTTGCTCTTTATACTACAGGCACTAAGGCTACTATGGATATTGCTCAGAGCGAAAAAAAGTGCTGCCATGGTGCGCCTTACACTGACGCTAAAGGGAGCCTAATTGTATCTGTATGACACCCAACATCACTTACCAAACATCTGACGTGTAGAGAGTGAGACGGGGTTGTAATTGTGTGTTTTATATGTTCTGTAAACACAAGACTGAATATTTTTTACCTGGAAACATGGTTTGATCAAATGGACAAATTTTAGATGCATTTTCCAGCATTTAAAATACATTCTCCCCAAATTTAGCCTGACATATTTGGTATCTTTGAGAGCTTAAAATCTCAAGTAGAGCTTAACACTAGTTCTGTGTATTTAAACAATTCTTGATGGATGGCATAATTCATACTTACTCTCCCACTGGCAGATCAGTGATATTTGAGGAGATAAATTCATAATCTGTATCTAAATGTTGTACTAAGTTCACCAAAACATGCTAAACAACCTTTTTTCCCCTAACAGATGCTTACTTTGGTCTAAAAGAGCGAAATTATAATAATATATGTAAAAAAAATAAAAAATAAAAAAACAGTTGTTGGTTGCCTCCCAGTGTGTAATTTGGTGGTTTTAGTGTTTTGTCTTTTTCTCTATCAAAACTGAACTTGACCCACACATCACAACACCTGAGTGTGTGTGCAGTGCAAACAGAATTTAAGTGGACTCTTCAGAACCATTAGCTGAGGTTACACTGTAATTGCAGACTGATTGCTGACCTTTAATGCAGATGACTCCAGCGTCAGTGGGATAAACATGGCCTCACGTGCTCCATCTAATTTTTTTCTAAAAGCACCTGCCTGGCTTCTGTAAAACATTTTCAAGTGAGCTAATTAGCCTCTCTGACAACAGCATAATGGGGAAATAGACAAAAGGAATTCTTTCTACAGTGCAGGTCCAAGCCTAAAGCAAATTTAAGTGAGAGTGCACCACTTAAGCACCGCTGTTTACAGTGAAACAGCTCAATTGAAGCCATCTGGCTGATAACGGCTGCACTGTTGTTGCCAAAGAAACCGGCGCCAACCACTGCCTTCATTTCTGGACACTTTACTGAAAAAAATAGCAACCTCCTGCATTACTGCCAAAAACACACAGGTATCTGTTCTGTTACAACAGCCACCAGTACGTGAGTGGAGATATTTCTCAGAAGAACTGCCAAATTAAAGAATTATTAAAAGATACTGTTGGCCTGACCCAATAAAACCTCTGAGGGCTGAGAGAGTGAGGCGAGGAGACAGAGGAGAGAGAGGCAGGAATGACAGAGAGCATAAGACATGCAGGGAGAGACAGACAGCAGGGGATAAAAGAGGAGTTTGTAGCACCGTGCAGCTTTCCCCTTCAGCCCCAGCTGCTTTATACACTGAGTCTTTTCATGTACAAGTGCCGGAGTCCTCCACTGAGCAGTGGACCCACAAAGAGCCCTCACAGCCTCCAGCCTGTGGAAAGGTGACACAATCAATAGCCTCTCTCCTGTCGGCTGGTAATGTGGCTGTGGGTGGATGTACCCCCCCCAACTTTACAACTCAGTGCGACTTTGAACATATTCAACAAAGTACAACTAAAAATAGGGGAGAAAAGGACAGTGAGCACACAGATTGAAGTGGATTATTTTGTCTGTGTCTCCTGGAATTCATCTTTGAGAGTTCACGCTTCGCAGAACAGAATCCCCAAAATTAGAAAATATTTTTAAAAAATCGAAGAGGACACATTTTTCTATTATCCCTTTTTGTATGGAGGTGCTGAAATTTGTTCTTGCTCCAGTTAGTCTATGTATTGTTAGTGCTGGTTGCTTTCTCATTGATGCGAGCACAAAGCAACATGGAAATCAACGTATCAGGCTTTGCAGGACAAGTAGTTCACAGAGTGTATACGTCTTATATGTGCCGCTGGAATGCAACTGTTGATTGATATTTTTGAAGCTACTTAAAGATTCAAATTGAGGAAATATGCCTGCCCCTTTACGCATTCCTCTGCCTTTCTTCCATATTTGTGTGGCTGTATTGTTTACCTTTATACAATGTATGGTGCCTTTCAATAGTTGCATTATTGAGTACCTTTTCTGTTTTTCCCCTTTCCCCACAATTTGAAATGGCCAACTCACTATAAAATGTGTTGTAAATACTGTAAGTACTATTACTACCACTTGCTGCTTAATTTGTTTTGCTGCTGTATGGCGTGGTGAGAGGGTAGACAGCCTTGTGCTTCTTTTTCAGTTATTCTTTTGGCTTGGCTGTGCAGCAGCTTTCATGTGCTGACAGTCAGGCCTCTAAAATTAAACAAGTTAAGTAATATAACGCCTGATGTACATTTATTCAGATGCAAGTTTTAAAAACTTTAAAGTTTTACTGACACCATAGTATTACAGTCCATAGAGTATTGTGTCTTTGTGCAAAGGTCCACTGATTACACAGGGCAGATGCCCGAGCAAAATTCCAGCATTGTATGGTTCTGCAAACAAAGAATTGTACATTTTATGCATATCATGTCAACATTTTCAAAGTGACATTATACAGAAGTTGACTTTGTCATCGGGAGATGGAAGGGATGATGGATGCCATGTCACCTGCCAAGCTGCAGATCACTGTGCAACACAGACAAAAGATTGGTTATGATTTGACAATATATTTGTCAAACATTGCTGTGTTCACAGTGGCTTTAGCTATCAAACTTGGGTACTTTGTAGCCACCTGTTGCTGTTTTTCCATCGGCTGTTTCTGCACGTGTGGCAATTGTTTTTGTTGTTGTTTTACTCCCAGGGCAGTGGCCCAAAAAGTGGTTGATTGTTTTTTTTTACCGTTTCATTACTACTTATCCTGCTGGGATTGCACCTTCCAAATGTGGTATTTTAAGCCAAAACATGATCTTTTTACGAAACATAGCCAAGTGGTATTTGTGCCTAACCTAACCACAATTAACCTTGACACTGTTGAAACCAACATAGTTTCAATCTATCCACTACATTACAGCTAATGTAATGTTTTTTTGTTTTGTAGAAACCAAAGTGCAAGACCGCCTCCCCTCCCCTGCATCCCAAACAGCAACGAGTTGTGTCGGATGGCAGAACCCCACAGGTGCATCTCAATACATATCATTTTCAAGTTTGTTCATTCAGAGGCAGCAGATAACCACTTATTTATTAGCTCTTCAAAGTAATAATAAGTATAATACATGACGGGCCACATCTAGTGACCATGTTAATGGTGACTGTTGTGTGAGTCAGGTGCAGAGGTGGTAGTGTTATGTTTTTATGGCTATCAAATGTCATAGGGAGGTCAGCAGTGTGGATGTTTTGAAACTGTGTGACTTAGCTGTTCATTTCCTACCAATATTTAGAGGTTCAACTCTTTTTATCGACTCGTCTGTATGAGTCACGCACGAAACAGAGTTGTGCTTTTATGTCACTTGAGTCACCGAGGCAGTTACCCAGAGCTAGCTGAATCCCCCATTGGGCTGGCAACCGTTCACACGAGATTTTCATTGGCTAACTGCTGGTTTAGCTGTCCGCTAACTTGAATTGGGATAAGATCATTTAATCGTGCAGTTTGTCTAGACTTTCCAACTATTATTGGACCAGAGGATCAAATTGTGATTTGCAAAAATCTGACATTTTTGGGGGGATGTGGCGCTAAAAAAAATGTTTCCACAGATTGATCGACATCTCTTTTACCTTGTAAGTCTAAAGCAGAAAATCTTTTTGGACTCAAAGGCATATTGTGACATAATTATACTGTTTGGCCACTACAAATATTAGCTCCAAAACCTGGCACACTTCTTGGGGGCTTGAAAAAGGGCAGCGGCATTCGGTTCTGCTCAAGAGATACAAAACCAATAGAACCAATAGGTACAATTAATAGAATTCACTCTGCTGCATTGGATTGAAAAACTCTCCCCCTGGTGGGTGATGTAATGCTAGTTGAACACAAAGAACAATATGGCGGGTGAAATGAGTCATTTGGCGAGGATTGTCGCATTTGAAAAATGTATCCACCGTTTTACAGGTGCTCCTTTTCCAATGATTTTGGGCAGGAAAGAATGCTTTTTGGGCTGACAAGTTGTAAATACACAGTTCATTCATTCATTGATGGCTACTGACTGTGGGCTTGGAACTTGTGGGGGAGTGCCACGCCGAGCCTGGAGAGCAAGTTCTAAGTTCAGTTAAAGCAGTTGCTCTTTTTTCGCAGCACTCAGTTAATACAGTATTGAACTTGATACATTTCCACAAATACATATCATGTAAGAGTTGCACAATAATGTGAGTGATACTTGGTTGCGACTCTTTTCCATAGTTTGCACTAAGTGAGTAGCAGGTATTACACATGGGTTAATGAACGACTTGTGGAGATGAAGACTTGTTGTCAGTATGAAGAATCGTTCATTTCAAACGTTTGATTCATGGCTCACACATCACTAAATGAAAGTTGGTTTATTTGAACCATCGCCATTGATCTTTACCCAACCATAAAAAGCAATTTACACCATGAATAAAAGCTTGCCTTCAGCACTGACTTCTTTTTTTTTTTAGAGAGAAACCAGGTCTGTTGCATCAAATGGTGCAACACCTGTTCTCATGTTTCTAACCTGAGAATTAAAGCATGACATGAATGATAAAACTGCATCCAATTACTGCGGTGGATTGAATATGTGTACCATCATACATGTTGTATGGAAGATCCAGGGCAGGTCTGAAAGATTCATTTAAGGGAGTAGAACTCAGCGATAAAGACAGAATCAAATATCACACATCTTTGATATCTCAATGTCGATAGCATGATGCTATTTTGGGGTCTGACTTTTGATGCCCTCTGACAATATTCAGTGCAGTTGTTATGGTATCTGAGTGGGAACATAAATGGCAATGAGGATAAAGGAGAAATAGACAGATACACTTACTTTTTATTTGATTTCACTTCAGTAAAGTGCAGAAAATAACTGTAATGTAACTTCAAGGTCATGAAAAAAACATTTAAGCTATGTGAGGATTTACAGACAATACAGACAATATCCAACAAACAACCCTGTCTCGAAGAAATTACATTTATATGTTATTAAATTGTTTTCTCAATTAGCAACATAATTGCTGCTTGGATTATGTTCAGAGATGTTTCTTTCAGGTTACAAAACACTCCATTCATGTACCATGTACAGGCTTTGGAACATGGTGGTTAGGGAGGACAGAGGACATACAAAGTTCAGGACCTTGACACCAGAACTTAGAGTTGGCATTCAGACTGCTGTCATAAATTTATACAGCAAATTTCACTTTGACTAAGGTTACAGAAACAGTCACTAAAAGTGAAAAAGACTGCCTTTTTTTGAAATACGACCTCTTCTTTTATAATCGTTTAATAACACCTGTCTTGAGAATGAACGGCACTAGAAGGACGGTTAGCTCACCTTCCAACCCTTGTTTTTAAATGCTTGGCCTTACTTAATGATTATCAATGTATAATTATTTAAAAAGACACAAAACCATTTTCCCCCCAATACCTTCATGCTGACTTGTCAATAGGCTTTAAATGAAGATAAAATCCAAATGTGATATCATGTAGCCCAATTATTGTTATTACTAATGGGTAGATTGTTTTTATTACAAACATTCTTTGATTAAAGAAAATACATAAAAATAAAAAATGAAAGTTTTTTTCAAGAACTTCCATATTATTTGTCCCAGTGACTCAAATATAATACCACAATTTATCACTGCAGTATACACAAAGGTAGAGGCAAATATTTGGTTGGTATTAATAAGTAATTAATTAATATTAATCATATTGAAGGAAAGAAGTCACCAAATAATCTTATGAACTGATTCCTTATTTGCATAAGAATAGTGGATGGAAAGACACATGCATTGGTATTTTCTTTTGCCGATTTCTGGTTAAAACTTGAACTATGTTTGGATGGACACCTGGTTTATGATGGAGAAATTCTAAAGGTGTATATACAGTACATATATAACTTCAGCTCTTGGTCAGTGTAGCTGATCTGAATCGTACAACTGTGCTGTGGGACAGGGTTGCAATTAATTCGCAGTCACCAAAGAAGTCACTGTGGAACAGTGAATGTCTTCCATTGGAGACTAACTAATCCATACTCCTCACTGAAACCCCTTATAGGTCTAATTGGAATAATAAAGCATCTCACTATATGCTGACACCACTCACTTAATGGAGTTACATCTGTATTAGGGACAGTTGTTACTAAGCATCTACAGTGAGGTTTGAGTGCCTGTACCTGTGCCAGACAGAACCGATCGGCTCTGCAGAGCTCAATGTAAAATCAAGAATAGATCCCCCAACTGCAAAATTCCTATTTAACTCCTGGCTGCACTTTGTACGTTTGTGACCACAGGCTATTTATCTCTGCACTGTTCTGTTCTGCACAAAAATGAATAAGATTACCTTATCTACTGCCTCCGGCATAAAAGCCAAATCTTTCCAGTGCCCAGCTTTCTCCTTGCATCCACTATTTATAGATATGTTGTCTTATACTTTAAGTCACGCTTGATTTTTTTTTTTTGTGATATCTGTACACACTGTAACTGTCCTCTAATCCACTAAATGATCAGACTACGAAACTTGCAAACTGTCATTTCATTACTCAGAAAATTCTGAACATGCTTAGTTAAGTTGGTGCTTTTAATTAGAAGAACTGGCCCAGATCATGTCAGGGCTCATATTAGGCAGAATATTTGGTAATGAGAAGGTGCTGGTGGTTAAGGAAGGCAAAGCAATAGAAGGTGCAATATGAGTTATTCTGCAAAGCTGGACTGTGAGAGTAAGATAATTTTTTCTGTGTAACCTTACTTTTATTTAGTGTGCACACAGTGGATGCAAATTGAACTGCCAGGCTCTGCAAACTGTGTTTTTATTGTGTAGAGCCTTGCAGGTGTTGATATTAATGTTGCATGTGTGGGTATGTGTGTTTAGCACCTTGTCTTACTTACATCAGCAAATAATTAGTACATTCTCACATTGTTACACTATAGAGCAGCTCATATGATACATTTGCTGTTGTTTAAGATCAAATGTTGACATGGATGAAAATCTCTCCTGGCTTGATGTTAAAAGCAGATTATAAGTCTTTTAATTAATGATGTTTGATATGGTGCATCTTACAATATTTTGAGGGCTTAAGATATAATAATGAATACGTAAGTGTATAAAAATATAAATGTCAGAAATACAGAAATATAAAATTAGCACTAGTGTGTGAACATTGAAATTATAATTGAATTATTAAATTAAATTGTTTAAAACTAGTATGTAAGGTCATAATATAAAAATATAAATATGTGTGCAATACTACAACAAACTTCTGAGATATACACAAGTGAGGGTGTCTACACACACACACATATATATATATATATATACACGCACACACAAATGGTCTATAATTGTGTGACAGACTGTGTCCTGTGAAATCAACCATTGAAGCAAATGCACCAAAACAACATCTATAAAATTTCAAGTGACAAAACCTCATAAGTAGAGTGATTTTGGTACAGAGCGCAGGGCTGTAATGTTTATGTTTATGTTATGTTAATTGCTGCATGGAGCCCCATGCAGAAATCACAGTATGTGGAATAATGCATGAAATGCAAAATACAAACCAGATTTAACAAGCTCTAGATTCACTTTTAGCTGTACATCATTAGTAACATATGCTAAGGTTAGCGCAACAAGCTAACAGCCATGAAAGTCAATCACACTACAGCGAGCGCAAAAGGAGTGCTGGAGCTGAAAGACCCATCTGCAGGTTCCCAGTCAGCTACATTAGCACCTGAGACAGAGAATTGTGTATAAGTTAAGGGAGTGTGTTGCCATTGCTCCACCACTGTAGGTGATGTGAATGGAAGCGCATTTGACACCATCACCCGGGATGAGATAAAAGTGTTTGGCATTTCCACTGACATATAGTAAAAGTGTGACTGATTGTAACACTCCTAATGCATACGTTTTTTTTGTTGTTGTTGTTTCAATTTATAGCATGTCGGGAGTTGCATTAGAGTTTTATAAACTATTTTGACCTGTTGCCTTTTGGGATGGTTTTTGTTCAGTGTAATGCAGCAATGGTAGAAGTGTTCCCTGATTTTATAGTCAGAATTCTTTACCAAAGCTGCCATTTGTCAAAATGCTACTTCAGTCCGCAGCAGGAGGACTTTGTTTCTGTCACCTGCACTACAGTCTGTTCAAAATACATAAAAAGACATGTATCATTATGCACTTTTTCCCCACTTGTCCATGAATCCAACAGGACCGTGACTTGTAAACCAGGATTTGAGCTGAACCAGGACTTCTGTGTACTTTTACGCCCCTAATATGGGGCTACAGAGAAAGTAGGTCAGAATGTATTTGGTCATTTTAACCCAAACCACAATGTGTCTGCAGACCTGATCAAGTTGTTGTCATGCCTAAATTTAACCAAACCTTACCTGTAACCTTGTCACACTGTAAAACTGATGGTGATGTCTTCCTGTTGGTAGTTGCGTCAGATCTAGAAAAACTTGTTTGTGTCATACATAGAGAGTGTTTTAAAGTTTTATTTGATGGACTTCTTGAAATAAGTGCAGCTTTTGCTTCCTGAATTGCTGATGTCATTATGTAATTGTGACCTGTGCTCTTTGTTTGAATTAATGTACATTTTTACAGCAGCTAATGGAAATACAAACAAACTGGTGATACAGTCTGTTAATAGTGTGCGCTTTACTGAACATCCATCCTAGCTATATGGTGTGATTGACCTTCACATGGTCATATGTGAGGTCATGTGTTATTGCTTTCTCAAGTGGATCTTGATCATTGACCATAATCTAATTGAGTGCGTGCTCCTGCCTTAGTTCTAGTCTAACACTTCCTTAAGAAGAATAGGCCCAGTGTACCAGAAACGGACAACTGTTAGAAGTCAAGAGGTGGTATATCTAATATATAACCTGCTGGAAGCGATGGACGATGTTCCTCTCTGATCAATGTCCTGGGGTTCCTACTGAGGGGAAAAACATTACAGAAACTTGGCAAGAGAGGATCAAAATAAAGATTGGCTTCCAGTGTAACATCTATCTTTCAAGTTTAGTTTTGCTGGGGGTTGACTTGCTCTCCAGACTATGACTCAGCAGACAGAAGTTCATGCTCATTTAGGCATCTTTTTCCCGGACCAGAGATTCCAGCATGTGTGAGATTTTTGTCTCGTTGTAGGCAGCAACACACTGACAGCAGCAGCCTTTTGTCTCTGCTGAGCTCCAGCTAACAAGGACAGCTATATTCACATGTGTGTGACCTTGTGTTTGAACTGCATGTTTTTCCTCCCAGTGTGCAACTGGGGGAGCAAACTTATCATCCCCTCAACAACAAATGCCCTTCCCCACAGCCATTGACAACAGGTCGAGGTTGCCCTCTCTCAAATTATAAAAAGAGCAAGATGAGAGGAGATGAATGTCTTCAACAAATGTCAGTCTGCCGCAGTCCTGCCGGCTTCTTTTCCCTCCCGTGGTAAGCCCATGATCCTCTGTCCAGAGGAGATATTGGAAAAATACAAATGCAAATCCTCTGCCTCCCAACAATTCCACCTGGGAGAAGCTCGAGCTGTCAGTTAATGAATGGCAGAGAGAAAGAGTGTGTGTGTGTGCGAGAGAGAGACGGAGGGAGAGAAAGGGAGGGAGACAGAAGCAAAACAAAGACAGTGAAATGGAGACAGAGAGTATGTATGTGTGTGTGCAGGGGCTTGTAGTTTGTATGTGTGACCCATGAGGACATGGGGTTTGATTGACCATAACCTTTGTATTGTGTTTGTGTGGGTGTGTATGTGAACTGAATGCTATTTGAATTGGTCCACCTGGGACCCTGATCCCACCCGGCTCCCGTCGCCAGCTCAGGTGTTCTATGAATGTGATTTATTTCCAAACAGGGAGATCCAAATGAAGATGAGCCAAGGACCACTGCGACTATCTGGAGAGATGGAGAGGGAGGGAAATGCAGAGCGAGAACGTAGTAAATAGCAGAGGAAGACGATCCGTTTTCGCTTGAGCAGAAAGCAAACTCATTGTGCTCCTCGGTAGCAACTGCACAGCATAAAATGATGTAGATCCATGAGTGTGAAATGAGAAGATGAATTTGGGTCTCAGTGATGGCATGAAATTAAGATGAATGGCAGGATTTTAAAAAGAACTGAGGGTTTGTATCATACTCTATTTAAATGCTATATATATAACTTGGACAGAAATAAATGGACAAAATGCAAGCAAATGAAGAAAACACACATTTTTAAGGAAAAGTAGAATGCTGTGTCTTAAATGAGATACTTCTGTTAGTACACCTACATGTGATACACTGCGTACACTATCATCTTACTTATGCAGTGTGCACATTTTGACAGGGAAGTGTTGTCTGAAATCAAACATGGCTGTTGTACAATTAATGTAAATAACTTTCACAAAATTTTAATAGCTAGTCTTCTGCTTGGTGAATTACAATCGAGCTGAGCATTATTGCTAACATCTGACAAACAATTGTCATTCAGGAAAAAATATGCTTGTTTTTTTGCACACTTTTTTTCTGTATTTATTTATTTATTTATTTATTGTATTAAAAATAAAAACAGAAAACACATTGTTGAAATATGACTTTACTGCCCATATGGTGTGGAGTCCTTGACTGATATTAGC
Organism: Plectropomus leopardus; assembly: GCF_008729295.1. Lineage (NCBI taxonomy): Eukaryota > Metazoa > Chordata > Actinopteri > Perciformes > Serranidae > Plectropomus > Plectropomus leopardus. Next base: position 24,578,078 of record NC_056467.1, read on the forward strand.
CGACTGTATTTTCAGCTAATCTTCCGAGTTAATAATAGGCCAGGGGCCAGGAAATTAACAAACAATAATACAGATAAACAAGTCAAGTCAAGTCAGTTTTATTTATAGAGCCCATTATCACAAAACATGGTTTGCCTCAGAGGGCTTTACAGTGTACGACATCCCTCTGCCCTTAGACCCTCACATCACCCAAGGAAAAACTCCCGAAAAAGACAAAACAGTTTTTAGTTTGTATGATAAATGATTTGCTTGTTTTCAACCTGAAGAGTGTTTCTAGGTTTGCAGGGCTTACCTGAAACCTCTGTCCGAGGGTAAATAGAAATAATAAAAATAAAAATAGCCAAGTTCTATTTTGATGATTTTTGATATATTCTGGCACCTTACATTCAAAGAAAAAAAAATCCCAGTGTGAATTAATTTATTTTAATTATGATTTATAAAAAGGTCAGTGGGCTACTCTGCACCTTGTGCTGGACCAGATTTTGCGAGTAAGTTGAGTATTATTGCCATAGACCATAAAGCTTGTGGCAGAGCACATGTAACATCCATTCCTAAAAATATGCTCCTGTTAGTTAAATGACAAGTTAACACTAGCATTAGGGTTGTAGTCTGTGGTACTTAATTATTACAGGATTAAACCAATAAATAAACGGACGGCTTCTACTAGACAACAGAATAGTAGTAGTAAAAATACAAGTGAGGCTGGTTTCCATAAACCCTCAAACTGCGCAAATTAAAATTGTGACTATAAAATATGCCTAATGGAAACACTTCAATTTTGAAAACCCATTCATCGCAAAAAAGTTTTTACGCTCACATGAGATGGTATATCAGGCGATTGAAAAAGTCATATTTCGCAAAACTGCAATGGGAACACTTTTTTTGTTTTAAAAGGTCACATGATGCTAAGGCTATGTGCTTGTTGAAAGGAATTGGCTTGCTCAGACATGATGCAGCAAGTGCTACAAGAGGTGTTATTGTATTGCATAACTCTTCAAAAGCTGAGCAGATCATATGGAATTTTTGAATCCACAATTCCTCTGTGAAACTGTGGATTATCACCTCCCAGAAATCTCTCAAACTATGTATAAGGGGCATGCCTTTAAATCATCGCTTGCATAACACGCCTGCGTCGCCTTTGTTTTGAAATAATGACGGCTACTGAGGTGGCTGCAATAGAAATAAACCTGCTATTGTTTTGAACATCCATTGCAATGCTTCTTGGAATGTTATCATGAGAGGAAAAGTGCATAACATCATGAGAAACGTCATAAAACATCACTCAATGGAAACACAGTCATCTTGCAATTGTGTTTTTTGACATTTATTGAAAATATCACTTAGTTTTTATGTTTGTACAATGCTTTGGTGTTCACTTTTTGATCATTATGAGTGCATCATGCAGGTAGTCATACTGCACTGCATTTTGTCATACCTCTCAGTGTGAACCTAGACTGTATAATAAAGATGGACAGTATAGGTCATAAACCCCACCCCCTCCATGATAGCCACTGTTACATAGGCCAATCTAAAAACTCAAAGTAGTTCTTATGATGCTGATATTTGTTCAAGTGTTAATTTTTCTGCTTAGTTATTTGATGCCTTAAAAAAAGGGGTTTACATCAGGACAGCTGTGTGTCCCAGTGTGCTTGTGTTTAATGGCGCTTCTCGCAATTTGTCGGCAGGAACTCGATACAGTGGAGATCTCTTCTGCACAGACTATGGCTCCAAATTACTCCACCACTGCAAGATGGCAGTGGCCGTGTCCAGGATATTTTGGCTTAATTTTTGTACAGTGGGAGTAAGTAGAGATGCACCGTCTGTCTTCATACAGTCTCTGGTGTGATCGCACTCATGCCCTCAAAATAGCAATTATAAATACAGAAGTATCTAATTTGAGACACAACAAGTTTGCTTGTGTATTGTGTGTTAGTTGTGTTTTCTAAAGTTGTATTATATTGAGTTGTTTTCGCCACCTTTCACACGGAACATAATCTAGGCAGAAACTACCTTCCTGCCACATATTTGGAGCAGCAAATTAGTATATCTCCATAAAGGAGTCAGAGTTGCATATGAATGGATACTCAGTTGTAATGCTCACTTTCGGAATGGCATTTCCATTATATGCTTCACATGTTTAAGGCAGCTTCCTAGGCTGAATGTTGATGTGAAGGCTATAAAGTCAGAAGCGATGTGAGATTCTCAGAGGTTAGAACCTGTATCTCTTCTTTCTTTCTCCTCCTCCTAACACCAATGACCTCCAGCTTCCAGCGGGATTGCGGCAGGGCTGAGTGGGAAAATGAGAAAGAGAAGAGAACAGATACAGCGGTGTGAGACGTGCGTGTGCGTGTGCGTGTGTGTGTGTGTGTGTGTGTGTGTGTGTGTGGCTGGAATGTGAATGAGCGTGACACTGGTTGTGAGAAATGAGGATGTTTCACACAATGACTACAAATGTGCCCGTTCATTATTGTTCCTCTTCTTCCATTTGCTCAGTAAGCGCTGTTTGGACCTGTTTACATCTCTAATGCCTCCTCAGCCTTCACATCTGTGGACTTGTGTGTCTGCAGTGTGATCAATGAACTCCTCAGTCTGTACAACCTGACCTGTCAAACCTGCTGACGTTAACATGACATGAGTGCATGTTTGAGTGGCCAGACAGGGTGTGCTGTGCTGCACATTTTGGCTGTGAAAGGTGCTGTTTAGTTGCATTAAATCCCCGAAGGCATCTGGTTTACACCTGACCTTTAAACACAAGCACCTCTGAGCTGCTGGATTTACACTCCATTCGCCTCTGTCACATGTAATTAGATTGCTGTAATAATATGATTAATGGTTTATTGCTCAGCATGAGTAATGGAAAGTAAAGTATGTGAGTTTTATGATTAATTTGAATATACATCACAAATTCATATGTACTGGATGGCCATTTAATTAAATGCCAGACTGTGTATATTCAGGCTCAGGTGAAAAGTCAAGTGTGTGAAATAGGCAGTGGCCGGGTTTGAATTAATTCTCTCAGCTACTGTAAATGAGATGTGCTCTATCACAGATATGACAGAGGAATTACGGGGAATGAATTTGGTGTCATCCTGATGATTCTCCTTTCATTCAGTATAATGTGATCCAGAATGAAGTTGAACTGTGTGAAATTCAGTCCTCCTCGCTCGCACCGTCTCATTCTCGCTCTCCCTTGTGTGCAGAACTATTGACCTTGGGACTGGCTCTAAAAGAGCTGACAGCAGACATGACTTTTCCCCTTTCAGTCATTTCCTGTCAGCCACTCGTGTTTTTTGTTTTGTTTTGTTTTGTTTCTTGTGTCCAATAATGTCAGCCACCATCAAAGTCACCGGAAGAAATTGATGTTGTTGTTAAACATTTCTGCAAGTCACAGATACGTTACATTTGTTACATTTGGTTTCATTAATATCATATCAACGTTTCTCAAGTGAAGTAATTCTGATTTCATACTTTAGACTGACAGACCACTGTTTGAGACTGACAAAGTGGCTGTTTTTTAGTGTGACATGAATGACATTTGCAGCAGGGGTAATGCCGCTAAAAAGGGGCACTTTTTAGCAAGCTCACACTGCATTTTCAGCGGGGATTGTGGGACAAGCAGAGGGCTTTTTTCAGCGAGTCAGCAGCATTAACAGCAGCATTTCCGGTGAAAATAGTGCCACCAAAAAGTAAGCTTTTTTTAAGCTAGCCATCACTGTGTTTCCCAGGGAGATTGTGTGACCAAAAGCAAGCATTTTTTTAGTGAGCCTGCATTTCAAGCAAGGGTTGCAAAACCAAAAGTGGATGTTTTTTTAGTGAACTATTCCTGCGTTTCTGATGGGAATTGAGCCTCAAATGAGGACTTTCCTCACCATCGTCGGTTTTTGTGCTTAAACATAACCACATGTTTACCTCAGCATTGTCAAAATGTACAGTTCCAACTTATCCAATACATAATAATGTGAAAATGTAACATTTCCATTGTTTACAGAAACTTACAATACTTACATTTATTCTGGCTATCGGGTGGCAACCAATATTAGGCAAAGAAAAGGTAGTGGAATATATTGGACTGTATTTTAAGTAATAAAATATATTTTTGTTGCAAGGTTGTGACGTTGAAATACAGGTAACAGTTTGAACACTAAGATTAATGCCAGCATCGGTTTAGAATTGCAAAGCTTAAATTAGTTTTATTTGACATAGATTTTCTTAAAGAAGAACATTTGCTATGTCAAAACTGAAAGCAGTGACCAAAAGCAGATGTTCCATTTTCAGTTAGGGTCTATCTCTATATTTATATCCAGCCATTTACAAAAAAGAAAGTATGTATGCATTTAATCAAGCCATATGAAGTAAACAACTATGGCTTTTCTTAGCAGGCCATGGTGTTAAGTTTTGAATTTTGTTTAATATTCTTTTATTTAAAAAGAAATAAAAATAAGCAAATGCATTATTGTGTTAGAACTGTAAGTATTAGAGGTGAGCCTTTCAGATGTACATAACTGTCTTTGCAGTCCTCACCAGAAAAACAACAACATCAGTCATTTGTTGAAAAACTTGTGTGTATGAACCATTTACCATTCCTATTTATGTTCTCTTGACAAGCAACTTCCTGTACTTCTGTGAATGGTAACTGTCTTCTATCAAATGCAAAGCCAAGAGGAGCCCTAACTTTAACCAAATAGTTTCAATTGCCTAAACATAACCAGACATTAATTATAGAGAAAGTACAGCAGCAAACGCTCACAGAAATCATTTTTCAACAGTGTTTTGGCTTATTTTGGAACATGCCATTCAGTTATGATGACTTGATTTTTTTTTCTCTGAGATTGAGAAATTCTTGCAGCCAGCTTGTGTCTCAGCTCACTGAGACAGTGTGATTGAAGGTAGATCAGTCATTTATGCATTGTGTAACATGCTGCTGACTGTTATAAAGCAATTTGTGAGAATGGTCAAAACCATCAGTTCCCTATTAAGTTGGTTCACAGTAATGAAGTGCTGGGTGGGCAGCCTGTGTCTTGCTGAGTTTAGATAAAGAGGCTGTGGAGCAGAGGATGTAATTAGCTATATTTACCGCCGCCAGCACAAGGCCTCAAGCACAGAGACTGACTGTGTCACAACTCAGTAATTACACCTGCCTCCTCATTACGTTCATCTGACCACGAGCGAATCTAAGGGTGAACAGAAAACACAGACATGTGCAGAGGGACGGGGATTTGTTCGCTGGAATTATTTGGCTGCTTGTTTGAACAGACTTAAAGTAGGCTACGAGAATCCCCTGCTGCCATCGTCAATACAGCTTTATACAAAAGGATTAATTAGAGGGATGCACCACCTAAAATCTGCCCTTAAGCTTGAAAGATGGATGCAAAAAGTTTGTAGTTTGATTCTTCATAGAGGATAAAGGATGTGGTCACTTAGGATTTGTGGCTGTTACAAAGGGCTCCAATAGTGATGAGTTTACATGAGACTAATGAAGTGAGTCATCCAAGAGCCAATCTGTAAATTACAGTAGGGTCTCAGACTGTTGAAGATGTTTTAGGTTTGGTTAAAATTAAGTTAATGAATAAGGTTGGATAAAGTTATTATGACTTCTAATTCAGAGAACAGGTGTACAAATGGACACATGCACCTGCCTGGATTATGTTCACTGGCCATGTTTTTTTTTCTGATAAAGGAAGGACCTTCAGTAGTAGGGAGGTGGACAGGATGGATGGTGGTAGTTTTTATCCAGAATCTCTTGGGTGGTTAGGTTTAGGCAACAAAATAAGAAGTTCTCCAAATTAAACAGCAAAATATATTGTTTGTATTTTGGGAAGAGTCATCATTGTTGGGGCAACCTTTTGAGTTGTATCTTGAAGTAAAAGGGTTTGGCAGATAGGTTTAGGCAACAAAACCACTTGGTTAGGGTTAGAAATAGATTGTGGGTCGGTAGTTAAGCTTAGGCAACCAATCTACTTGGCTAGATTTTGAAAAATATTTTGGTTGAAGGTAGGGGTTGTCGGCTAAGTTTTAGCAACCAAACTACATGGTCAGGGTAAGAAAACGATTGTGGTCGGTGTTTGGGGTCAACGGTTAGATTTAGGCAGCATAAGTACTTTTGGGTTAGAAAAATATTGTGGGTCATTTTAGGGTTTGGCAGTTACTTGTAGGAGACAAAATTGGGTTGTTAGGTTTTGAAAAATATCTTGGTTGTCATTAGGGTCAGGTTCAGGCAACAAAAGTACTTTGTTATCATTAGGTAAAGATGGACTAATGACTCAAGTGACTAATAACTGATGTAACAAAATAAGTCAAGAATGACTTAGTTCCACACAGGACATGAACACCAGTCTCTTGGGTCAAAGTCAGGTGCTTGTTGGACCCATGCGCCTGCTATAACAGGAGTTTAACGCGCCTAAAACTACGTCCGTTGCTCTGAAAGTCAAATAATGATGGAGGTTGGGTTTACATTGGTCTTGCTGAAAGACTGGTGCATTTCATACAGACCCTAAAGGGTGGTTTCGTTGTCATTGCAGTGACACTGCCCAAGCTGGTTTGTACCTGCCCCACATGCTGTGGTTTAAGTTTTTTTTTTTTGGTTTAAGCATGTAAATGACTCGGTTTGCTTAGGTTTGAAGAAACATTTTGGTTTAGTTTGTTTGAGGTTATGGAACAATTGTCATGCTTTGCAAAATAATATTGTCTGTTGATAAACACTGAAACAGTGATTTCCCATGTTCACATCTGATATTTCGTTGACCCATCCACTTTGACGTCCTCTCTACATGGACTTTGTCACTTGCTACTTTGCTTCCGTCATAATTACTTGGGCCACTATATATAAATATATACATATATACATATATGTGTAGTTTTGGGGCGCTTACATGAATGACTGAAGCTGTTATTGTTCTTGGCAGGACAAAGATTGTGATTATGGTTTGATGTTAAGGCTTTCTCTGAATACCTAAACATAACCATAAATACCACTGATAATAGCTTTAGTTCCTATATATATATATATATATATATGAGACAGAAGCAAGATCCAAGATATTATGTTTATATATAGTTGGCAAAAGAAAAGAAACACAAGTCAGCGAACACTTTCCAGATGAGTTTCTTACACACATTTTGTGACTCATTTTAAAAGTTTCATAATAAGGTTGAAGAAGAAATATAGATCAAAGGGCATTATGTAACTGTATCTCCTTGTGCACATTAGAAATATATAAACATAATATCTTGGATCTTGCCTGAGTTATACGCGATAATTGAGACAGAAGCAGGATATTAAGCCAAGAAAATTTGCAAAAATATGACAGTTTGGAACACACTGAGCCCGCAGATGGACAGTGAAGACGTGGACTATGCTTCAGGAATTGTTGGAGGAGAAGTTACGATGGACATATTGATAATTTATTTCACTGTGGAATCAATGTAACCTTAACTGACCACGGCCTGCGTTTTTCATAAAGAAGCAAACTAAAAACTTTTTTACAGCCACCTCTCAAGTCTGCTCTCTTAAATCTGTTTGTGTTGAGGCTCTTATAGCTCCCTTCAGACTCTGTTTGTGGTGTGCTGCAGATTTATTCATGTGGACAAAAAAGAAGCGAGAGGCTGGATGGTGATCAGAAATGGGAGAGAGCATCCAGAATATTCTAGCTGTGACTCGACTGCAGTATGTCAGCACATTAACATGGCAACCCCCCATTCTGGACTTATAACTGGGAGTGAATATTGTGCCAAAATTCAAAAGGCCCCCATTATGTCGGTCTGTGTTTAAGTGGCTCTCTAAACATATCAGGCAACGGTGTCGTCTTTGACATTTTAACTTGCCTGACAGATAATATCCATCCATCTATCTTTCTGCCTGTAAATAAGTGATTCGTGGGCAAAGTTATGCTAATTATCTGCCCAAGACAAAGGAGTACAGGGCTACAATGATGAATGGCTTTGTTGGAGCAGGTGGGCTTGCTGTTTTAAAGATAACCCTTTGTATGTAGAGGAGAATGTGTTATCCATTCAAATGGCCTTATCTAGTTACACAGGAGGTGTTCACAGCTCTGTACTGTTGTAATGAGGAGACAAGAGAAAGATGAAATAATAAAATGAGACATGCAGCCCTGCATTACCATATAGATAACCAGTACAGTACAAGTGAGAATGTGATCAATACGTGGGCGTGTTTACTCCCATATGTGAATAAGTGAGAAAATGCAGAGAGTTGTTTTGCAGCCCAGTCATCACAAGAAAATGTTGGCGTTGAACATTTCAGCAAAGCACTTATTTGTTACATTTTAATGTTACTACAGTGACTTAGTTCTGATTACATGCTTATGAGATGAGTTTGTCATCAGGAGTAGGAGGGGATGGTGGATGGCAAATGCACCTAGGTGAGGTGGCTGCTGTTAAGACTGTTTAAGACCAGCAACAAAAAAAGGGATTATTTTTTGGATGTTTATTTCATTGAGAACCGTTAACTTGGCACCAAAACTAGGTATTTTAAATCAAAACAAGATCTTCTTGTCACCATAACCAAGTGGCTTTTGTGCCTAAATATGTAACCACAGCATTGTTGAAATATAAAATTTCAACAAATCTGCTACAAGGTTGCCAGAATAAATGTTGGCATTGTATATTTCTGCAAACATCTATCCATCTATCTATCGATACCTCATATATATATAATGATCATATCATTTTTTATGTGGTCATTTAAATTTTTTTGTTTACATTTGTGTTTCTTACAACACTGTGAAATTTTGTGTGTGTGTATCTTAATTCATTGCAGAGCTATGCTATAGACATCCATATTAGATAGATTTTAATAAAGTACTTGTGCAGCTGTAGTATTTGGGAAGATAGAGGTATGGAATCGGAACTCAGTATCGGCATGTACTCAATTTTGATGCCCCGGATAGGGAGATAAAAAATTGATCAGGAAATCCCTAGTTGTATATAAACGTTCTTTCTGAGAGACAGGGCTGATTCTGGCTAATGAGTTTTGCTTTGGAGGGAAAATCAGAGAAGTGTTGGAAGACAGAACGCTTTCCTTCAATCCAAACGTTTCATCAGTTTTCAAGCAGCTGATAGAAGAATGCTCTGCATTTCGCTCCGCTTCAGCATGACTGTATCGGCAGGGGTATTTACTCATTTTGAGAGGCACTTTCAAAGGGGTGATTGGATAACCTTTCCAGTGCGCACCTTAGGCTAAATTGTCGTGCATGTTTATAGGAGCAGATGCGCTGGTTTGACCGGGACCCATAAAACACATAATCCTTTATACTGACACATCCGATTGCAGAGAGCTTGTCAAACGTTTCTCCAATCCATAAAATGTGCTCAGAGGGGTTTTACACTGAAGTCAGCATGGATGACTACTATTTACAGTATGCTGACCTCCCACAGAAACAGTGGTACTGTAACGGCACAAAACCTTTTTTTCTAAATCCAGCAGAAATTGGGCATTTTCCCCAATCCTCAATCCTCAAACATATCTTTCATGGGCAAGTTGAGTATTAATGGAGACAAATTCAGCATGGGTAGGTTCTATTTATTGCATTATAAGAAATGCAATGTCAGATTTTCACATTAATTCAACAATACTGCCTTTGTTTAAATAGCTGTAGTACTTAAAATTCAGCGGAAAGGTTATGTGGTGCTTTTTACTTTACATCCTTTTCATATATGTTCCAATTATCTGTGATGGAAGGCACCTCATGCCAAGTGAAAAGGTTTTGCTGCTTTATTGGCACTAATAAAGTGACTGATTTTGACTTCTTTGTTTCTCGCTCTGAGATGAAGTCACAATATGCAATCACCTGGTTATGCAAAGAGAGATGATTTACAGGAAAAAGACCACAATCAGGATGACTCCGTTTGCAGATTCCAAGAAATCCAGGAATCATCAGAGGAAAACCATGTTCAAGCTTTAAGACTGACAAAATGTTATGATCAGTTATGATTAATCTATTTCAGCATTTTTCAAATGGATGAGAACAATTTAAAGTATCTGGTAAAAGTCAGCACAAGATGCACCATAACTGTTTGTTGACTAATAATTTGTACAACCCAGAGCTGAACAAATAACTAATGGAACACAACGAAGTAAGCCAGAGAAAACAAATAGATGTTTCTTGAAATGGAAGTATTTAAAAGCACAAAGACCCTCCAACCGAGGTTATTTATCCACCCAATCCACTATGTTGATTAGTAGACAATGGGATGCAGCTCAATTTACTTCTAATTAGGGCTCTAATGTGTGTTATTAAATACATCGCCATGTCCCAATTAGAAAACTCTGGGGCCATACATCATTTTAATTGATATCCACCTCGAGCCACATGGGCTCACCATATTCCATCAGTGTTCCCAAAATGATCTTTGCTCGTAGAGAGGAGAAGTGAGAGCGGAGTCTTTTTTATTGGAGCGCACTCATTGACTTTATGGTCTGTGTTTGTGTGTGAATGTGTGTGTGTGTGTGTGTGTGTGTGTGTGTGTGTGGGTGTGTGTGTGTGTGTGTGTGTGTGTGTGTGTGTGTGTGTGTGTGTGCACTCTGCCTGATTGTATATATCTGGATTTGTGCATTTTGTGAGCTATGGGACGTTTGAGAACAGCAGCGTGGCTCCTCATTATAAAACCACACATCTCCCAAGATACCAATGCTTTCTGTTTATTGAATGGTAATGTGTTAGCAGATGCAAATGCAATCTGCCCCATGCATTTTGTTCCAGCAATCATACTTAATAAGCTATAGTTGAGTGCAGCCAGGCAATGTGGATATTTCTGATTCAGGTTTGATCAGTGAAGCTAAACTAAAGTAAATTCATGGAACAGAAAATTAGTTTGAGTGCAATGGATTTCACGAGCAGTTCACGACGCTGCAATGAAAAAATAACTGTATAAAATGGCATGAGCTATAAAATATTAGAGCTTTAATCAGGATTTTTATGGTAAGAATGTATCATTCAGTAGCACTACTTGTATGTACAAGGGGTTGTTTGTATTGACAAACCAACAGAGAATGATCACCCACCTCTGCAGTTCCCCCAAACAGAGGGATCTGACATCTTTCATCTCATTGTTTTGTCTTTATGGCCTGCAATGTGAGTGATTTGGTTCAGTCTTGCAAAAAAACCCCAGACAAACAAACAATGCAATTACAGTATTGACTCATAAAAACACAACCAGTTTTGTTGTTTGATGGTCTTGAACACTTGTCTGTAGCATGGCCTCTTGCCTAGAAAACACTCCATTATTCCATCCAACATTCATCTCATATATGACTTTATTTTAGATACGCTGAAATGATACATATGAAACATGTCAATATAACATATTGAGGGTTTGCAAAAATGTGTAATGCCAATATTTTTGCAACTGTGCTGAGCATTTAGAAGCTAAAGAACCAGATATTTCTCTCAGGAGTTGGAAACTAATAACTGAACTAAAATGAGGGTGAATGTTGGAACATAGCTCCAAATGAATGCCAAATGTTGCTATGTATCTGTATCTGTTGCTGTAAAAATGCAACTAGATCCCTAAAAAAATGCCATAACAGCTCAAAAGTTGGTAATATGTGAGTGTTTATGAGCTTTAAGGATCACAAAGAATGCTAAAAGTCAAGACGCTTTTTTCAAATATGATAATACTTCTTTTCTTTTATTTATTTGAGTAAAGATTTGCAATAAGCTTATTAATGTTCAAGTCCAGCCATGAAGCAAGACCAGGAATGCAAGATAACAAAATTGGGATGATGTAAGCTGTCCAAATGAGAATAAAGTACTCCAAAAACCCATCAGCACCTCTGCACCTTTTTGGACCAAGTTAGATTGCATTGTCTGGTCATCAGGGTTGTGGCAGATAAAGCGACCATCGATCAATAACCATTTCTTATCCTCACCCTTCATCTTCTCTCTATCAAAGGGCAAAAGCTCTTTTCACAAGTGATTCTGCTGCAGATAACCACCTGTTCAAGCCCTGACTGGTTCAATCTTCTCCTCCCCTCAGTGTCTGCTATAATTACTGCTAACCTTCTCCGACTGTACATTATTTCTGCCCATCTACCTCTCAGCCTGGGGGAGGGCGCAGCTTTATGTTCGTGATGTGTGCGCCTGTTTTTCACCCGTTACTGTATGCATCTGTATGAAGTTCAAAGTCTGCGCAGGGTTCTTGTGCGTGCTGTCGGCCACAGAGAGAGATGTGAGAATGCAAATGCACTAGAGCTTAGCTGACAGCATTATTTACATGGAAGATCACAGTGAGGCAGAGCAAATATGATGCTTGTATTTGAAGATGAGCTGTGAGAAATGCCAAATAAATCATGTTTAGTATAAAGAGAGAGATAAATTTCATCTTGTATGCTTATTGACTGCTGATGCATTTTGTCTGAAAAGTTTTACCAAACAGGCTAATTAGTCTGACAAAAATATTTAAACTCTCCAAGAGCAGAGATGGAGTCGGATCAAGCCTTCATTAGACCATATGGGAATCTTCTGTTCCCACATTCATTATGTTTTATTTATCTGACAAGCTGTGCTTTGTTCATCATAATTAAAAAGCCTTGGTTGACCTTTCAACTCCCCGTCAAAGTAGTGTTTCACCAAGAGCCTCTTTCAGCATTCATGTGGCTCCCTGCACTTGGCCTTTGGGGCTTTGGTGAAAAATGCAAGCAGAATTAAGCAAAATCAGGTAACCTCTGAGCTGCTGCATGACAAGTGAAGTTAGGGTTGGATGTGTTTAATGAAATAAATCATAACCTGAGTATTTCTTAAAACCAACAAACAAAAAAAGGCCAATTAATGAGATTGTGCAAGGCTTTTGTTGTGGCTCAGACCACATGCAGGATAAATACGAATGCATTTAACCCCTATGTTTTGTTGACTTCACTTCTTCATGTTTTACAGCCCCATAGACTTCAGACTTTATTAAAGGAATATTTCACCCATAACATAATCATTTGTACATCAGTTCGTCATCCTGTGTTAACTTGAGTTTGTGAAAAACTTTTTTTTTTTTCATATGCCTCCACTAGGGCCGTGCCATTTTTCGGGCTTTGGAGTTGACATCTTGTGCCCCAGAGGTTTGGTGACGAGAGACTTTGCGCTTCAGACTTCACCGTCAGGTAGGGTCACAGTTTCACCCATGCAGTGAGGGAGCAACACCTTCTCATCTGGACAGTTTTCTGTCTTAGAAGAGAGTGACAGAGAGCCCAGTGTGTCTCTAACTGCTTGACAGCAGTTGTGATACTTTATAGTTCGTAAAGTTAGAAAAAGAAACTCTGACAGGTACGCAGTGCAACAATCTGTGTCCAGTGACGTATATTAGTCTGTTAAATTTCATTGGGCATCTGAAATGATAGGCTAAGTCTCCTCATTATGGAAGAAGTTAAAATTCACATGCTCCGTGCTGCAGTATAGGGATCCACTCGGGGTGAGCGGGGGGGCGGGGTCACACTGACAGAGAAATGGCTCAACTGAGTCAATATAGCTGTTGATGACCATTGGGTTAAACTATCATTCCCGTCACTGTGTGTGTGACAGGCGCCGCAGCAGCAATGTCACAAACACTGAAATGGCATTCATCCTCTGCAAAAAAACAAAAGAAAAAAGATCTGAATGCCTAATTTGAAAACCGAATACCTACTCAATTAACAAATACCCGAATATCCAAATATTTGGGTCCAGCCTGAGCCTCCACAGAAAATTCAAACATATTGATTCATTCATTTTTAGGGGACCATGTTCAACAACAACAAAACTATATGAAAACTTGTGTTCTAAAAACTTTTACACAACTTGTGCTGTATAATCCAGATTTTATGTAGTCAGTCGGTAGTATGACTGGGTACAAACATGCATTTTCACTAAAAACCTAAAACTGAACTGAGAGTGAAACTTGTCTATGGTATTTTTTAAAGCCAGACTCCAATACTAAGTTTTTGTTTGGTTTGTCTGTTTTATTTTAGCAGAAACAGAAGGTACTGAATAAATGAGACTTGGATTATATTGCATGAGTTGTGTGTGGAAAGGGATGTTTTGATTGGACCCCAATCAGTCAATAAATCAATAAGTTCACCATTTTCTGTGGAGACATTAAAAAAAAGTTTTCTTCATGGATCCAAGGTAATATGACATGAAAAACTGAAATACATAAATGCCTTTTGCTGCACACTGGGCTTGCAAGTGTCAAAATACATAAATAGTCATGATTTTTTTTTTATTACACCAAATATGTTTTAGTTTTAGTTAGTTATTAGTTTTTAGTTATGTTTTTTTAGGTTATACGGCCTATTCTTGAACATAAGCTATTTCGTGTTGACAGTCATATTTAATGTATGTTTTTAACAGTGTACCCCAGGAGGATTAGCTGTGCTTTTTGGCACAGCAAGTGGGGATCCTAACACATAAACAAACAAATATAGAAATTCCTTTTGTTTGCCAAAAAGTCACTTTTAGACACAGAAATTTTCACCCAACATTACAGCTCTACAGCTTGACACTTAATGTCTTTTCCTAATGCTAAGTATGTGTTTGAGCTGTTAAAGGTGGTGTAGACTTGGTTTCCAAGCAGAAAAAAGAGTTTAATACTTGTTTGTTAACTGTTGTCTGAATATTTGGGATGAAATCAATATAATTAGGGAGCAGTCAGCAGGCAAACTGAGCAGTGCATGTGTATTTTTATTAATTGCACCAAACCAGTGGCCTGTAAACATGTGCATGATTGAAACATGGCATTTGAGTGACCTGAATATGAGCCCCCTGCAATCTTGTTCCATTGACTATCAGTTAAACACTTCTTCCTGGTGATTTCAACCTGCCGGATCAATAGTTGGTGTCTGGGGAGTGTGTCGTCCCAAAGGAGCAGACACAGGGACGAGTGGCGGTATGTCTGTCTCCCACTGAGCTTCGGAGTAAAGCCCCGCTATCACTCTACATTCACCATGTGGCTCCCTCACATAACTCAGTGTAAGATTGGAAAAAGCGAAGTGAACATTTTTACTCATATCAGGATTATTTGCTTAGCAACATCAAGCTGGATATCAGTCTCAATTTATCTCTGTATCCCGTGGCAATATCATACATGGACATTCTTTTCTCTCTCTGCTGCTGCGATGAGAAACCACATTGTAATTGAAAGTGAGAATAAATGTTTTAACAGGTGAAACCCCCAGTGAGATGTATTTGATAATATTTTCTGCTTGGACATGGAAACCAGCTCTCTATAGATCCACATTCAGATGGCACATTAATCTGTCCCTCAGCAGCGTAGTGCCTCTCTCCCCTGTGTTCCTTCCCACTGTTGGCTTTTAAAATGGGAATTGGGCGAGGGGGGGGGGGGTAGCAGGTGTATTACTGCGAAGGGGCCCTCGAGCTAAGAGGAGAGGGGGCTCATGCGTTAGATTACTAATGCCCTCAGCCTGTCAAAAACTAAAAAAAAAGCACCTGCTTGCGGCTTGACGTTAATTTGTTTGGACATGGTTTATAATTTAATTCCATTGCAGAATTAACTTCCAATACACGGAGCTATTTGCTGGGGAGGTGGCAATCAGTTGGGTATCCCTCTGTGCTGCTGTGGCCATCCCAGCTGAATGGTAAAACTTTGATGCACGTCTATAAACTACCCAATATCTATGGATTTTGTGCATTGCGGAAACCATAATAAAAATCCAATCTAGACTTTCAAGAAGAATCTATCACAATAGAATTAAGTACAATTCCCTCTACCTTCATAGTGCATTTGACACTTTAGTGCATTTGCTACTAATAATATGAAGACTGCAGACTGTTTCTCAGTGAGACTTGGTTTTAACCTGCTTTAGCAAAAGAATACAGTTAAATAGAGATTTTCACAGCAGACATTTTGACTTGTCAGGTGTAACATTAATTCACTTCCATTTCGGTGGTTCAGTAAGCCATGCCACTGAGCCAGCATGCATAGTACTGGGGCCCTGGCTTTGGCACAGCTAAGTGGAATGCAGCCATTAGTAATGATATTTGCTGCACCTGTGTTCACCGAGACAAAATATCCACCAGGAGAAAGGTCTATGGAGAAAAATCAGAATTTTTTGGGCAGAAATCATCGAGGCAGAAGTTTCTTTTAGAGAAAATGTTTTTGTTACCTTAACGCCCAAAGTATGTTAGAATTTTTCAAGAAGATTATCAAACAGCTTCTGCATGTGTGTGTTTATGTTCTTGTAGTCAGTTTTTTGTCAGTTCTTTATATGATAAGGGTTGCTGGAGTTTTGACTTTTTCTTCCCTCTCCATGTTAATGGTGGGGTTTTTGGAGCATACCTGTTATATGTGTGAGCATGTAAACATCCAGTCCTTTCTCATTCCCACTCCTTGAATACCGCCACTTTGTCAATGATTTAGGTGTCAGAAGCCAACGCCACAAACCACCTTTCATGGCGGAATGATAGGCTGCCAGGCGGCGTCAGTTCCAAATATGGCCAGATGGAAACTTTCATGGTGTTACGATGTGCTGCCGGTCAGTGTCAGTTGGAAACCCTGCTGGTAACAGCGGAATATAAGGAGCTGAGAAGTCTAAGGTGAGCAAGAGAGGCGGTGGATGGGTCCGACAAATCCGTGACTTTCAACCACGAGCATGGTGTTTGCTTCCCGTATGAATAGAGAGCCAACCCATGATGTTTTATTCTAGTCCTAACCTTGTGGCAATGTTGGTTGCAACTTCGCGGAATGACAACAGCAGATGCTGGAGGATACCTACACCATAATATGTAGATGTGAAAATCTATTGACAGACCGCTGATATGTGACGATTTGGGATAAGAACATGTTGAAGCATCATATTCCTTTTGTTTTGTTTTTTTTAATCTTATTTTTATGGGCTTTTTTCCTTTATTGATAGGATAGATACAGTGTCAAAGGGGGAGAGTGAGGGAATGACATGTAGCTAAAGGCCAAGGCCGGAATCGAACCTGCGACCGCTGCAGCGAGGATGTAGCCTCTGTACATGGGGTGCCAGCTCCACCAACTGAGCTACTGGGCACACCCATATTCCTTTTTTTATTAGAATCTGGGATAAGACCTTATCCCATTTATGAGAAACCTGAATATGCAAGGTGGAATACACAATAAAAAAGGCATAGACTTGCATGTAAACACCTAATCCTGGTAACTGAGAGCCACTGACACAAACTTGACTTTAGCTAAGTGACATAACAGAAATACAAACAACGAGGGCAGCAAAAGAGGCACTCTTCTGGAGCACTGAAGAATTGGAGTTTTGTCTTTTGGTAAGCTGCATATCTTCATCTACTGCTACCCTGTCCTTTACGCAGTTGTGGTGACAGACAGGTGTTGGACAAAGTGGAGGACAGTGTCATAAGAGTTCTAGCTGTTCCCAGGAATAAAATGACGCGAGTTACTCAATATGTGTAAGAGATAGACAGAGAAAGCAAGAGAGAAAGAGAAAGAAAGAGAGAGAGAGAGAGTAGCTGATGGCGATCACTGCAGAAAAGAATTTAGCAGTGAAGTTGGTAGAAAATGCACAGTATAGTTTTAATATTTCCTGTTCTTATCTCTCATTGTTTGTTTTTGTAAACATCACAGGCATCTGAAAAAATATACTGCAGTAACTAAATTACTAGTATTTTTTATGTATACTGGGAATATAAATAATCTGATGTCTCTGTGCTCATGTAAACTCCATATCCTGAATATTATCATAACTGAGATAAGCCTCAGGCTGTTAATCTCCATGTAAACGTACCCACTAAATGCATGCTTGTTGAGCACTTTAATGTTATTGTAGTGATGGAGGATACAAACAATTTGCCCTGCATTTAAAAACCAACTGTATTATCCGTGTTAAGTACATCAAAGGTTTCCTTGTTCATATTATAACCCTACTTTTTATTTAACTCTCATATATTTCTGCTTGGGATGGCACTCACAGTTGGTCAGTTGGTCCTTATTCATACCTCAACAACTTTTGGATGGATATTAAATTTTGTACAGACATTAAAGTTGCCCAGAGGATTAATCCTAATGGCTTTTGTGATCCCCTGACTTTTCCTTTAGGGCCACCTTGAGGTTGACATTTGTGGTTTTGAGTGAAATGACCCGACAACCATTGGACGGGTTGTGATGAAATTTGGTACAGACACTCACGTCCCCCTCAGGATGAATTGTAATAACTTTTGTGATCCCTGAACTCTTCATTTATCACCATCATCAGGACAAAATTTAAATTTGTCCAATACTTTGGTTCATGACCAAATACCTGTGAAATGAATGACATTCCCATCAGCCTCAGCTGTACTAACACACAGAACTAAGATTGTGAACAAGGTAAATACTTTACCTATAAAACATCAGCATGTTATTTTAATTATGGCCATTTTAGCTTGTTGATGTGACCATTCAGCTCAAGCACTGCAGTTTAACCCTTTTAAAACCTGGAGCTACATCACTTACCTTGTGCCGCTTTCAGATGCCTTTCACAAGTATCTAAGCCTTTGAACCGTAAGTGAGTTGGTGGAATTTATTTAAAAAATATTGGGGGGAAAAGCAAAGAGCAACTTAGTAATAACTGTTATAGAAATTGCAAGAAATTAGTGGATTTAGAAAATTAGCTAAAAAAAATCTAAGACAAATTTCTAGGGGAAAAAAGGAAATACAAATAGGGAAAACTTAATTATATATTTATAATTATTGTAACTACATATTTTAAATTATGTTACAATTTATTGTAAGTTTTAAACACTTTTTCTAGGTCATTCTGGTCTTTCTGGTCTTCCTTTCTTCCTCTTTAGCTAATCTCCTGGTAATTTTCTTGTATTTGTGTTTTCCTTATTTCTTGCAAAGTTTTATGTAATTTCTTCCTCCATTGCTCACTGCCTTCTTCCCGTGTTTTCGAAAGAAATCAACCCAATTTGCTCAATTTGTTTCAAATGGTTAAATACAGACTTGCAGAGCTGCTTGCATAGCAGTGGACTCTTATTCTGCCTGATTTACATCAACCCTCTTTAAGCTGTGATTCTAAGAAGCTTATTTATTCTAGTATTTAGTACAGTTTACAATGAGGGATCCACTCCTGTTTGTTTTATATATAAATATATTTAAGAATCTTTTAGTTTATATTGTGGGATGTCTGTTAATTGTGGCTCACAGCACACATTTTGTAAGGCCACAATTGTTTTTGAACAAACAAGGCAGTTTCCACTGTAGGGCTACAGACTTACACAGGTAGAAATAACACATAAACACAGTGCTGTCAACTCTGCAATCAATTTGTGACAACTACCTCTGTTCCTTTGTAAACACAGCGCCTGGATTGGAGGCAGGGTCCTTTATTTGGAGTAGGGAGGTTGAGGGGGATAAAAAGTGTGTTTTTTGTCATGCTATGTAAGATACTGGCTCGCTCGAGGCTGTCATGAGGTGAGATGACAGCGTCACAGTCATAAGTGGGCCAAGCAATTAGGATTGTAGGAAGGAGCGAGGCTGTCTGAAATCAGCTCAGAGGCCTCGCATTGTGACAGAAGATCATGTGAGCCTAAAGACTAGAAGACAGCATGACTTTCTCTTCCATTGACCCCAGTCAGATAGCAGAGGAGACCACCCCGGGACAGGATTCATAACACAGCTACACACCACTCAAAAAAGAGGGGATGGTAGATGAAAACCTCTGACACATACTGTATTTCATGTCTTGATCCCACTGAGCAGCAAGCCAGCAGGCATTCAGAGAGCTCCCCTTTTATCTGAGCTGTGTCCTTTCTGCAGCTCAGGGATGCAGTGACTGAGTTTTATATAGTGATGACTCTTTCTGGGATATCTGTGACACAGAAAGAATGACTAAACCAAGAGTCTTTACCAAAGGTGCCTTACAATTATGTTGCAAATTAACAGATCTGACAATTGTTGGCTGAGAGTGATATTTTAACTTCACAACCAATTTGCTTTATTAAATGTTGGCATTTTACATTGCTGCAGACCCCAGATATGTAACATTTGTAAATTATGCAGCGGATACATTGAAACTTTACATTTCAACAAAGCTTAAGGGTTATGTTTAGGCACATAACACTTGGTAATGCTGTGGAAATGATCATGTTTTGGCTTAACCCCCTGAAACCTGAAAATTCGCTTGATTTCTTTCAAAAATAAAAGTACAAGAAAATTACCCCCGGATTAGTAAAAAACAAAAAAATAAAAACAACGGTAAAATAAAATAAATTAAATCAGCAAAAAACAAGAAAAGTAAAAAAAAAAAAAAAAAAAAAGAACATGGAAATTACCTGAAAAAATGTTATATAACAATTTTGTAACATTATTTTAAATACATATTTTTTTTAAGTTTTCATAAACATTCAAAGTCTACTTGTCCCTTGCAGTTTGGGACGTTTCTTGCCAAGTTGCTCAGTGCCCTTTTTCCAATTTTTTCAAAAAAATAACAAAACCAAAAACAATTTGTTCACAGTTTGAAGATTTAAATACTTGTGAAAGGCATCTAAACCCAGCTGAAGTAAACTCATGTTGACTGAGATTTCAAAGGGTTGAAATACCCAGTTTAATGGTACAACTTAAAGATGCCACCGATGTCTCACTAAACCAACCAGTTTTGTTGTTTATTGGCTCTCGAACAGTGGTCTACAGCTTAGCAGCCGTCTCACTTTTGTGTTGCACCAACCATCATCCCCTCCTTCTCTTGAACTATGCCACTTTAGAAACATTGATGTGATACATATGAAACATACAAATGTAATGTGTCTGCAGTTTGCAGAAATGTACACTGCAAACATTTTCTCCTGGCAACTAAGCTGCCCATCAGTGCAGCAAACTGTTGGCAACATAACTATTGATTGCTTACATAATTATTGTTTGCAAATCTGGAAGTCAGTATCTTCATCTATGATCTTGATAGTTATCCAAGTCAGAGTTACAATACAGGTCAAGCAAAGCAGGCTGAGTATCCTTTTCCTCGAGGGTCTCAGTGCACTCACATCAAGGTTTTTACATCTGAATTTAATAGCAATAAGCCCTGTTATACTTTTTATGTAATCAAAAGTATTGGCCACCAGAGTTGTACACTGTCAAGCCAGCTGCCAGAGGAAAATGTTGTTTTCGTATTTTTCTGCATCTTTACACTTGCATGTGTCATGCATATCATATCAAATTTCCTAAAGTAAAATAGTGTATGAGAGACCACTGTTCAAGACCAATGAACAACAAGACTGGTTGTGGTTTATGGAGGCATTACTGTGTTTTCAGTGGCTTTTTAGGCACCAAACGTAGGTGTTTTGTAGTGACCTGTCATTGTTTTTCTAGCGGAAACAACTTTTCCTTTTTAGGATAGTTGCACAAGAAGAAGTTGTTTTTTGCCCAGATATAACTGCTTATCCTGCTGGGACTTATCCTAACCTGTAAGCCTAAAGAGGCCAAAACGTTTAAATTTACCACATGTATCACAGCATTGTTTAAAAACATAAAGTTTTAACATATCCACTGAACAATGGCATACAGATATAATGTATCCATGGTTTGCAAAGATGTACAATGCCAACATTTTTCCTGGTGATTGGGTTGAGACTATATCAGCATGCCAAAAATAACATTGCATTGGATGTAAACATAATAGGGTAAACACTATTATTTCTCCAGTATGTGGTCTTATTCTCATACCAGATGGTTTGAAGGTTGATGGTTTGATGGTTTTCTTCCCATAAACCTAGGATGCGTGTATTCTCAAGAACATATTCAGTTGTTCTGACTTGTTTACCTGCGAGTCTGGGACCTATCCTAAAATCTTCCAGTCATACTGTTTATCATTGTGTGGAGACCACACTGACTAGCTTATACAATATTTATTGCAGCCAAACTTAAACTTTAATTTGAAATAGTGCATGAAATCACATGAAGGTATACCAATATATATATATATATATATATATATATATATATATATATATATATTTATAAGGGGCAGTTAATATATATATATATATATATATCTATATATATATATATATATATTTTAAACAGTTAAAGATTACAGGGGCAGTGCACTTTAATAGACTTGTCTGTAAATGTGACCATTTTGTCAGCTTGGCTAATTTTCGACTGTAGTCCCTGGGGTGGCGATGTGTGGTTGGCGTAACATAATGTATGTGTCCTAGCATTGCATTATTTTATGACTTTATTAACTCTGAAACAACTCCATGCACTTTGGCACTCACATTTCGTGTTGCAGAATTGCTTGAGCTGTAATATCACCATCATCATAGATAAATGATTGTGATTATATCAAGTTTCATTGTGATTTCCAGGTCATTTCTGTCTGCTTTTTTGTTTTCCTCCCCACAACCAGAAGCAGCTTTGAGTTTTGCCAAATTTGTCCAAAACTTCACACCTTTGACATATCCTAACAAGGAGAGAGACCACCCTCTATTGTGAGCTGAGGCTTTGAACAAAAGTGAGTCCAACTATATCTAATTGGTGCTTTTCAACTGACTGCACCAGCTTTTGCTCTTTACTCCTTAGAGTGGTTGCATTTCACCATTTTTCAAAAAGCCTGACTTGTCTGACTCTTCCCTCTCACTGCCCTTTGCCCAGCAGATATTCCAAATCTTGCAACTGTACATGTAATTTGTGTGGACTTTAAAAGGGCTTAAAACTATCTCTGACTGACCTAATGACAATTAATTATTGTGCGTGTTATAAAAGCATATATCGAAGTGCTGCTATTCAGACTCATGCACAGTATAACAGTGAGGTACATCTGTGCAAAGCTCTCATTATTCAGGGTGTGTATCTGGATTTTTGCATTGGGATAGCAGCATGATATTTCTGGCTGGTTAAGCTGAACATGTGGCAGTCCTCCTGGAAAGCTGACCTGTGTTGGTCTGTCTACAAGTTAATGTTCAAGTCAACCGATGCCCATCTGCAACTGCTTCTGTTTTCTCTCCATCTGTTCCCCGTACTTCCTCACACGCAAACTCACACACACACATGCTCACACATTTCATCAGAGGCATTGCTGCAAGGTAGCTGAACTGAAAAGCATAAAATTCTTCATTCATCATTTCAGCAAGTACCTGTGAAATTTAGACCTTAGTGCGCTGATGGCAGTCATGGTTGACGGTGCATCGTCTTCAAAGAACATAAAAGAAGAGATGCTGTGATCAGATTTGTGCTAAAAGTCGTGTTAGAATCAGTGAAAAGTTTAATCTCACACTCTCCCACCTACCAGCTGCCCCACCAGCAGCTCATTGCCATGTGAGAGACAGTGGTTTGCATGAGTTATCACATTAACTAGCGCCGCTTTCCTCAATCATGAACAGATATTATCAACACAGTAATGTCTGTAATATTTATACATGATAAATACCTGAATGATACATGGATTTCCTCTACAGCAGCACCTGTGTGCATGAACAAAAATGAATAAAAGATCATTGCATATTATTCTCTTATTCAAGATTGATGCTTGACCTCATTGTGTGTCATTGCGCTCTTGGTGTTATATGATTAACAAGTTGCAGATGTAGGCGCTTATCCTGCATATCAAGCGTGGTTTCAGCAGCTGACTCCTCAGTTTTCCTCTCCATCCAGGCACACACAGTGAATGTAGATGGATTTGAACTTTAGCTGCCTCTCAACATCACATTCTGACATATTGCAGGACCTGTAATGGCATGTCTCTGACAAAAGAAATGGTGTTATATGAATCCAAGACAGCAACAATGACATTAATGATGAGAGATAGGATTCTAAGCTATGATGTTTCACAAAAAAAACTTTTCTCCCACACAATTTATTATTGAAATACCTTAATGGTAAAGCTGCACTAATCAGTGTTTTTATATTCACAAGCACCTGAATCCGCAAACTGCCAACTTAATGTGTTACAGTAGCACAACTGTCAGGACTGAGGACTGAGTCAAGGACAGAGACCAAGACTGAGTGCAAAAGCACTGATGCTGATGATAAAGCTGAGTACATGTGTGTTTGAGAAACAGAGAGCAGGGAAAAGAAGGTGGAAGGTGGACTATTGCACTGGCCTGATATTAGACAGAACTGTCAACTTGTTACACTCCGTTTCCATCTAAAGTTGGACATATTGTCTACTCTAACCTATTTCCATGGGAAGGGGATTTCATTTTCTCTAATCAGTTACTAGAGGAATTAATCTGCCTGAATCCAACATCATTTTAAGTCCAAACTGATAGGTAGGCATAACAATATGCCTGTTTTGCTGGGGTTTTGAGAGTGGAGCTGTGGAAATATTGAATATCATTATTATATTAAATATACATGATGATTTAGGACAGCCTTGATTGCAGCTTCTATCTTATCTTTAGTGCTCGCCATCGTTGTTATTACTCCTCGCTGTTTCCAGCTTCACTTGACAACAGTTTGTCAACTGTGATAGTCCCGCCCTCAGCACTGATTGGCTAATCAAGTCCCATGGTGCTTATGTTTTTTTGATATTTAATCAAGCAACAATCTTTTCATGTCATGATGCCAGATGAATCAGTCAACTGATGTGGGCAGATTCAAGCCAAGCAAATATTGCACGCAATGTTTCTGTAAGTTATTAATAACTAACTCGGAAGGCTGCTCTTTCATTTATTGACCCGCCTGCCCAAAACCCATGATATTCTCTAGTAAGCTTACCCGAATCGGCCTACCTGTGTGACCTGCAGGACCTGCAGGACCTGCGGATTGTTAGTCGACCACGCTGAAGTTTCCCTCAGTTCTATGAACTATTTTAACTGTCCACCTTGCAGCTCTCATCAATCATGCAGCAGTCAGTAGTTTTTTTTGTTCTGTTGCTATAAAGTGGCCAAAGAGCTTTGAAAAACTCACTATACCCTACCTCCCCAACCACAAACAGCAGACAGATTAGCTTAGCAACTAGCTGATAAACAGTGGAGTGTGTAGCAGCTAAAGAGCCAGATTGGATTGATTAATTTTGAATATCTCTCAATAAGTAGGCCATGTTACCACTGTTTAAATTTGATTCAAAGATATTGTAGAGATGAGCCTATCTGTCTTTAACATGCAGCAATCTAGCAACATTTTGATCAATTTTTTTTAAACTACTTCCTTTTTTTTGACTAATTCTTTTCAGTACATTTATTGCAAATGTACACCTCAATTATGTTCTGTGACTCATATTTTAGAATACTCAAAAGAAAGAACAAAAACAAAGAACCCATCTAGTATTTATTTACATTCGTTTCTGCTGCAGGTTTACAGACCATCATGTTTTATGAAGATTTATGGAGCTGGAGGCATATTGGGTTGCCTTTTTCATAAAGTAATAAAAGTAAACACTAAATAACTTAACAAGAAAAGGTCTTTATAAAAAATGAAGTGGATTTTGAGTATGTAGACCCACAGCAGGGTTCATATTAGGACTGTTTACACCTGTGATGCTTATTAAAGAGACGCTTTCAGCAGTATGCAGTTGTCCCATTCAATATTGACAGCCATTTGTCATGTTAACCTCCATACAAGGACCTTGAAACTAATTACCCTAAAATATAATGAAGCATAATTGTTATTAAACAACTGAACAGGCAGCACTTCTTATCTCTTCGATGCATTTAAATTAATTTAGACATGAAACACCAACCCAGTTGGCACTCCCTGCTGAACAGACACCATATGCAACATGCAGATGATGAGGCTCTAAAGGTCCATGAGTGGGATTTTGAGTTTGTGGGTAGAATTAGGACCCACTGGCGTTCTCCATTCCCTCTGGACATGACCTCTCTCCCTCGCTGGCCACACCAGACAGGCCTGTTAAGATGCAGGGAGAGAAGGGGAGCAGCCTGAATGTCTGCTCAATCCATTTCAAAAAGCCAGCATCAGCAGTGATTGACAGGGGGAGAGGTTACATCCGTATTTACCCTTATAGAAATACATGAGGTTGTGGGGAAAAAAGGATATGCTGGAGTGCAAAATGGCTCTGCATTGAATAGCCAAACAGGAAGAAAAAGAAATGGGAAGCATAATGCATGAATTGATGGACTGATTCAAGAAGAAGATGGAATACATAAATGCATCAATATAGAGATTCAATTTTGAAGCCAAATAGATTCTTTTGTCCAGGCAAGATTTCCTTTTGATAGAGGGGAAAAAAGACACTTCCTCTTTAATCATTAAAGATTACAAACAGATATGCATTAGGTCAGGCGATTTTTTAATGGCATTTATGTGTTGTCTACACTGCAAAGTGGTTGCATTTTGTAAATGACCAAAACATTTTAAGCACAAGACTGATGCACACTTTGAAATGAACATTTTGGATCACAAGCCTGGACAGTTACTAGTTACCAGACACCCATTTCAGTTTACCAAATGTGACACTGACAACGTGTGGCTTACTCATTGGCGCCCCCAGAAATTTGTCATAGGGGTGGCCTGATGGGGCCAATGAAAACAACCCATTCTCATTCCAAACTCATCACATGGTGACACTCGGTCAGTGCTTTCGGTGTAGGAGTGTGACGCCAAAAGCCACCTTCTGTCAGATGATAACGCAGCAGATGAAAGCGGTTACGTGCACCTGTAAATCTGAAGGACAGTCTCAGGTAATAATGCCACCAGTAACCACGTAATATTAGGAGCCTCTTTATATCCATGTGCCTCTTTTGCAGAAGCCTAACCATCCATGACTGTGTTGCCTAATCCTAGCCATTGTGACAGTCTGCGCTGTTATGTGAAAATAGGGACCGTGCCTCGTCATCTCACCACGAGCATTTGTTGACATCACCGTAGCAGCATCCAGTAGCGTAAACAGCTGATGCACAAGACGAAAACGTCACACAAAACGTCATATGTTGAGGTGGAATGTCACTGACCGAGCGTCACATTCGATGTGACAAGTTTGGAATGAGAACATGTTGCTGAAAATGTAGGGCTGAGACACAAAAACAAATAAAACAAAAAAATGAACTGAATTTCAGGCATTCGTGGATGCTGTTGTGGTGTATAAGCTATAAATATGTCTGTTTGAGGGTTAAGAAGTCACATACTTAAATACTTTGGTTTCTTATTCTGCAGTTAATATTACATATGATCTGTTGTGCATAGACTAATACGGCTACAGTTACCTATGAGTTCCACAGCATACTGTTCTTCAAATAGCCTAAACTGGTTGTCCCTTACCCCAAAAAAGGTACATATACAGCTTTAATTTGAAGAAGTACATTGATTGTAAGAAACAAAACATTTACTGGTAACAAGTGTTTGTGAGTTTCTGAAAATGCCCATGCCTGTAGTTCCTAGCTGGAGCCTTATCTTGCCTCCTTCCTGACAAGCTTTGCTGACCACAGAGGCCGTAAAAAAACATAAAAAAGATGCATGTTACAAAGAGATGCAATCCCACCACAAAGTCTGTGTGTCTTCCTTCTACGGTGGAGGGGCCTTTTGCATATCAGTCAGTGCCCAGGATGTCATAGTCTAATAATATGCTCATGAGAGCAGTGGCCTTTAAGTGCTGTGTTAGAACGGATGTGATTTTGCAGAAGATTTAAGAAATGTTGTACATTAACAGGATTACACACAATTGAGCAAACTAATCAGTTGCTCTACTAGTGACTGAGTCCAGAATGATCCACATCCTGAGGGTGAGGCTGCGTTGAATGCCAGTTCACCAAACTGAACTGTATCCACAAACATAGAAGGTAGTTGATGACATCCGTGCCTGTTCAAGTGGGCTTCGCTTGATGTTCTGCTGCACTGCAGGATGACTCAGTTATTGACCATAAGATAAGTTGCGAAATTTCATAGCTTCAAATAAATTGACTTCAAACGATTCATTTTAGCAAGTACTCATGTGCCTAAAACCATAATCTTGATTAAACCCAGTAGAGAGACAGCCAGGTGAGCTTGTTCCAAATTTTCATAGTAGGAATCCTTTAGAAATAACATCTTGGAACATAGCAGAAAGATCATCCTGTTTGTTTTTTTTTAAAAAAAAAAACCAACACTTTATTTAAAATGTCTTGATTTTGGTTACACTTTGCATCTATTTTGGGAATGCATGCATTAGATAGTTCAATATTTTTAGATGTCGTCATTTGAAAAGAGGTAATTTTAAGATGCTGCGTGACCACAGTGTGACAGGCACAGAGGGTAATGTAGGTGTCATCAGTTTAGCGCAGCTTTAGGACCCGGGGAGGCTGACGCGGCTGCTCCCTGCAGGAGAAGCATGGACGGATTTGTATGCGCTGGCTCTCCGCCGCTGCACTAACCGCACTGTACAAAACGGCACAGGATATTCCTCTTTTTTTCCACCCTGAAGGATAAGCTTCAACAAAGGACACTGCTTTGCTTCGAGTTTCCGACGCTTTGTTTCCAGAAAGAAGGATAACCAGCGTCAACTCCAGCCACTCGATCACTAGTTATAGTCTGTACATTATCTCTACGGGTTTCCTTCTCTACAACGTGCGCAGCGAAAAGCCTAAAAGTTTGACGGACTCGCCGGTATGGATCACTTCTGCTTTTAAGGGACAAACACGTGCAGCAGCCTTCGCATCATTCTGGAGAGGGTAAGTTGGGTTTCACTTGTGCGTATGTGTGTGTGAAGAGCGCTGCGACACGCGCAGCAGTTTGATGAAAAATGGGGCGCGTTGCTCTTCTTGCAGGTGTGGAGGCTGTGCAGTGTTGCCTGTATGATTCATAGAAGCTGCATTTGCTCAGATAGATACAGTTTAGACACACCAGCTCGGATTAAGCTATGCGTAAAGCACAGTGCCTTTACGCAAATCCATCGCAGAGAGAGACTTCTGTCTTCATGGCGCACGAGACATGACAGCAAATCTTATATCTGACTTGAGTACATATCGTATAATGTGTCATGGAAACAGTCTCTCCTTCCACAGCTTGTGTCGTGTTGTGATTTGATAGGTGTGTCTCACCTGTCAGCCTGTTGACAGACTGACTGACAGGTAGCTCGCGCGGCTCTCGCGGAGCTGTCCTCTCTCTCTGTGGTGCTGAAAGTTTCCTAACTGGCCACATTGGTTGTCGCATCCCCAGCAGAGAAAGGGACAAGGATATGCTGCATGCAGATACCGAGGACAATTGTGATTTAACAGCTAAACGCTTGCAGGCGATTTATCTATCAGCCTGCAGGCAGTGAATGATCCATGCGGGGGGATGCGTGTAACTCAGCCCATGCTGTCTTGCCGCACTAAGAGCAGGGTCTCAGCAGGGATTGCACCGGACAGTGAGGGACAGTGGATCAATACAGTATGAATGAACACATGAATCCAAAAGCTGGAGACCCTTTAATGAAAACCCAAGGAGAGGCTGCATCTCTCTTTAATACACAGTAATCATTATTAGTTATTGTGGGAGTATGCATTATATCCAAGTGCATACTGCACTGTGGTGCTGTAAGCAGTGTCATATGTTTTCGGGACTGCTATAAACTTTGCATATACTTTGCACACAATAGTGAAACATTTTGTATGTCTATATGTATTGTATCATCCACAGCTTTACTTTGCCAACCAAAGTATCAAGTATGTGCCATTTTTGTCATATGAATTACTGTGCGACATCTATTGCAGTCAGTCCTGGAAGAATATCTCTCCTCAGTTGCTCTTCCTGAGGTTTTCACCATTTTCCTCACCTGTTTAAAGCGTTTTTTCTGAGTTTTTCCTTATCTGCTGTGAGGGTCCAAGGACAGAGGCATGTCGGATGTTGTAAAGCCCTCAGAGGCTTATTATGAATCATTGGACTTAAAAAAAAATGAAATTGAATTGAAATTGCTATCTGGGACATGATTTGTGATTGGGCTACAATGAACTTTGACTTGATTAATCTGTTAAACACTTTAGGTTGCCTTTGGGTATGAAATGTGCTGCTAAAAAATGTCCCTTGCCTTTCCAAAGTAAATTATAAAAACACTTACATGTGTTGTCGAGGGTGTCAAGGGTGCTGTGTATTTGTCCCCCACTATGAGGAGCCTCCTCTCTGTGATAGCTACCATCACTAATCCGACTTTCTGCACCTCTCTGAGCTTTACAACATGCCTGTGAGGATTTCTGTGGACAGGTGGAGTGCCGTCCATGCTGTGCTTCATATCTTCCGCTTCCTGTGCTCATGCTCCAAACTGTGATGCAGTCAGCCCGGTGTGAGATTGTGTTCGAGTCTTACCTGCCTTGGCAGTGTTTGCCACTGTGGTACTTTCCAGATTGATTCACTTTTTCCCAGAGAACTGAAGAGGCTTTTTCTTTTTATCTTTTGGCTCCCTCAGTTGTGATGGAAGAGATGGTGGGGGTGGTTGGGTGGATTTTCCAATCAATGCTTTGCTTTCACTTTATCATAGACCCCCGTTTCTGATGGAGAAATTTTGCTTTGCTTCAAGTATGTGTGAAAGTTATTTTTGAAGCTTCACCAAAGACTTTCTTTTAATGTCAAACCATAAATTATTACTGGCAGTAATTGCTTGAAAACTCCTCCTGCTGTATTACCACAATTCCATGAAGTTATCAATTATTCTTTTGTGCTTGTTTTCCATTTGTTACATTACAAAGACAAATGCTTTTGAATACATTTAGCTTCTTTGCTGCAGTGTTATCTTTTTCTTTTCACTGCACATCTGCTCCACACGTCCGTATGTTATCATCTCCTTTGTCATGACCACATCCTGAATATGACACATCACACTGGTTCAAAATGACACTAATTAGGTTAAAAAAAAAAATGAGATCAGATATGGGAATGAATGAAAAATTAGGGGCATAATCATGGAGAATAATAGCAGAAATGAAAATTGCTTTATTTGCAGCTTATTTTGTCTTTTGTTTGTGGACTGGGTGACTTTGCCCACTGTGAACTGCTGGTCACACATCTCTGGTTGCCTGGGTAAATCTCTCTAATCCACAGAGGCGGACCAGATATGCCTTCATGGCAAATTTAGGGCTTATGGGTAGACTTGGAATTTGGTGTGTGGCAGCCAAAGCAGAACATTAATAGATTTCATCTAACAGGATTAGTGATATTTGGAAATAAGACAGGAGGCGGAAAATGAATAAGACATTAATACCCAGCGAGCAAAAACCAACAACACTAACTAATGTGTGAATAAAGATTCTTTGAAAGGCACACAGACTTTTCTTTCATAAATCCTCCCAGAACTGCTTTGCAGAATTATGATTGTGTTTGCAATCACTGTTCCTGTTTGTAAAAAGGCTCATTTCCACTTATTCATATTCATGGGTAGATTGAAAGGTATCTAAAGAATGCTTCAAACCTGCTCTCTTTTTCTAGTGCGGGGAATTTTTCTGCTATAGAAACCGAAAGAAAAACAGCAATAACCCTCTGTAAGGTGAAAATGATAGAGGAAGTTACAGTCACTCTCCTTCATCTCCCTTTCACCCTCAAGATGTTTGAATGCCCCGAGCCTCCCGACGATTGATTTCTGTTTTATTGTTTTGATTTTTTCATTCCAACACCATACCGAATGAAATCACTGTCCTGCAAGGTTGCGTGATTGAAAAACTCCCGTTTCCCCGTCGTCTGTGGCTCATCCCTACCGAGCCCCGAGGCTGCAGTCCAACAACAGGGAGATCGTGTTCCCTCTGACACCCGACCTCACATGCAAAAGGTCGAGCGCTGCTAGCTGTCGGCAGGTCTCATCATTCCCTCATGACACGGCCATTATGGTGCCCCCTGGATGGCATGTCAGTCACACATGGTGGCAAGTCAATTAGTCATGTCTGGGGGGAGTTAGGGGATGTTTGCTGGTAGGATTTCGTCATTCATCTGCAGGTGGGGACACACTGAAGGCGGATTACAATTTCAAATTACTTTTTATATATGAGCTGTAGGGTTGTGCCACATTTTTTTGTTCATGATAATGCCAGTATATTTTTTAATATGTTAAGAAAAATTCTAGGGCTGTAAAATTATGATTTTTTTTATCATGTTTAAAAAAAGTATTTTTAATCACATGCTTTCAGTATCAATTACATATCACATTACAAAACAGTTTTTAAGTGCATATTGACGATGTATAGCAATTCTTACAAGATTATTCTGATTAGCAATCAAATGACAGCAAAAAACTTCATGGGACTACCATAAAGTGGCCATGTCTATAAAGAGGAGACTCGTGGGTGACCATAGAACCCATTTTCATTCAGATGTCTTAAGGTCAGAGGTCAAGGGAACCCCTTTAAATGGCCACACCATTTTTCCATCGCCAAAATCTAGCCTTACTTTGGAGCATTATTCACCTCTCTTACTGAGAGGTTATGGCATAGTTGGTGCCGCTGGAATTCTCAGTTCTTCTCTTTTCAGATGATACCAGTATCGTGACTCTAGCCTGAAACCTCAGCCTGGTACAGCCTCTTAAAGACGGGAATGTTGGCCAGTGATTAACGTGATTGAACAAATTAATGCTTTAATTATGGCCTTTAATCACGTTGTGATTTATGTGTTAACGCTTACAGCCCTCAAAATTCATATTATGATAATGGCAATATTTCAACTTGTTGACATTATGACATTATGCAATTACACATGACAACATCAAGTATGGCTAAAAGCAAAACTGCTACTGCAAAAGGTACATTTTAAGGTATCTGGCAACTGTTTAGATGTGGAATTTGTGGTTGATTTTGTTGTGTTGTACTATTTATATTTTGTACAGAAGTTGCTGCTGTTTACAAACTAAAAAATTAGCGATAACTTTTGTTTAGTTTTTACTGAACATTTGTATGCAAACTGTTACATTTATGTTTACATATATAACTTTAATACTTAAACAGTTATACATTGTTGCACTTGTTTTTTTAATTTTCTTTTAATTAATGGTAAAATACTTTTTAGTAATTTATCATATCCTCAGGAATATTGTTATTGCAAAAACACCCTGAAATATTTTAATATTATTTTAGGGCCATATCACCCAGCCCCTAACGTACTGTAAGCCATGAGGCAGTGAAGGTCTCAAGCTTAATTTTATTATTTGAATTCAATGATTGATCCTCATGCAAATGAATATTTTTTGCATCATCATGTTTGCAGCATGACATCACAGATTCAAAGACTCTTAAATGCACTGCGGACTTCTGCGGGATAATACGCTGTGAGTTAAGAATAACCAGCTTTATCACAGCAACAACAACAGGGAGAAGGGGAGGAAAGCTGGAGAGCAGAGGAGGGTGGGAAATGGGATAGAGGAGTTGGTGATCAAAGGCGTGGATTAAGATATCTTCGGTTGCCTCTCAAGGAGATTCAGTGTTGTGTAAATCAAACAGACAATCTGCTGCACCACATGGAGATTAATGCTGTTAAGTACCTGGAAGATTGCTCTACAAAAATAATCATAATATACTCTGTATGTGTGTGAAAAGGTAGTAAGCTCATGTGTCAACTAATTTACAAGCACTAACTTTTGCCTGTTGTGTTTTATTAATGAGGGCTAGCTGGGTTTTTCTGCTGTCAGATTTTTGTGTTTGCAGGGCCAGTTTGGTTTGTATTTACTGTATGAGCACACTGCCATGGAAGAGGAATTTGCTCTGTCCCTAAATCTGTAATGTCATACAGATGTACAGCTCCATAAAGTGTGAAATGGAAGCGATAGAAAATGTGTCTGAGACCGCACTTTATGATTTGTCTCAGGATAACTGTGCATTCACTGCTCCACAACTCACAGTAATATAACCCATATAAAGTATGATCTTGATCAGTAGCATTTGGCGCTGTGATGCTCAGTCCCACGCTTCACTGTGACAAATATTTAAAAAAAGGAAAAATGGGAGCCAGTTCTTAGCTGCTTGCCACTTAGCATTAAAGTAAATGTATTGGGAGTAAGCCTTTGTGATAGACAGCTGTTCTATCCAGGGGCTTGTGTTGTACACCTGCTGTAAGCTGCTTCATGCCCCTGCATCGGGCGATAAGCTCCTGGCCTGTGAGCTGCCTCAGCATGAACAAGGCTTACTTACATTGAAAACCTTACAGACAAATGTAAAAGCTCAGAAACCATTGTGCGTATGCAAAAAACCTTCATTGTTTGCTGTCCTAACCTTAAGATGCTAAGCAGCACTTTGATTGTTTCAAAGATTAAAGTCAAAGTGAATTTAAAATTATGTATGCTAGAAAAACACACACACATATACAGTACACATACACATATATATATATATATACACACACACATATATATACATACATATGTGTATATTGTCTTTTCTTCTTTGGTAGATATGGGCCAATCTAGTTCAAAGCAGTTTGAAACTTTGAAATTAAGCCACTGGATCGGACTGGTAAATTTTACTCTGATTATCACGTTGCATCATGTAATACTGGAGATCTCTGTCTGCACTGAATCCTTTAAACATACATTTCTATTACATCATGGGAACAAACCACATAGCTATCAGCTGTGCGTTGGGATTAGAGTAGAAATGTTACCACTTTTGTCAAGTTTGTTTTTAAATAGAAAACCTGTGTATTATATTGTAATATTTAAAGGAAATGACTGACAATATAGCCAACAGCAAGTATCCCAGCTTGTAATTAGCCATTTGGGTTAGCAGAAACTTTTTAGCTCCTTGGCAATTTCCCTTTACCAAACCTCCACCTTATTTAGGTTTTTGTTGTAAAATGAGAAGACTTCTTAAACCAGCCACAACTTATCCTTTGCATAGGTCTCAATGTAAGCTAAAGGAATAAATAGAAACAAAAAATTCAGCTCAGACATTTCACTGTACCTCTTTTTCAGCTTATATCCACAATGTTATATTATTGGCGCAGTTTTAGTTTTCTCGAGGGACTAACACTGCCATGGCTCATTTTGTCACCCAAAAAACATGTGAACTTTCTTGTAAACAAACAGAACATGCGCTGCTTGTCCACCTCTCACCTCTACAAAAACTGATCTCCGCCAGCAACTCATTGAAGCTCGTACACCAGACCGGACCAGAAAAACTGGAAACTGACGCAACTCTATTGTTTGGACTTTATTTGGTCTAAAGGAAGAAAAACATCTGATGCTAGCGAGACAAGCCTTCCTCCTTATAATATGGGACAGACATCACACTAGCTGTGCTGGAGCTGACGACTCAGCAGGCGTTGAAATGACATTCATAAAATGCAAATGTAAGAAATCTAGCTTTTACTAATTTTTTTATGAGTTGCGGCTAGTTTGCGTAATTTGCCAGCTGTGTTGACCAGCTTAGATTGTTTAATCCTTTTTTGAGTAATAGAAAAACATGCACAATAGATGCAGTGTTGTCATAGATGTCATAGGTCATAGGTTTTCTCACTCAAAAAGTGAAAACACATTTTTAAAATGTGTTTAAATGTGATTATTATTCTTAAAACTTTCTCACACACACACACACACACACACACACACACACACACACACATTTAATGCACTACTTTGTCCCATATCTTGAATGTTTTTTTCTCTACCCAACTTACTGTGATGGTGAGTCTTAACAGTTTGGGCATTCCCTACATCAGTTAGGCACCCACACTGCCCAGCATTTGGTGGGATATCTGTGGTGTATTATTTTATGTTTCTTCTTGCCGTGAGGTGCTGCATTATTTAGCAGGTTTTAAAGTCATAAAACAGCTTGGATCCCAGTGGGAGGTGCCGAGCTGTGTTTTGGGTGTTTTTCATTCCCCAGGTTTTTAAAGTGTCTTTTGATTTGGGACTGTCCTATACTTGGAGGCAATTTGAAATGTGGGAATAAGGCAGCAAAGGGCTACTGAGGACCACATTTGTCTTGGCGAAGCAGTGTCCTCCCCTTTATTATTTCTCTCCCTCTGCCTCCTCCACCCTTTGGCTTCTGATACCACTGATCTTAAGCTAACTAGTTATTTTGCTTTGGAAGAGAGTCCCTCAATCTCCAGTGCTGACATATGCTTATATTACCTGTAACATACATAATATCATGAAAAATGTGCCCTTTATGGTGCAACACAATGACAAGACTGGATAAGTGATCCATCAAGAACACAAAAACACACAGCAAGGTCACTTCTACAGTGTGTCCGTGTTAGTTTGGATTCAGGCTGTTATTTGCATACTCTTGTTTGTCTCACGCAGTATCTTTGAACATAGTGGCAGAGTTTGTGCATGCTCAGCAGAGAATCAATGTTTGATGTCAATACCCAATTCCAAATGGGATGAGGAAAAGTACACAGTTGGCTGGTGTGTGTCGTCTGTCTGCGTCTCAGATGTCTGCGCTGCTCTAATTTTGTAACAAAGTCAAATGTTATCTGTGTGCATGTTGATTTGTATGATTGTAAAAACCTTCTTGCACAATTTAATACTCTGTCAGCAATGAGGCTGCATTAATCGTCTATGATCATGCGTCTACAGGAGTTTTTGTAGTGTGCAATGTGTAAAGTGTATGCCATCTTTGGGATCAGTTGTAACCCACAACAGAGGTCGGGTCATCAGTAAAGGAGCGCATCATCTTGTCTCAGCTCTTGCTCTAGACAAAGGCACAAGACGCCCCCTGTGAGGCAGCTGAGAACAAAGTATAAAATGTGCAGCATTGCATTAAGCCAGGTAGATAAAAAGATACAAGTATTAATTTGTGTAATAGATATAGTGAAATGTGTTCTCTCCACTCCAAATCAATGGCCATTATGTTTCTTGGACTGGTGTGTGAAAAGCCAATTCGCCCTCGTGTGTGTAGGCATACTCTGTGCAATAGTTGCTTTGCTTAATGATGGGCTGGCGTGGCCCTGTGGACATCGTTTGTCCCCTTTAATTACGTGGAGGTAGAGATTGTTATTCATGGTAAGGGACAGGGGAATAGCCCACTGCCGCCCCCCCTCTCCCCGAGGCCTACTGCTCTTAGCATTGATGGGAGGATGTGCAGAAAACAGATGCTACCCCATGATTTCTGAGTGTTTGTACTAATGATGAGCTCCACTAGGCTATCTTTCAACCCTTTTAATGGCGGTTCAGCCTGATTTAAAGTCTGATTTTATGGATGGAGCAGCGGTTTCCAATCCAGCTCGTCACCGAGGGCCATGCTGAAGCTCTTATATAAAGCGTGACTTTTTCTCTACACTGCAATGCCTTATGTAGAGTTGAGGGAAAGTCTGGCACTATTTGCTTTAGAAGCAAATCAGTTGTTTTTTCATGTTTGCTGCAAATTGTGTGTACTTTACACACAATTATCCACCAAAAAGTGGCACAATTTTTCAGATGGATCCTCTCCCTGCCAGGCGGCCATCGATCGCTATTCATTTCAATGCAATATGAAAATTAACTTGCAGAAGCTTGAAACTCTTCCGAGATTGGTAATCAATCACATTTTTTGCTGGTATGGCATTCCTTATTGTTAAGTCAAATTGAGAGCATTTTGCAAACTCTCACTGATGCATTCAAGGGTGCTTGGATGTTTTCCATTTGAGAGTTGGCTGACATTGCACGGTGAGCTATACTGTCCTAAAATCACACCCAGGAGACAAACAATGAGCAAATATTCAATTATTGAGAGGACTCATGAGTTTTGTTAGCTTTCCAAAAGAAGTCCTTCTTTGCAGAAGCAGGGTTGTCTTGGGTACATGTCCATAGTCAGTGTGTTATATACAGTACATGTCAATTTTGGAGAAACAGGCTGGATAATGACAGGAAAGCTAAACAATGTCTGCTGTAAATGGGGGTCAGCAACAAAATGTAAAGTCCCCTCTAAAACATCAATACCAGTTTAAGTATTTGTCATATTTAGTATATTTCATGTGCTTTCCCTTTCGTTCAGAAAGCTGTTAGTTTGTGTTATTGTGTGACTTTGGGGTGAATAAGAACCAGGCAAGGGAAAGCAGCTTTATTTGTGTAGCACATTTCATTCAACAGGGTAATTCAGTCAAGTGCTTTACAGAGCAATAAATTATAAAACATGGTAAAGGATACAGATGTAAAATGAAGAGATAAGAAATAAAAGGTAAAGTTAATTACTAATTAATATACATTTTTAATAAAATAAAACATATTTGAAATATCAAAAGTGCAGCCAAGAGGTGCAAAGATAAAAAGATTATTTAAAATAATTTAAAAACAGGTTTGCAGTCATTACTGGGTGGAGTAGGCTGTGTAAAAAAATTTTTAGCTTTGACTTAAAAGTGTTCAGAGTCAGGGCTTCACCATGTATTGTTCTAACCATGTTTTGTTGTAACGCTTTTAAAGCCAAATTCGCACAATAACGCAAACAAACTAAATGACTGAAGCAGCAGTAGATCAGCAGCTTCTGTGTTCAGCGTTGTTAAATCACTGTTCTTCTGAATGGAGTCAGAGCGATATAACAGCTTCATTTTTCAGTTGGAAATCACTGTCTGACACTGAGGTAAAGCAGTGAAAATACTTTCATTGTGGCGTACACCTAAACTGATATTGATTTTTTTCAGTTGGGACTTTTTTTTAGCTGGCTGAAATACATTTTATTACTGAGCCTCCACAACTGCACATTGCTCACCCTCCATGTTGAACTCCAGCCTGCTTCTCCAAATTAGACATCTACTCTTTGTAATACAGTGTCTTTTGTAGCTTGAAATAGCTTCCCCCAGATGCCATGGGATGTGATCAACGCAAAGTATTTGGTTATTCACTGTTTTTGTTTGAGTTGCTGTGTAATGCTGAATTGATTTCTAAAATTGATGCATTCAAATGAAATCAAAATACCCCAAACAAACATTGCCCCAAAATAAAGAAAACTGATTTATCAAATAATAAAACTGAGATTTGACCAAAACACATGGCGGCTGAAGATTGTATCCTCTTTGGCGTCTTCCCCATTGACCTATTTCACACAGTTTAGCTCATACATTCAAGTGACCCTCCAATAAATGGGAAATTGTGAAGACTTGCTAGACATGGTTTATGGATAAGTAACCCATACAACTCTTTTTAGATCTGAACTATCCCTTTAAGGTGATCTTGACAAGAGCTTCTAAGGGCAAAGACTCCTTAAGACTTGATCTTTTACCTCATCACAATATCACCAAGACACACAAGGACATTATTCTTAGCATGGATATTGTTATTGTTGGTATAACTGGTGTGTTTCCCCCTCCTCATCCCGTGTGTGAGTGTCTGTCCTGCCAGTATTTAAGTGTAGGACGGGATGTGTCCTGGAGGCTGGCTCTAATTCCCAGTGGTGTCCATCAGACCCCTGTCCCTCGAAGCTCTGACAGAAGGAGCTATTATTTTCTCATCGCCCTGGTGGCCCATGTCCCCTGGGAGAGTCCTCCCCACGTGACTGACAGCTCCGTAAACACAGCCAGCCCCGGGGTGACTGAGTGAGAGCTCACAGTAGTGACGCCCTTGTTCCGCCTTTTCTTCCCCCTCCTCCTCCTCCTCCACTCCTCCCCAGACGTCTCTGTCGTGACCTGGTCCACCCTCAACCTCCACACATTGCCTTCACCTGACGGGGTCAGGAGTCACCTACTGAAGTTATATCTAACCTTGCTGCACCCTTGCCAGCAGCTGACCAAGAAACCCTCACACTTCTGTCATCCATTATATTCAGCCAGACCTCTTCTTCTCCTTGTGATATTTTCAATATTTTTAGCTGCACTCTATTAGTCACTTTTAATGCGGTATCATAACAACACAGCAGAGATTGCAGGGGCTGGCCCGGCTCCTCTGTGTGTGTGTCAGTAGGTCTAACTCCTGTGTAACTAAGACAGATGACTGTGTCAAGGTTGTTTCCCCACAGGGCCGGGAGAGTGGTCCTCCTCCCGAGCTCCTCTGCTCCCTCCACTTTGCGGCCTGCGTTTGGCCGCACTGCTTATTGTAATGACCTAATGTAGATTCAGGATCAGCAGCCGGGGGCATCCATCTACATCAGGGTGCAGGAGACAGGAATACCCTCTGAGTCTGTCTGCTGTTTTGTGTGTCTGTGTTTGTCTCTGTGTACATGTGCTCCTTCATGTCTGTGTGTGTGAGTTAGAGAACGGGAACACTCGTCTTGTTTGATTATTTTTTGTTTTGTGCAAGGCATAACAAAATCTGAACAAAAAATGAGCTAAAAATAAGTACACGTGGTGGAGAAGCACTTACATAGGAATTTGGTTTATGGTCGAACCATTAAAAGGTATAACTCTTAATTTTAGGTTCTTAATTTAAAGGTATACTACTCAGGAAGTGTTGGTTACTGTTTGTTAACAGTATTGCTGGGGAAAGTGAAATTGAATGCCAGCCCCAGCTTTGTCTGCTTGGTGTTTTGCCTTGCTATTTTTGTATTTTTGGGAGGAGCATTGTGTCTGTGATTTTTGTAGCTTCCTCTTGGATGTCTGCAGCTTATAGTCTGGCACCTGGTCACTGCCTTTTTATAAAGTCCAGACCCCGACTGTAATCTGTGCCAAGAAACGTCCTGACCCATGCCAATTTGCCAGTGAAATTGCTGGCATTAGACATATCTGTAAACCACAGATACGTTACATTTGCCATTATTATGTAGGGGATATGTTACGGGGGGACTGTCATGAGGGTTGGGATTAGGCAACAAAATAATGAAAGGTTAGGTTTAGGCAAAAAAAGACATATGGTAAGGTGTAGAAAAAAGAACACACATCGACACGGGAAGCAAACTCTGCACTCCCGCACGAAAATCACCCGTCCCTCTTATACACGCACTTGCGCTCCTTCTAATTGTTAGCTTCTCATTGTTACTGGCAACATTATTACCTGTCGCTGCCCTTCAATGTTTTATGCGCATGTGTCCAGTTCTGTCCAGCTGCGTTCTTAAGTGGCACTGCCTGTGCACGTTGCATGTGAACACTGCATGTGGACGCGCCTGGTGCCATCCGTCCATCCGCCACCATATAATAACAATGCCACCAGTTATGTCCAAGTCCATTATTATCTTATGCCATCCAGGTGCGTTTCAGTTGGACGCTGTAGGTGGCTTTTGGTGTCAAACTCGTGCGCTGATAGCACTGATAGAGCGGCGCTATTTGACAAGTTCAGAGTGAGAACTGGCTGCCTTTATCATATGCTTTATCTTTGGCCTGTGTATTAGCTTCTACTCATAGCTTCTACTCATAATACTGAAAGCTGAAGCAGAATGATTAATCAGTTGTCAGACTTTAAAATTCACCGTCCGTCAGTGGCAGGCTGGCTAGGATTGTTTCTGCAGTATAACTTAGCTCTGTGCTGATGGTGATAATGCTTTTTGTTGCAGTTTGTGGCAAGCAGAGAGAGAGACCACATTTTAAGAAATAATACTTTATTTATATATTTACATTAAATATTAAGAATATAACATATATTTTTTTCTCCCTCATTACAATAATAGCATTCGGGTAAGTAAGTTTTATATTAAATCCTGTATATAATATTAAATCACTGTATTCTATGACCTTTTGTGACCCCCATGTACTAAAGCACCCTGAGTAAAGCTTTGATAGAAGAGCATCTATAACTCAGCAGTGCCATGGTACTATGAGCATTTTGTTAAATAAAAGACAGATGTTGTGGCAGTCAGTGAAGATTCACTTCAGTATATTTCAGGCTTTTTTTAAACACCAGGTGCCTTTTTAAGTGTGTTTTGAGTAGCTATAACTTCAGGCAGCATTATAGCATAAGGATTTATTACCCACTGTTTTTCCATATTCAGTGAAGAAATGAGTGTGGTGTTTAAAAGACAAAAAGACAAACATGATGTTTTAGTTGCTTCCACTGAAACTGAGAAACTGAAGAAACAGAAACTGAGTAGTTTCTACTATGCATATCGTCTGTCTTGCTGTTTTTCCGGTTATGATTTTACATATTTGTTTTGTTGTTATCCTGATGCATAAATAAACATCTGGCCAAGGGACAAAACTCAAAAATTATCCACTTGGCACATTTGCAACGATGTTGATTCTTTAGAAAATAAAAATGAATAAATAAACCACTAAATCAGTAGCCAAGCCAAAAATAGAATCGTAAGAACTTTTAACCCCATGTAGTCTGTCTGTGAATCCCCATTTCTCCAACTGTGACAAACACAAAACCATAAAACTGGTCTCTCGCCTACTAGCCCTCTGAGCCACTTTCTGGGTCAGCATAACAAAGATAAAATCATAGCCTCTTTAAGGGATAATTTAAGAGTTGGATAAGAAGATGAAATGCCCTTAACTCTCCATTGAAAGTGAGGCTACCACCAACAAATTTTATCTTTATCTTAGCTCAGCAAAAAGACTTGATTAAAGAAACAAGATATACAGTGTTAATTAATGCGCTTTAGAAGTGGATTTAATTAACCTGGTCTCACTCCTATCTCGTCAAATACCGACGCTTGGTCAGTTGCCCCCAGCATCAGATTTCAACGCACCAAGGCACCTTTTTGCAGCAGTATGAGACATATAAATTGAAAGTATTTTTTGACACTTTGAGCAACTGCGGTAGTCTAAAGAGCAAGAGGGTCTGCATATAGTAGACTGCTGTTTGTTCTCAGTGCGAAACCAATAGTCAGGGAAGTTTTTTAATAACAACATAGTGCGCTTGTATTTGTAGCATTCTAGTGATGTATGTCACATCAAAAACTTTTATTTTATGCCAAAACAACAAGGTTTTTATCTAATCCTTAATCCTTAACGACCTTTGCTGCATGTTATCCTCTGTCTCTCCCCCTTACATGCCTACATTGTCCTGTCAAATAAAGGCATAAAAAAACTAAACACATGCTTTTGTTTTCTAAGGAGGTACACCTAAAAAAAAAGTTGTTTTTTTTACCAGCATTCTATGTTTTTTTTAAAGACTGCATTTAACAAGGGGAAACTGTATATTTACTGTGAAAATGTAAGTTTATTTTATAAGGACCTAATGCATGTTACAAGTGGAAATGCCACCCCTCCCTAAAAGTGTCAAGTTCTGCTGGAGGGTACTTGCAGACTCATAGTTTGATGTGTCTGTATTTGACAAGCTGGGAGCAGGAATATGTCTGTAGACTTTGTTACCTTTGAACACAGCTGGGTTAGCTGTATCCCCTTTTTCAGTCTGTATGCTAAGATAATGGGCTGCTGGCTCCAGCTACATATTTATCATACAGATGAGGGTGATATCAACCATCTCATCTGAACTTTCAGAGAGAAAGTTAATAAGCATATTTCCCAAAATGTCAGACTATTCATTTAGATGTAAAACCTGTAAAAGCAAAAGTTCCACAACTTTGAAATGTTTAATCTCTACCACCATTCTCACCTGATATCTAATGGAGGAGGAGATACAGTGTGAGTCTTCTGACGTCGCTGTCCTCATTTACTCCCAAATTATAAAAACCTGTAGAGATTTCAGTGTGTGTGCAAACATGCGTGTGTGTTTTAGTACAGTGTGGGCGTTCCCTGCTCATAAGAGGACGAGACTCACAGTAACAAGGGCAACATCATTGCTCCCTCTGATTTACACTCAAATC
This sequence comes from Plectropomus leopardus, assembly GCF_008729295.1. Taxonomy (NCBI): domain Eukaryota; kingdom Metazoa; phylum Chordata; class Actinopteri; order Perciformes; family Serranidae; genus Plectropomus; species Plectropomus leopardus. Next base: position 24,621,421 of record NC_056467.1, read on the forward strand.
CTGCCAACAAATTAACGTGGGTGCTTTCCTCTCAGATACACCCCCCCCCCCCATTAATAACAAAGCTGGCCCGGTAGCCATGCAATACCGCAATGAGCCACTTTATGTTAATGCAGCTTCGTGGAGCATGTGAGTGCAAAGTTAATTCTACGAAGTGTGAAAGTCTTTTGCGACACAATGAATATTCATCTCGGTGTTCTCTGTGTTTGCCTGCCACAGTCGAGATAAATACAGAGTGAGGAATCTGTGAAATGCCCTTTTTGTAAGCATTGTAAACAATCACTAAGGCAGAGCTGTGTGGGTGACAGGCTCTGTAATTGCCAATTTGACTTGGCTGGTAGTATCATTTCATGCAACAAAGACGGGAAGGATTTTTGGCAAATAACACGATTGTTCAGTTGTAGGGAGAGTGTTACCTTGAGCACACTAACGTATAAAGAAAACAGAAAGTTTTTGCCCACTTTGACCCTCACTTTTAATTGGCTGAGGGAGAGGGGGCTGTGATCCCTGCCTGTCAATGTGTGAATACTCTAATTAACTAGAACCTTGGAGCATTGTAATCTCTGGATTTTGGGGTATCATAATGTATTAACTTTAATTAAGCGTCTGCGCTATGCGAGCTAATTAGATGAATGTACTTATTTGTAATCTGGATAATATGAATACATTTTACACAAGCTCAAATCAGTCAGTCTTACTAATTACAGTGTGCGTGATAGCTCTAATTGGTGATTGTGTGTCTGCCTGTGGATGATACACTGTAGCTGCCGCTGCTATCTGTGCACCCGGCTTAGGCTAATGTGATGAAATCCTCATGGAGAGATGATGTGCTCTGCTGAAGGCTGACAGTCCCGAGGAGGAGGGCTCACCATGTCGGAGGCTTGTTGAACCACGTACATGTTCAGGACCACTGCTTCTGTCTGTCAGCGCAGAGACAGTACAGACCCACTGTGCTCTCATTATCTACCTGAGCTTTTTCTTTCTTTCCTGCTCTGTGTCGATCTTTGCACTTGCAGCTGTTTATCCCTGTATAGTTTTCATGTCTCATATCACACATTTGATCCTTTTCTGCTGTGTGCTGGAGCATGAAAGTCTACCACTATGAGTTGTCGGGCCAGTGGTTTGAATGTTGCAAAGGAAAAGAAGAACTGCACCACTCTAAAAAAAACCCTGATGTAGTCAATCTCCTGATATACACAGAGAGATTTTTTGAGACCCATGCCTGTAAACTCCCCATAATGCAACTGAGTAGCATCTTTTATTCAGCGAGTCCCCTAAAGTCATTTGCCCATGCTTTCCAAAACTGTTTGAAATCACTGACCACGTTTACATGCAAAAATATTATTTTTTTCACTCACTTAGAAAAAAATCAATATTCCGTATAAACTATTTACATGGCTAATGAAAATTAATGTTACTAATAATCCTGTTTACATGCAGCCGTTCATTCTCGGATTGATGTGTCCGAACATGTATTTTATCACGTCAAAATATGGAAAAGTGAAACAGCTGCTTGTGGCATTATTTGCATCAAAATAGGATCTCTTTCAGTCCTTCAAAAAGCCTCCTGTGGACAGATTTGGCAAATTAGTGTTTCACTACAAACAGTAAACACAGTGCATCTGGTTCTTGTGCATTAATGTACATTTCTAATGCTACAGTGATGTCCACGTCAAATAAACTAAGGCAATCTAAACTGAACTGAAGTGAACTGAAACTGAATTGATCTGATCTAAACTAAACTAAACTAAACTAAACCTACATTATTTGAGCATATCCAAAGACCTGTTGGTATCCAAGTCTTTCACAGTGTTTAAAAGCAGGTGTGTTTCTCTCTCCAACCATAAGTTTTTAGCATGCATCTCTGTCCCAACCCCACAAACTTCCATGACGCTGCCATGACATCACATAGACCTGACAATAAACAGGCAAGAGGCCATGTTTCACAACTGCAGTAAAAATCCCAATAGAGATGCGTATTCTGAATGTGGTGCATCGTACAAGAATGCTCCTAAAACCCCAAAATTATTGGCATATCCAATATGTCTTCATTAGAAAATGCTACATTTGGAATAAAGTCTAATTCAGAATATCCAAATGGAAGTTCCTCTTTTCATGATCCACATCAAATTTTAAATATTGTCATAGGCAGAATAATAGTTGAATATTAGTGTGCATGTCAACGTAGTCACTGTTAAACAATATGTGCTTTATGAAGTGACAGCATTTAGGTTTTGTTGGGTTGATGAAAGGATTATGGTTTGGCTTAAAATAACTACTCTGTTAAGGGTAGGGGATCTTTGTCACCATTGTGTTAAATGTTGTTTGATGACTTAATCTGACATCCTCCCTATGCCGAAGTTGTTGCTCTAAAATTATGGCACCTTTTGAACCTGTTGCTGAAATGATGGAGTGGTTGTAGTTCTTAATAGTTTTGTTTGTTTTTATGTTTTATTGCTGTTTTATTGCTCTGTAAAGCACTTTGAATTGCCCTGTTGTATGAAATGTGCTATGCAAATAAAGCTGCCTTGCCTTTGGGCTCTAGATGGCTGCAGCATGGAGACAGAGGTAAGCACAAACCTTCTAGAGACGTCTAGAGATGTTCTGAGATATTATGGATTGACTGCATGAAAGCATTTGTCAGGATTAAATGAAGCAATATGTGTAATTCCAAATAACCTGTCGGACCTAAACAAACATTTGATGTGATGCTGGGTTTGCATTTATCAGGGTTACCAAGAACAGAAATAAAGCTGCATTGATTTAGTTTCCAGTCACTTTCCATCCGTCTTCATTGTGTGCACTTGTCAAAGTGGTATGAGAGTCTGCTTTTCCTGTGATATTTTTTATTTAGTATCCATTTCAGCCATTTTACCATACCTCATATATTTATTATATAGAAAAATTAGATTTTTTTTTTTAAATTTCATACATTGATTGCTACTGGAGAAATTAAAGATTTCAAACAAATAAAATACTTTTTTGAAAATTAAAATCACATATATTTATGCTTTCTACGAAATGAATGCTTTTAAATATGACCCCTTCTGGCACAGGAAGTCGGTTTCATGTTAGAAAAGGGCTGGACTCATACATTGGATAGTAAATTTTGGTTGGAATGAAAATCAGGTTGACAATTTACATGTTTTCATGTTTTATGGACGTTAGAATTCTTACATTTTGCAGTAGTTGGGTTTTGTTCTCCAAATCCTGTGACTATTATTAACGTATCTGTCGTTAGTATTTTGTTTGCAACTGATTTAGGCATTTGATGTTGTCCTGACCTTGAATTTTGGCCACCTGACATATTTAAAATTCGGGTTGTACCCGACTCAGAATTATGGCAGTCGAATCAGATTTGGCTGTTCATTACAAATATTGGACAATTCGTTTTGTCATGTTTTAAAGTCTGGATAGACTCCACGGGACATTCAGTCAGACGGTGGCATCAACATCCTATAGTAAACAAGCTAATGGCACTAACGACAGGTCGTAAATGCACAACATTTTATGCTGTCACCAGATATCAAACAAAAGCCAGAGTCTGAGTCATATTAACTTGCTGTGAGCTGTAAATTCACCCATTCTTCACCTTGTGGTGCAGTCTCTCTCTCTCTCTCCCTCTGCACCGCTGCAATGTGTCTACAGCCTCAGAAAGTATGTGAAATTCAAGAGCACTTACTCAGCAGCAAAATCTGGTGACCGAAACGTCTCTGGAAGTACACTGCACAGAAAAACACGATGGCTCAACTTGATGCAATCTGTCGACTGACGGTCTCCGACTGATGATTTGAGCCTTCGACTTTAACATTATGTCGTTTTGCAGATGTTGGGTTTTGTTTACCATATCTCACAACTGAATTCTTTGTCAAGATGACGTTGGCACAAGATGTTTGGAGGATGTTGATGGTGACAATGTTTGTTTAATTAACACAACTGAAAATCAGTATTAATATTTAATGCTATTTAATTCTGCTTTAACTCTTGTCTTATCTTTGTTCGGCATTGTTGACTAACTTCAGTTGCTTTATTATCTCTGGGGTTTACCACCTCTGCTTTGCTTTGTTTGCCAAAGCATTTTGTAAACTGTGTTTTTAAAGGTGCTATATAAATAAGGTTATTATTATTATTGTACTATTAACGTCAGATGTATTCTACATCAAATTAATGTTGGCATTAGATGTCCTCACATTGAATTTTGGTCACCGGACATAAAAACCTAAATTCAACCAAATGTCATCTTTGAATGTTGGTAGCCAGCTGGGGTAGATGACGAGTAAATCCTTGTTTCTAATTGGCTAATCTTACTCTAGCATGCATGTGATCATGTGATCACTTGAGAACTGTTTCTCCTACACTTTGCTCTAAGTAGGAGCAAGTTACTTGATAAATGTTTCTCATTCTTCACTTTCAGTGAACTTTTCTGCTCTTGCTGGCTCTTAAGAGCAAGTTTGATAAATACGGGCTCAGAGTTGTTGCAAGAAAAGCTTTACAATGTTGTATTATAGCAGAGTGTGTTGTGTAGTTGAACATTTTGTAAGTAAAAGAATCTTAAATTCTACCTCTCCTTGCAGAATTAGCTGTCTCACATCACAACGCTCTGATGGCAGGTTAACGTTACCGTTACGTTAAGATAAATGATACAATATAAATCACTTCACAGGCAATAAGAGGCATGTCAGATTATAATCGAGCACTGTGGAAGACACGTCAGGAGGAAAATATGCCTGTGGCCCAATTTGAAACAGGCGCCTGCAGTCATGTTGTCTTCAGTCTGTCTGTGTGTTTCTATATTCTGTTTATTCAGCTTGAGGCGCTCTGTGACAGCTGTGCTGAAATGAGCTCCTCAAAGTCAGAAATAGGCTCATGTGAAGTCAAAAACAGACTTACACAACCACCAGTGTGACACACAGCACTCGGGAACTGCCAGCTGCAATCAAACATTGCATTGAATAGATGAAGAAGCAAAACAAGCTGTTACTATGATCTGTACACAGACTTGTAAATGCAGAGGATGCCCACACGTTAAAGTCTGTCACATAAGCCCCTCTGGAAGCATTACCTATTTATAAGTTATTACAGAGAGCAGGTTGA